>NW_008794665.1:11289128-11342229 GCF_000699145.1 Aptenodytes forsteri | reverse complement strand
CCAGCCAGTTTTTTACCCAGCGCAGAGTCCACCTGTCTAAGCCGTGAGCCGCCAGCTTCTCTAGGAGAATGCTGTGGGAGACGGTGTCAAAGGCCTTACTTGAAGTCCAGGTAGACCACATGCACAGCCTTTCCCTCATCCACTAGGCGGGTCACCTGGTCATAGAAGGAGATCAGGTTGGTCAAGCATGTTACTTATTTCCTGAAAAGAGAACCTTCTGTTATTGAATAAGTAGTGTTTTGAGGTCCTATTCATTATTTGATGGATCTAGGTATGGTTACGGTATGCCACTGATTCTCTGTGCTGATATTTTCTGATATTAGTTCACCAGAGAAGGCCTGCCTTGGATAAATGTAACAAAGGATTTCAGTGACTGTTGTTAGACTGTCTCTCTCTTTCTCTCCTCTGTATTAATATTCAGCCCTTTTTAGGTAGCAGTATACTCTCTCTATAGCTACAATTTGTTGTGCAGAAGAAATAACAATAAGGGGAAATAATGAGATGGTTGCTGCTTTATCATCGGGGAATCCTAGCCTTAGGGAAGCACTTAAGTAGCATTTTTTTAAGGTCATATTTAGAACCTAATTATGAGTTTTTTCTCTTTTCAGAGGCCACATACAGGGTATGAGCTCAAAGAAGGGGAGTATGCTACTAATGCATTGTGAGAAGAGCTTTGGTGGAGCTTACAGGAACATCCCTGCCAGTGTACGATGCCTGTAGCATTGGGGACTACGAGGTCTAAGTAAGTGCGACAGGGTGACTCCAGAACCCCTGGAATATCACAATCCCAAGTAGATGTACCTGTCAATATTGACCCAACAGGAGAAATATATGTTGGCTTTTCTAAACCAGCAAGCTAGGACTTGTCTTCACTTAGTGTTAATCTCAGGTCACTAATCTGTCTCTTGCATGAAGAAATATCTGAAAGTGTCAATGACAGACAGTTCAGAGATGCTCGAGCTACTTACTGCCTTACCTCAAGTGATGAAAGGTTTCCTATTCCTAATGCTAGCCCCACCGTTGTTTCAAAACCTTATGTCCTTCAGACTTCTCTGCACCTCCCAGTGTTGGTTTTCAAACATTAAGGAACTCATACCTTTATGTAGGTAATTCATTCCTTCCCTATCACTTCTCCCCTGACATTTGAAATTGGATTTTGCAGAGGTACCACTTGCCTCTAACTGATAAGAAATGTTTGTTTCTGGCAAGATGGATTTTCTGTCTTGCTCCTCTCCTCTCCCCCTTTATCTGCCCCCTTTTGCATTGTTCTTGCTGTTCTTTGTCTTCATTTTTATCGTCTTTTTTCCCCCCCCTCACAGTTTTCTTGTCTACTTTTTCTCCAGTTTCTCCTCCGTTCTTCACATGTCCCTTCAGTCTCCTTTAACAGACATTTCTGCTGCTCAGCCCACTTCCCTCAATCCCTCAGCCTGGAGTGATGCCGTGGCTATACAGATTGCAGAAAAGAAAGTCCAGCTCCCTCCTGCTGGCTCTGGCCTGTGTGTCACAGTCAGCTCTGGGTCTCTTTTCCAGAAGCATGCTGGTTTCATTGTCTTTTTCAGTAGGAATTTTTTTTTTTTCAGTCAAAAATTGGTTTGATTGGTTGGGACTAGCACATGTGGTTTGAGAGATCCTGGTTCAAGCTGTTGCCTTCCAATTTCCAGAGGGGACTTATGCCCTGGTCATTATTTCTTGTTAGAGTTTCATTTTGTATAAATAATTAAAGGCTAGTTGAAGCCAAACAAACTCTAGGCCAAAGAAATTGTAGGTTAGGCATTCACCTGGAACAAGGAGACAACAGGGGCATTAATGAATTAGCCACTGGGCTAGCTGCCACTCTGTAGTCTTTCACTGTTTTATTTTCCAAACTAAATCTGTTTTCTATTGTGCCCTTTCTTCTCTTCCCAAAGTGCAGGAGAAATAAATACCACATTTGGGAGTGGAGAGTTCCTCTCACCTATCCTCTGGGTGTAGGCATGAATTTCTTGGGAAGGACCAAATGTGGATTAGCCCAAGCTCTGGGGAACACTATGATCTTTGCTCTGTCCTATGTGAGTCTAGGGGAGTTATGCTTTTCCAGTGCGAGCAGGAGGGTGTTAAGAGGGGGATTTCTACTGGGAGTGGAGTAAAGCAGAGCTGGAGTCTGAAAACCTTGCATCGGTCTCCCTTGAAGAAGGGGTTAGAACAGCAGCCCAGATCATGAGGCTGGGTAGGGCAGAGAGAAATGGAGAAATGGAGCTGAAAGATGAGGGAGGGAGGGTAGCTGGGTATGCTGGGATAGCTACTGTGGACAGTTGAGGGGACCCAGCAGCGGAGCAGGCAAGAGTCAGTGTCAGGGAAGATGGAGATACTGAAGTGTGTAGGGGCTGGATCAGAGCACTGAAAGTGGAAATACATTGATGTGGCACATGGGGCAGCAAAGAAGTGGGCCCAGGAAGGGCTGGAGCTTGAAGCTGCATGCAGAAGCTGCTTGGCAATGCTTCAGGCTCTGCCTCAGTGTGACTTGGAGTGATTTTCTATCCTGTGCACTTCAGGGCTTACAGGATGGTTTAAGGGAGAAGGAGAAAGGCAGCCCACTGAGAACCTGCAGCCCTTTTCACAGTGGGCTGTGTTGCTGTCCGAGCATCCTTGGCAGCCTGCCTTTGTTAGCTGAGCTTGTCAGGCTCACGCCAGCACCTTTCAGAGCTGAAAGAGATCTGAACTGTATGGCTCCTTTGTTTAGCAGGAATCACAGAGGCAAAACCAAGAGCAGCAATACTGAAAAGCAACCCCCCGTTACCTTCCTCTTTACTATCATCTTTTCTTATGTGTGTGTGCTTGACTGTGACTCTCAAAGGATCATTCATTAAAAAACTTTCTTAGAAAATGTAGCCACATGAAGTGGCTTGCAATCTTACTACTGTCACTGTACTGTTCATTCAGGATGAGAGACTTTTATCGAGTCTTTAATTTATCTCAAAGTTTTATTCCATCATAGCTGTATTTCCAATTCCATTTTTATAATAACAAGACTTTCTTTTATTTACATTGGTGAAGCCTTGAATTTATAAACTGTCAGAGTGATTTTAATGTAGAATAAGGCTTTATCACTGCATATAAATATATTTAGCCTGAGATTCATTCCAAGTAACCTTTTGTGGGCTCAGAATAAATGTGACACTTTTTATGTGTACGTACCACTAGATTTAAAATGAGATTTATGACATTCATTGCTGTTGTTAGAGGATGGGGGGAAATATGGGGAATACTTTCCCAGTGTTGAAGGCTGTACCACTTTGAAATAATAAACCATTCTCTCCTACTTCAAAGCAATTTTATAGATATGTTTAAAGAACACTGCAAGTTTGTCTACTGCATTTGTAAGTTTTATACTCAGCCAGAAAAAGGCACTTTGAAAAACGTTTTTTATTCATTATTGTTTGTATTAAAATACAGTCTGTGGACCATGACCAGCATCAAAGCCTCACCATGTGCTCTGTGCTGAGCATTGCTAGGTAAGGGATAGTTCATGGCAGAGAACGTATTGTTGGATATTGCAGGCAGAAAACATTTTCTCTTTCTTCTTCCCTGTTTTGCAAGCAGGATATTGTCAAACACAGACATTCAGCCTCTTATTTCAGTGTCTCATTACCAACTGAGGACACAGGCTTCTGAGAGAGCTTAGCCAAGGTCACAAAGGAAGTTTACAGCAGAGCCAGGTACTAGACCCAGATTGCCACCAGGTCCAGCATGCACATTGACTTGGCTAAAACTTCCTTGAGTGTCTTGCCTGCTGGTGGACTTTTCCTTTGGCTTGTTCAATTTTATTGGCAAACTTATTTGGTCCTCTCCTCGAGCACATATTGCTGATGCTACCCTTTCTCTTGGAAAAGTTTGGAGAAGTTGTGTCTGGCGCTATTAGCTCTGCAGGAAACATTCCAATCAATTTATCAATTGTGCTGTAAAATGAACTGTGCAACTGCTGTATTTTTATTAGAGAAGTGACACAGACAAATGTGACACAGGGTTCGCTCGATAGCTGTTTCACCAAGAACTAGGAGTGCCTTTCAGGTGAGAGCGCCTCTCAGTTATGGATATCCTGTCAACTTTTTAGTTTTCTTGTCAGAAAAAATATATGGTAACTACCAGCTTATGTGAAATTGTTAGTGGCTGAGGCTTTCTGACCTGCATGGAAGTACAGAAAGAGCTGAGGGAACAGTGGGTGGGTTAGCAAGCCTGTGCCTCCAAGTTGCTTTGGTGCTGTTTAAGGGAAAGGAGAGTTCTGGTGGAAAGTAACACTGCTAGGATGACATTGTGGAATGTCTAGGATGCTAGGTGGAACAGGGGTTCCCTAACACTGCTAGGATGACAGGGGTGGAAATAGCTGTTCACATCCATTTTCTCTATATGAAACATTGACAGTGTTCAGCCTGTGGTGTTCATCTCCTTGGGGATCTGTACCCAGTGTCTAAAGGTCTGCAAAAAGCAACAGAAAGAAGCAAGCATTATGTGGGTAGGCTTAAAGTGAATGCACAGGGACTTGCAGCTTCTGTGGAAAATGCCTGGCAGTGCACAGATTGGAGAATATTGGAAACTGCTGCAACTGTCACTTTTGCACACGGAATACAAAGGTGTGAGTTGCATCTCCTATATGCGTTACGTGCGCATGAGTGGATGTTTTGTATTTAGTACATCTTCATGAGCCAGTGCTTTCTGTGCACGCTGCATGTGGCTGATGGGGTGTGTGGTTTCCATGTGTGCGGTTTCTGTGTGTGCCCCATGTACTTGAACACACATTTTCTATAGACTATACCTGATCTTTTTCATTATTATGGAGACAGGATTCCTGGGGAGACTATTACTGAGCTTTTCTCAGTTAGACCCCATCATGATAAACATCAGTGATGTTCCTCCAAAGTCAATGTACTGGCACTGATTTAAGGTTTGACCTCTTCTTACCTATATTCTTTTGTGAATGTGTTTCTGTCACTAATGTACTCCACTAACTGCCTGCTAGATATATTGAAATAGGTTACCAATGAACTTATTTCATGGCTGCTTTTAGAAAATGCATTTCTCAGACTATTTTTGATTACCTTTGTTCTCTCCTTTCTGGCAGGTTGTGCTTTTGATGTGTTTGTAATCATTATTATTCCTTCAAGGAAGCGTTTGGAATCTCCTTTCACTTCTAAGGCAAGCTGTCAGCTCTAGGACTGTTACCAGTTTTGCACTCTTGCTTTGCATAGTTTTAATTTAAAGGGCAATTGCTTCCTTCTGTCTTTCTGTCTTTCTTTTTTTATTTGGGCTGTGGGGTTTTTTGGCTGTTTTTCCTTTTTTGGGTTTCCTTCCTTCCCAGTAGTGGGAGCTTTGTTCTATGATTAGTATCCTGATTGGCAGATAATGGAATTGAGCCACAGTCCCTTAAGTGCAAGAGCTTGCTCGTTACCCATTGCATCTGGCTGTATTTCATAGTATTATAAAGAGATTTTATTTTGCCTGGGTAAAAAGAGCCAGTAATTGAATTCATGCTAAAATATTTATTTTCCTACTCATCCTATCCAACACTAGCAGATGGCTGATAGGCACATGGTGTTTAAAACTTTGAATGAGATTTGTAATGTTATTAAAAAAAAAACCAGATTTGGATTTTGATTCAGCCTTGATACCAGGTGGAAGGTTTCTGGGTATTGTCTAGTTTGAATTCTAAGTGTAACTGGGACAAGCCCCAGTGACAACAAAGAACTGGAAAGGTTTTACTTTTTTTTTCTTTCTTTTTTTTTTTTCTCCTGTATGCTGAAGCCAGTGGGAGTGTTATGGTAATCTTGTCAGATCACTTGAATGTCACAGAATTTCATCCAGAGATTCCTCTCTTGCTGCATCTTTCAGGTTTGATTTGGCATAGCTGTGAGTTTAGATGTAGGCTACCGGGCCAGTTTCTTGACAACTGGGCACATATAGGCAGTGTATTTCAGTGGATTCTTGACATTAATAACTAAAAACACAAGTGTGAAAATGGTTTGCAAAGGAGTAGGGCCAGTTACTTCCCTAGAGCAGATTCAGAAATATTTTTACGATGGAAAGCACTTAAGGTATGTGTAAGGAGTTCAGATCCGTATCTCGGTTTATGCCCCAGCCCCAGCAGACTACCTGGAGCACATTCAGAGCACAACAAAGCACAAAAGTTGAAGCAGCTGCGGGAATAGGGGCATGTGATGGCCTCTGCATGCTATCTCACTTGGTGACTAAACACCTTCCTCCTCTGGTGCGCGTGGTGGAATATTTTACGTAGTGTCGCCTCTCTCATTACTAAGCAGCTTTCGGAAAGGTTTTCTTTGAGGCTGTGCACAATAAGAGCCAAGCAATCTCGCTGTGGAGGTGCAAGCAGAGTGAGTGGGACACTCCCCTCATCACTGTTACTCAGTGGGGTGTCCTGGTGCCACACAAAATAGCGAAACTCAAAAAAAAAAAAAAAAAAAATTTCACCAAAGTCTAAGCATATCCTCCTCTGTGTGAATTTGGCTGAAGTGTCCCATTAATTCTGCCAGGATATTGATTTTTTTATGCCTTAGTTTTACTCTAAAGTACAGAGCTGGCATTTTTTTGACTTCTGACAGGCCCAAAATAGTGGTTACTCCAAACAGGAGGACAGTGGTGGAATCAGATCCGGAGCAGAGTTTTTGCAGGCAGCTGAGGACGTAACACAGGAATAGAGAGTGGCTGCATCAGATCAGTCCAAAAGCCTGTCTTGCCCAGTACTGTCCCCACAGCAAGGGCCCCTTGCAGATGCTTAGGGAGGGAGTTCAGCAAACATAACATGTTTTGAATGCCCTGTCCCTTGGATAGCTTCCCAGCTTCTGGCAGTCACTGGCTAAGGGGGCTGCCTAGATCAGGGGTTGCAACCGGGCCGCTGTATTTAGTAGTACCTGAGAGACCTGGACTCCAGGAATTTGGCTAATCCATTTTTTAATCCACTTATTTTTCAGCTTGTGCAGTATCCCATTGTGCTGCATGGAAGGAGTACCTTTTGTTTCTTTTGAACCTGCTGCATTGTCTTTTCCCTGGATGCCTCCATCTCACTGATAGGAAAAGCAGCAAACAATAGTTTCATATTCATCTTCCCCCACTCATGATCTTACAGACCTCTATTAAAATACCCCTCTGCCATCTTCCCTCCAAGCTCAGCTGTCTGTATCTGTAGAGCCTCTTCTTAAACAAAGCAGTCTTGATTATTTTTGATATCCCTCTTTTCTAGTCTGTATCCTTCTTGAGATGGGGTGGTCAGAACAGTGCTTGAAGCCTTGATGCCGGTGTACTGGGAACATAGATAGAGATGTAATGAGAGTGCTACAAGTGAGCACGTCCCTAAGTATTTTTCCATAGAAGGAACACAGACATCAGCAATAATCATCCCTGTTTTAAAAATAAATCCTCCCTGTGGCTACTTGCTGATAGGTCATCTTGAGAGATTTACAATGATACGATTTTCTTATACTGTAGGTAAAGAAATCTTAGGTGTACGAAATGAAAGATATTCTGAATGGTCTTTAAATTCCCTGTACTCAGAAAGAAACCCAAAAAATATTAAATACTTGAGTCACTTATTAGGGACAGCGTTTTTATCTGCCATATCTTGATTTAAATTGAATGTGTCATATGGCATTAAGCAAAATGTGAGTTGTATCTTGAAAGACAGCATAACTCATGAATAGTGTAGCCATAAGCCAGTTGATGGCTTACTTATAACCAGGCAAATCTAATATCCTGCTTAGCTGTAGGGTATGTGATTTTCTGTATATACTCCACACTCCTGTAATTGTTTGTTGTAGAGGATGGTGAATTTGCCAGTTGCCATGAGCTCATTTCTTGCCTTAATGCAGTTAATATACATGAATATATTTTTAAGGATTCTTTGAAATGTCGCTCATATTTTAACAGTTTTCTGAATATAATCTTCCCATGGCAGAGAGAATCTGTGGAGAAAATGACTACAGGCCAAAATATTTATTGAATTACAGACTATTTATCACTGAGTTTATTTTAAAAGATCCATATGAAGCTTCAGATTTTTGGCCAGTCTCAGAAAGATATACAACTAGATATGAAATTTCTTGCAAAGTAAACTACCTTATAACAAATGGCTTTATTGAAATTTGCTCAGAAAGATTTAAAGGCAAATGCCAGGAAAAATTATATTGTAACCATAGTCTGGCTTCTCTGACAGAAGAGGAAACAAAAAGCGTATTCAGAAGCAGTTGCAAGGATTAATATGGAAAATAATGTTACATCCAGGTATATATATTTGAACTGAGTATGAAATGCTCACTTAATCGAGAAATAAAAAGTTAACTGTGTAACTTTCAGTTATTTGACACGCATCTAAACAAAACACTGGATATTGTAGAAATAATTCCATGAAATAAAAATAATAGTAATATTATAGTATTTAATACTTCTGAATAAAAAATCTGAAAATATTCTGATCAGTTCATGGGCCTTTCATAAGTACCAGTATTTGCTGACATCAGAAACTAACTGTTTTGTGCTTTATTACCAGGGCAGGTTTTATAAATGCCTTGAGGAATAAATCACCAAAACCATTTACTTGTCTTCAAAGCAGCAGGAGGAAATAATTGACAACAAAGTAGGAAGGTGTGCTTTAGACAATGATATAAAGTAAGTTGCAGAGAATGACTTTACCATTAAAATGCCTTGGGAGTCTCAAAGTTCTGATATAAACTACCACTACTGTTTTTTAAAAGTTGTTTTTAAAAAAGTGCTTGCAGTTAAATGTAGTGTAAAGTCATATGC
This sequence comes from Aptenodytes forsteri, assembly GCF_000699145.1. Lineage (NCBI taxonomy): Eukaryota > Metazoa > Chordata > Aves > Sphenisciformes > Spheniscidae > Aptenodytes > Aptenodytes forsteri. Next base: position 11,333,445 of record NW_008794665.1, on the reverse strand, counting down.
ATGCACACACACAAATAGGAAGCATTTAAAAAATTGAAGAGAATTCTGTCTTTCAGAGATTGCTTAACCTCCAGGTTTGCTTTTGAATGCACGTGCCACAGTCCCTTATGTCAATAGGACTATGTAAAAGGACCTTCCAGGTGAGTGTAAATCACTGTATGCCTGTGCCCTTAATCAGATGTAACACCTACCGGACAATGACATATATCAGTGGTGGAAAAAGTGCTATTGTATGCTTCATTTCTGTGCTAGAGAGAGAAAACTAGGAAAGCCTGGGGTTGGGAATTAGAAGAGGAACCCACCGTGGGTTTCTCCTTTCACTTGCCCTCTTTACGATGAAGCAGCTCCAAATAATTCTTCTGTAATTAGTTACCTAGAGCACACTTTAAATCTGATAAAATAACATAAGCAGTTAGCTTTATGCAGTTGCATCATCTGCCTTCCTAAAGATATCACAGCGAGCATGGCAGAGGGCATGAGAAGCAGACAAGGATGACAGTGCCGACTGCAGCTAGAAATGTCGCCTGTGCTGCTCTGCAGCTGATTTCCAGTGGAGATCGGTATCAGCAGTTGCATATGGACATGACTGACAGTTACAATGGCAGCTTTAACCTTTTGCTTTGTTTGGAGTTAGCTGCATCCCCCCCCAGCTCTTCATCATTTAGCAGACCTGAAGAGGTGTTTCGGGGGGGTTCAGACATGGCCTTAACAGGGCATTGGTATTCTTCTACTGGATGTTCAAACTGACATTTAGACACAAGAAAGAGGGATTTTACCAAGTGCTCGGATGACCTGAGTCATGGCAGCCTCCCTTGCTGCAGGGTGCCTGGGTGCACAGTCCCACTTGCCTGATTACCTGCTCTGCAGAGGTCTAGCTTGCTGGGAAGAGAAAAATTGGCATCCAGCTTCGAATAGGAGCTGGGGACTGAAACTGTATTTAAATCCAGTGAGGTGCCTAGTAACATCCATAAGTGAACAGACACCTTTGAAATGTGCTCCGTTGTACTTGTCCTGACACTTCTAGCCATCTGTCCTTAGTTTCATTTACCCATGGGACCATCTCCTCTGTGAGGCATCTCCTATTGTGTGCCCAAGCTCATTGTACAAGTAGCGGATTGGGGTATAAGGGCGCTCTCAGGATACCCCTCAAAGGAGTTTCTGTGACATTTCCCTGCTATGGGAAGCAGGTTGTGTACTTCTCACTGGTGTCCTCATTATCTGTAGAAAAAAGCTTGGGAACAGGTGTGGGGAGCCCCTGTGCTTTGTCATCCGCAGGCAGGCCCAATGGATTAGAGTGGCCTTAATGTGGTTTGCTACGTCACCTAGGAAGGCCGTCTGCAAGGTGCTTATGGGACAGCTATTTGCACTGGCACTGGGGTCCGCAGCTTTCCAGAGACTTTGCAGGTGTAGAATTAGGTGCCTGTGTAGGAATTTCAGACTTGGAAAATCTAGAACTAATATTTTTGGGAACAGCTTTGATTATGGTGTATTTTAGTCACAAGGAACTGAACTGCTCATAATTTTCTTGGCTGAATTAAGTGGAAGTAAGGCCGGAGTAAGAAAGGAGAACAGGATTTGTTGTTTGCCATTGCCAGTGTTGTCATTGCTGGCCTCAATCACACTGGGCAATGTTTTGATGCTCCAGAGGTAAATGCAATACAGTAACCACTCAGACCTGTGTTTCTTCCTGTTTGAACATTACTCAGACCCTCAAAATTACTTTAACATCAAATAAGTCATCTTCATCTGTGAATTCATTGTGTGAAAGAAGTTTGTTTATACACAACTTTGTGCTTTGTTTCTGATCTTTACATTTCAGTCTAGCTTGTTTATTTGTATTAATTTTCTTAAGAAGATACTTGAAATCTGCAAAGGAACAAAGAAGGACACATGCCAAAAGTTTGCCTTCAACACTTTTTTTAGTTGGTGTTAATTTTTGAACCATTATTCAAGCAGCTGTCCAGGTCAGAAGAGTTCAAGCATAATTCTTCTGTGCCACTTGCACTCCGAGACTGCAGTGAAGGAAGAGAAGTCTGCAAATTATTAAGCATTTGGCAGTGCCTTCTAGTTGTATTAGGTTATAACTGCATCAGTTGTGTGATTAAGAGGAAGTGACAGGTAAGCAAAATGAGAACAAAAGGCTCATGGTGTTAGAAGCAAATGTCACCGTGTCATACATACTGTACACGTATATCAATGCTCTCTCTAAACATACATACAAGAGAAAGAAGATATGAGAGAGGAAACATCTGGGTATTTGTCGATATGTGTTCATGTGTGTTTATACAGTTTCTGTGTTTTATACATTGATGCTTACCTCATGTATATGTGCCTGTTTCTGCATGTGGAAACCAATATACCTGTGGAATTGTGGCACAGGTAGTAACAGTATGCTGGAGATGGAGCGTAGTGATGCCTTTGTACAGCCCACTGGTCTGTTTACTTGCTTGAAGTTTTCTGTACAGGCATTTTTTTTTTTTCCCCAATTAAATGGTTTTTGGAAAGGTATTTATCAAACTTTTAAAAGTTTTGCTTCTCAGTTTTCTTACAAGCTCCAAATGAATCCAAGTAAAATAGGAAGGTTAAATACTGAGAGTGGAAATTACTACATTTATAGCTTTGCTTTCTAAATGAGTATTCTTTGTGTGTTGTATCATTTTAGAACAACATTTTTTAAAGTTACAAGTTCTACAACTAAGTAAGAGAGCTTTCACAAATACACAGTGAGTGTGACACTTAGTTTGATAGATGTTGGTCTATAACACATGCAAGGGGATGGAAATACCTCAAGTTGGCAAGGCCGCCTGTTACTCCTAACAGTCAAGGAGTTATCTGGTTAGGCTTACAACCTGGAGCGAGTCAGAGAGGCAGAAGCCTGACAACCCATTTTGGGGTGTGCGAAAGAAGGTGAGATTGTATGAGGGCCTGACCAAAGTAAGTGTCTTTTCTTTGTGCCAATTCATGGCTGGGGAGAGCAGAGTGCTGCTCATCTGTTGTTTCAGAATCAGTCATGCCAAGCCTACAGGCTGCTTTCAAAAAATCTCCACTTGGCTCAGAGCCACAGGACATACATATTTCAGAGACACGAGAGAGTCGTACAGAGGCAGAATATGGTGAGGTTTCTTGGAGACCCCACCATTACGTTGCCAGGTGAGACCTGACCTGAGTGTACAACAGGACAAACTGGTGCTGTTGGTTTCCTGCTTGCGTCCTTCCTCCTGTATCTTGTGATTTTAATTAACCAGCAGAAGATGAGGAGGACTGCCATACTGCCAGTCACTGAGCAGGGACGTGACACCTGAAATTCTTGAGTGTCACCTGCAGGTTTGGCTATTCCATGTTATTCTCTTGGTTCACGTGGCAGTGAGCGTTCCAGCCCTCCAGTTACCTATATCAATGTCAGTGTGGTCCCATGTAACGGCGTTTGGGGTTGGGAGGAGAGTTCAGTTTATATTTTTAAAATATCAGAACTTATATATATATATGCACACATATACACTATATATGAATGAAAGTGAAAACATGAAAAAGCAAAGATTGCAAGTTGTGCATTGAAAGTAAAATAATGTTCAGGAGATAAGATCACCTAAGTAACATTAATTCCCCTGTCTGTTTCTAACCAGTACTGTCATACACTGTTAATGGTTGCATTCACAAAGGAAGAAGGAGTGGGCTTTAACACTGGGGATTCACATGAGAGGTTCTCATAAATCCTAAAGAAGATTGGAATTTTGGGTCCTTGAGATGCCCAAGTTAAGTACATTTAGAAAATATATAGACTAGCTTGAGCCTGTCTCATCGTATTTCCACAGGTATAAACTAAAAATGCCATTCAGCTTTCCTGCTACCATACATAAAGGTTAAATCTATGTGTATCTTTCACTCATAGGCCCTTTGGAAGGAGGTTTCTCGTGCCGGTAACAGCAGTCAAAAACTTCATGCTGCTGCTGGATAGGATATTTTCATTTCTGTATATTTATAGTAATAAAACCACAAAAAGACAAAGCCAACACCTCCCATTTTGCGAGTACTTAACATGTGTGCAAACACATGAGAAACAGCTGTTGCTTTTATTTCACTTCCAAAAAAATTATCTTCTTAAAAGTTTTCTTTTTGAATTTTCTAATCGTGTGGCCAGAAAATCAAGACTGATAAAAACACAAGTGGCCAAGGAGAAGGATCTTCACTAATTTCTTTTCCCTAAAAAGAGACTATGGATGTTTAGTATTGGCATGCCTGCTTACGGATGGTTTGAAGCTGGTTGAGTGCCTGACGCTGAGGCACCAGAGCTGATCAGCCAGGCTGTCAGGGATACGTTTCTGATTGCAATTGAAGTTAGTGGCTGAGCTTCTCTTTATTTCGCTGGAGCCAGAATTTTGCACAGGTATCTGACTCTGCAACTTCATATCTTGGGATGCTGCATTGATTAATATTGTACAAGAGATGTGTATCTTTTTTTCTAGCAAGCATACCTGTACAAGTCAAATATTAATGCCTAGGGTATTCTGTAAATAGCAACAGTCTGATCTGAAGCAACTTTCTGTGAAGCCGTTTTCCACTCTGTTTCTTAGAGAAAAACAAATATATAACAGAACTCTGAAACTCCTTTCCAATATTTCATTTGCCGGCTTTCAAGCATCATCCTGGGAGCAATGAGACAAGAAAAGAGTCTTTTCTTCCTTCAAGGTCTGCAGTGAACAGTGTAAAGCCACGCACAATGGATTTGGAAGAAGCTTTATATATTATGACAAGCGAGTGTATCTCCAGGGTGCTCTGCTGTTGTGGAATGTAGTTCTAAGCCAAATCATCCATTAAGTCACTGAATGTGGTAAAATTTCTCAGGTTCCTAGAGATGAAAAGCAGATGAAGAGACACCCATGACTCAGTTCTTACAAATGCAATGAAGTAAGATTATCAGCCTAAATTGTCCCTATTAATCAACAGTATAATCTTGCAATGATAGCCCCTGTGAATCTGCAGAGCTTTGGGACTGTGTTGGGTGGAAGGAGTCTGACTGACAGTTTTAGGGTTATGTACTCAATCTGAGTCTCAAACTGTTCCAGCTGAAAAAAGAAAAGAAAGCATATGTACTCCTTGCTCCTGGGGAGGTGTTCACATGGTTAGGAAATGCATGATTATGATGCTGTTACTACACAGAGGGATTTTTTTTTTTTTCCAGTTTTCATCCTCTGTTGTCTCACAGTTTCTTTTTTCTTACTAAACCCTGAAATTCAGCCTTTCAAAATTTGCCATGCCAATCAAAGGAGGGGATAGCTCTGTGACTGTTATTTCTGCCACACTGAAAATTATTTAGCGTTGGCAGTACCTGCACTGATGTACATCCATACATTCATACCTTCACCTTGCCTTCCAGTATTGATTAAAGACTAGCTTGATAAAGAGTTTTAAAATGAGGAGGACGATCTGCCTTCTCACTGGTAATCAGAGGCCAGTACTGCTGTTGGTACTTTACTTGCATTGCCTGCCATCCAAGGGATAGTAAATACCTTCTTTAATCTTTTTTTAATTTGCTGTCAATGTGTGTGTACTTGTCCGGGTACTTTTCATACCTGTGATCTACTGCTTAGATTATGTCTTTGACTTCAGAAATTGTATTTTGTTAATCAGCTTTCATAGGAAAGGGACACATTTCATTAAAAAAAAAAGATTGCCAAGTTAATTAAGGATGAGAAACAAAATAAAAAGAAAGTGCAACAGCCTGACTAGGAGACAGAAAGTGTAGAGCAAAACCAGTATAAAATACGGTAAGAATATCTTAGCAAAAAATGCACTGCAGTAATCAGAATGGCTCAGCTTTAAAGCATGTCTATGGAAATTTTTAAAATAGCCAGTGCACTTAAATAAATAAATAAATTTTCTACTGGGGAAATCTTCATTATAAGGGATCTTTTCCATGTGCATTTAGGTACAGTGCCTTCCAAGGAGGACTCAGTAATTCCTGTCCTGGCAAAGTTTGCTGTCTGGTTTTGGATAGTCTTAGAGAGAGGTGAAAGAGTGAAAAACAATCGAGTCTTTTGCAGTTAATAATACCAGAAAATGGGAGACTACTAAGCTCTGTGCCCTGACCTTAATCTTGGTAGAGAGGGAATACTTGGAGAACTGAACCTCCAAAGATTGCAAGGTCACTTAGGCTTACAAATATACTAAAGAGTCTGTGCTAGGAGCTGTAGAAAGGGGTAGCCGAAAAGCATGCGAGGGGGGGACTGGGCGTAATTCCCAGTGTGTCTTATGTCACATTGCTGCAAGACACAATCTCCAGTAGTAAAATGCCCTGCAGATGCTATAACTTGCTTCAGCATATGACATCCAATTTTGCAAGGTCTGATGACAGGCACAGAATTAACTTCGGCTGCTGCTGTAGGCATGCCTGGGAGCTACTTACAAGTTCCAGCAGCATGTCAAGATATTTGCCCCATCTTTTTTGAAAGAGAAATAGCCGTCAGCACTGGCATTTGAAAGAGCACCAAAATTCATATATAGAACCTGAACAGCCATTTCAGTAGTTTCCCTTGTATCTGAAGTTAAATGTTACTCTAGGTTTTTTTATTAAACTCAAGTCCCTGAAGACAGGGAGGAAATACGTAAGATTTTTATGACATTCGTAAAGGTGCTTTTTAAAATAATACAAAACCAACAGTTAATTACCCCCCCCCCAGCCATTTCAGTAGTTTCCCTTGTATCTGAAGTTAAATGTTACTCTAGGTTTTTTTATTAAACTCAAGTCCCTGAAGACAGGGAGGAAATACGTAAGATTTTTATGACATTCGTAAAGGTGCTTTTTAAAATAATACAAAACCAACAGTTAATTATGGTAAACAATTGCATGTGTTTCTGTGGCGGGATGTTTCTGTTGTGTGTAAAATTCTATAGGTGGAATTTAGTTCTCTTAAAGTCTGTGATGTGACTGAGAAGTCCTACGAAGTTATTTTGTTTTCAGTTTTACAGGGCTGTTCTGTAAAGGGTTACACCTGAGAGATACATGCTTTAAAGAAGATCCTATCCTCTGGTAACTGTTCCCGTAAGTGCAATTACTTTTTTCTGTATATCACTCATATGTAATTTGCTCTTATGATCTGATTTTTTAAAACAAAAAAGTCAAGCTTCTTATCCTAAAGAAAAGTGCAAAGTAATCCAAAAGAAGACCTCATAATACTTTTTGCATCCACCCTAATGAATCCTGATTAGGAACCTGTGCAGTGATGTTATCCTGATTGGTGGGAAATTGGTGAAGGAAATAACCAATTTTCAATCAACGTAATTGGTTGCTCAGGAGGTTTGAAATCTAGAGAAATGGCATTGCATCTTCTGCAGCTGTGTTAAAAGATTTTTCTGGAACAGCAAATAAATTGTTGGTAAGAATTGCACATTTCCAAAAATATTTACACTTATGAGTAATTGTTTATAGAAAAGTCACATGACAAGTATTTTAAAAATTATTAATGTTATAGTCTTTTCAGTCATTATTAAAGGTCAGTAAGTCCAAATTCTATAAAAGACATTTTAAGAAAACAGCAAGATCAATCCCGCTGCTCAACAAATAAGTTTCTTGATTGACTTCTGTAGGTTTTGAGTACTTTTTTTTTATTTGTTTAATGGGGATTCTGTTCTGTGGTACAAATCCACGGTGGAGTGGTACCCAGAATCTGGTTCACCCCATCTTCATCTCAGTGTTAAGACATGCTATTGACATTACACCACCATTATACAGTCCCACGTATGGTTGACAATGGTGATGAGCTAGAAGCAGAGCAAATGCAAATGGAAAAGCTATTCTGTCCCACAGAGTGTTGTCTCTGTGGTGATACGCTCTGGTCTTGAGATGGCTATAAATCCATTAAAGTCCTAGAAGTCAAAGTGTCTGTGCTGGTTTACCCAGCTGGGAACTTTGACCCAACGTTGTAATTCATCATGCATTTCGAATGCATGGCCTGATGTTTTCCCACTCTAACCTGACTGCACTCAATAGATAAATAAATTAAGAAATAGTAAATAAATTCCCATACAAAACCAGTGTAGCTCTTAACTGTTTTTAGCTGGGTTTTAAAGGTGTATGAGGAACAGAAATGAGACTATCTCTTTACTAAACATGTCAGTCTGAACCAATTCTGCTGAAATATTTCCTGCTTAATATCTGCCTGTGAATTGAAGGTAGCCCAAAGCCACCTCCTTGAACAAGGTAGCTGCTTCACTGCAGTAAAGCCAGGCAGCACAGCTGAGCTTGTGGCACCACCTCTGGCTAAGACCTAGCCATATAATAATGGTACAGATTTGCCACTTCCCTGTCTCTGAATTATGAAATTGCAATTGGGTATGCATGTCCCAGAGGAGAACATTGCTGGATATACATGGTTCTATGCACATATCCTCATGCATCCTTCCCTTCAGATTCTCCTCCCTTAAATCAGCCAAGGCATGGAATGGCCATTCTGTACCTGGGCATAAAACATTTTTGCCTTGCTGTGCTTCCCAAGCACTTCCCTTATCACCTTGAGCTGTCCACTCAACTGTAAAGAGAAGTTTCACCACCCACCTTCTAAAATTATAGTTTCCATCTATTAAAAGAAAGAGGCTCAAAATCCTTTTGAGAGGATAAATAGCGCAGAATGCTTTGATTCATATCTGTGTGCTGGAAATTTCACACATCAAATAAAATACCATGAATACATCATTATTTTGACAGCTTTGTGAAAAAAGAGGCAAAAGGATCGTATTGCATGGATTTAATTTCTGCAGTTTTACAGCTTTGTGTTTTGCAGAAGAATCAAATCATGCCATCAGAGCAGAGCAGGTGGTAAACCGAAGGGCAAAGTGGAGATACTATATAAAGGCCTGTCAAATCTCACACTTGGCGTGCAAACCCCCACCAAAGGCTCCCCAGCCAGAGCTCCTGTGTCTCTCACCTTCTCAGAATAGTATTTTTTGTCTTTTTTTCAGGCTCAGCACTTCTCCAGCTGCAAGGGGGTCACAGAAGAGGAGAGGCTGGATAGCCAGAACCGAGTTTCCCACCAAGACTGTTACAGGCAAAAGAAAACAGCTTCACTTTCCCCACCAGAGGATAGTGGGATGCCCACCACCACTATGCCACCCAACACAAGGAATTTCATGGGCCAGCATTCACGTAAGCTGAAAATCTGTCTGTAGATGCCAGGGCCAAATGAGGTGTTCATTTAGCATAAAGCTAAATTTGAGTGAAAAACACAGTAGTGTCAGGGTGCCATGGACAAGGAGCAACATCCTAGCTGCAGTGAAAGGACTATTTTTGTTGAGGTAGGTGAAGGGAGACTGGGAAAAGGGTCCTTTGCTTCTCTGAGCAGTAGTACCTTCCCTTGTTCTCATGTCTCCATGACTGTTTGCAAATCTTGCCCACCCAAACATTTATGAAACATGTTTGTAGAAAACCGTAACTTTTAAAGCATTGAGGACATTTAATTTTTTTTTTATTTCCCTTTGAGTCATGGATTTGGGCCTCTCTTTGTAATCACAAAATGAGAAATATATTTGCAGAAAATGAAGGGGTTTTTTCCTTCTCCCATCCCATGACTCCAGGACCTGAACCTTTACAAAAATAAAAGGTACATGCATATATTTGGTTAGGATTTTTAACATAACCTCCTTCTTCACCTTTTGCTCTCAGTTGCCTTAATTTCCTGTTCTCCTTGATCTGAGGCAGTTTAGGATTGTAGCAAGCATGTACTTTCTTTTGTAGTAGAAACCTGACCTTGTTTAAGTTTTGGCATTGACTTAAAAATGCCCAGTACGTCAGTGGTGGTATTTCAATATTTTTGCTCCTGTGGCCAGCAGAACACAAAAATTGCAAGGATAATGCAAAATCATAATTAAAACTAAAAGTGAACTGAAATTTTGTCAAAGCTCAGAAAACTTTTCAGTAAAGTTCACATTTTTATGGGCTTGTTATTTTGCACAAATCCATTTTCTTCTTTCCTGTCACATCTCAAGACCTTTTTGTAAGGAATCACCGTCTCTTTTCCCCCTAATTGAAATTCTGCTCTATCTGTTTGGAATATTAGGTATGCCTCAGCAGTGAAATTATTTTAATGACGTGGCTGAGTGCTCGTATATATTCAGGCAAGCAAACATAAAATGGTCATTCTTTATATTAAGGGTCTATCTATAGTTTAGAAAAGGTAATAAATGATAGATTGAAAGCATTGGTGGCTCTAGTAGTGGATGATGTGTATTACAGAGGTTATTAGCTCATCAGTTGAAGGTGTTGTGGACGGCTGCAAGCCAAACTTACAAGCAACCTGCACAATGGCTGGACTCCATAACAACTGATTAACTATGTATTAACATGCAGATTAACTCTTTATCAGCTCTTTATGAAATATATATGTATGGCACCCAAATAGCAAGCATGGCTGTAAAAGGAGACATAAAACTTTCTTATGAATGGCAGTATATTGGCTCTTATTTTTGTTTAAATGTGGAATATGATTTGCAAGGGTGCCTATACCACCTGAGATTTAAGTCCTGTTTTCACAAGTGGCACTGTGCAGTGCTTGTCTCATTTCCAGTCAGGATTATGCCTCTAAATCTCTTGGGCAGTCTTGAATATGTTGCTGTGCTTCTTAATTTACTGTTAGGCAGAGTGTCCATTTTAAGCCCACACCTTTTCCTAGGACGTGTATGTCTACTCTACCAGTGAAGGGGCTGAGCCACAGGGGGTTGCTGGGAAGCAGAGAGGGGCGTAGTGGGAAAGCCATGGAGGGGGGCAAGGACCCTGCTTGTCTTGGGGAGGAGAGCATGGCCAGACCATGGAGGCATAGGCAAGAGTGGAAGGGAACTCCCTGGAGCTCCAGAGTGGGCATGGAGCATGCTGTTCAAAGTCTGAGCTCCCACTGAAAGGAGGGTTGGGGTTAAGGCTGTGTTTTTGTAACCACGTTTCATTCTTACTCAGAGGTAAGAGTTACCTCCATACTCAGTAATACTGGATAAAGCTCTGTTGAATTGGCTGGGACAAAAGCATGTGGTTTTTGTAAGGGGGAAGTTTATTCTCACATCTTTTGATCTGTCTCACCCAGCAGATTTTCGTTGTTCCTCTGCACAGGTACCTTTCTCCAGTCTGGTGCAATATAGCTCAAAAGACTAGAAGTCCCTTCGGGTCTTCTGGTGGAGGTGCTTCCAAGAAAAGATGGGGCAGCTCCATCTCTGATCTCTGCCCAGCTTGTAGCCCTGTCACAAATGCAGCAATGTGGTTGTAGTCTCTGAAAGCTCTGCAGAGGGCTAGCAGAGCTTGATAGGAGAGAGGAGTTTTGCTATGTATATACCCCATTCTTACACCTTATTTCAAGTGTTTGGCTGTTGGCCGATTGAAGACCTTGGACTGGATGCATGTATTCTGACCCAAGATGGGTACTTCTCAGGGTTGAAAACAGGAGGTTTGCAGAGATTTTACCACTTGTTCCCAGTAGCTGTAGATTCCAGTAGCTCCTTCTTTCCATAGATGATCATCCTCTTCCTACAGGGTAAGAGTAATGCTAATAACTGCATTATTATCACCCGTAACTTTCCTTAGGAAACAGAGGAGGCTTGGATACTGGTGACCATGGGAAGATTTGTGGTTTCTCATCCTGCAGCCAGCTGCTGCGATTTGGAAAAGTGGGCATGAAAGAATTGCCAGAAGTAAGGCAGGGAAGGGGTTTCCAGTGCCCAAGCAGAGCCAGACGTGCCTTAGCCACTCCAGTGGTTGGGTAGCTGTTCTGAAGGTGGGAGAGAGAGACTGCTGCTTCCTCTTGTAGCATAGTCTAGTGCTTTACTGCTAACAAGTTTGGGGTTTTTTTGTTTTCTTTTATGAAATGCGAGTGTTTCTTGTTGTGACTTAAGCCTGTTATTTTTATCCTATCCACCCTGGAAGTGGAGAATAGATTGCTCCCTTCCTTTTTTCTGCAACCTTTTATGTATTTGATTACTGCTGTTATATCTCTCCTTAGTCTTCTGTCTACTTTTAGTAGTTGTCCTTGTTTCATGGCTTCATTTTTTTCCAATCAGCAGGAAAATTCCCTTACATAAAGTAGCTTTGGATCAGGCCCCTTGCTAAATAAAGCTCTGTGTTAAAAACATCATTTTAGTAGTTCAGATGTTGTATATTGGGATGGCAAGCATGTGTTATTTATAATCGTGCTTAATGGGCAAAAGTGTCATTTGGAATAAAGAAGGTTATGTCCAGGCTGCTTAGAATCACTATTTCTCTTTAGCTCCCCAGCCCTATTTTTTCTATCAGTGTACCACTATTTATGATTCTTCAGCAACCAACATGGTAACCTTTCTTAAATTATCATAAACTAACCTTCTATTGACCAGGGACAACAAAGCCAGTATAAGACTGCCGATGCAGAAGGCTACAGCAGATGGAGGAGAGTTTGCTAATGCCCTCCTGCCAGAGTTAGTTTTTTGCCTCTGGGCTTTTAGAAATTCTTATAAGCATACATCTCTGTGAAGACGCTCTAGATGATAGGGGTTGCCAACCTGTGTGGAGTAGGTCCTCTTCAGAACACCTTATGAACACAGGGTTCGATAGATATTTTAGCAATGTTTCTGACTTTCTCCCTGCTGAGTCATTCAGGAGGAGGAGAATGGTTTGATTTCTCTCTGTAGCAAAGGTGTGTTGCGCAAAATCTGTGATGCACAAATGATATTAGAGAAGCAGGGAAGATTCCATGTGTGAATTGTTAGTCAGGTTACAGGTATTTTGCTGCAACTTCTCATTTCTCTGTCTTTCCTCATCAACATTAATAAAGTATGTAGTAAAGTAGTTCAGCAAGTACTGGAATTGAAGTTCAATATCATGCAGATGCCTGCATCATGGCTAATTACGAGCGCCAACTGGGAACATTTATGAAGATACCTGATGCTGTTGAGCCTCTACAGTCCATTAGGATATCAGCACAATGCTGGCTGTATTGAGTCCAATTTAATTTTGTGTAACGTAGACTGAGACTTCTCCCACTTCATTGGATTTGATTGCAGTTGATCAGAGGTTTAAAAAGCTAAAACAGGCTAAAAACATTAGGCTTGTCCTCTTTTATATCTGGCTTGCCTTTACAGTGACCTAGCAGAGGAGTATCTGCATGCTGATGGAAGTGGGAATCAGTCCTATTATATGTTAAAAACCTCAGAGATATGGGAGTATTTGGAAGTTATTAGCTTAAGTTTGCCTTGTACATTCACTTTCCTCCAGCCAGATTGAACCTGAAATGATTTGGCATGTGTTCCTGATCCTCTGTCATTGATGGATGCCACTTAGTGACACATTTGCATGATATTTTGAGAAGGATAAATGGATACTTGAGTCTTTTTAGAGGCTTTGACTTTGGATTTTTTGCAGAAATGTAGTCTTGCTGTTGTTCTTAGCTCACATCGTGAACGTTATTTCCCACACGGTATGTCACGAGGTCCTGGTGCTATTTATTCAGAATGCCCTTTGCTGTGGCCTGCAACTTCTCTCTGCCTGCTATGCAAGCACTGAGAGAGGGGGGGATGTGAAAGCCTCCCAACCCTACCTGCTCTTTGCACAATTTTCCAGATAGGGTGTGAAAAACATGCTAAATGAGATCTTTAAAGAGGCACACTCACATGTGGGCAGAGCAATATTGCCCTTTCTTAAACATGGAAGCTGTAATTATGTCTAGCTGGAGGGAGTCCTGCTGAGTCTCCTGCATGCCCACCTAAGCACCAAGCAGGATCTATCCCTAAATGAACTGATCTTTATCTGACTGTTTACGGCTCTTGTGCCATACTCATTATTTATTTAATGTAACGTCCCAGTAAAATACCCCAGCCATTCATAAGCCCCTCACAACAAACAATCATGAAAATTGCCTTTGAATTTCCCTAATTTGCTTGTAAGAGTCAGAACAATGGGAGAGAATAATTGCAGTTATTAAAAGAAAATGCTGCAGGCAAAATATAACCCATTTTAAAACTCAAATCCAGGAAAACAGAAAGGGAGGCAAAAAGGAGAGCCACCCGGTAAGATGCCTCATGCTCCCTACCTCCTTTTGTCTGTGTAATGAGAGACTTCACCTTGCTCTTTTCTCAAGCACTGTTATTTAAGGGGAAAATCAAAGCATTTAGTATCAACGTAGTCAAGCTGTGTGCAGCAGCGCCTCGCCTGGCAAAGCCATTGGAAAGCTGTTTTCTTCCAATCTGCTTCATGCCAATGCAAAACTATCCCTCTCTGGAAACTAAGTGTATTGGAAACCAATATGAGGAAAACTCACTCTAACATTAATTACTGTACAGAGAGGATTTTAACTCCTTCCTAGGCATGAACTAGATTGCTTGTGAAACTAAGAGGCCTGTAGAATTTTCAAAAGAGCACAACTGGCTTTTAGTGTCACATCACCCCAAATGAGATCTGTTTTCTTTAGTCATTTAGAGCCAGGTTTTAAAGAATTTGCGTTCCTAAAGATGTACCTATAGAGCCTTGGGGATTCCCGTTGGTCCAGACCCAGCTGGCTTTGCACATGGAGAGAGGTGATGAACCACTGTCTGCCCTTGGCTGTACAGGAAACCTCTAAGCAATGGCAGAAACAAATAGGACTTTGTCTTTTGTGTGCCTGACTTCCTTGTAAAAGTAAGAGTCGAGCTCCTCAATCAGTTAAACCCTGCAGCGCTAAGCAAAGCAATGCTTAAGTACTTCTAAAACTTGTGCCTCAGAAACCAGATGGCATTGTAAGAAGAATCCGTGCTTAACACAAACCGCAGGCTTTTGTCCCAGCCAATTCAATAGAGCTTTGTCCGGTATAACTGAGCATGGGGGTAACTCTTGTCTCTGAGTACAAATGAAATGTATTTGGCTCTCCCACTACTTTATAACAGAACAAAGGATTGCTGCAATTTGAGGGCATGAACCCTCATTTTCTCTCCAGTCCACCTAAATAGAAAAGAATTTCTTGTTGGCCTGTGATCTTCCCTTCTGCAAGTCAAAGCCCTTTGAGTTCCTGCTGCAAGTAATGGCAGTTTACTCGCAATTTTTCAGCTGCATGCGATACCCCAAATTGGCCGCCTTGTTGTAATGAAAAGCAGCCTGCCAACACGGAGGTCCTTCCAAAGAAGCCTGGCTATTGTAAGAAGAGAGCAAGCGGCTGTGGTAATATTCCTGCATCGCTGTTTCACTTCATGCTTCACCACAGGAGCAAAACAAGGCAGCTGAGACCACTGTCAAGTATTTACAGAATGTGGCTTTTTGACAAAAATGATTGTCAGGCAGTGACTATATCAAAACTTTAGCAGGAGATAGTGGGTTTTCTTGGTTTTTTGCCCAGGCAGCTGGCAGTCTTAATTGCTCTGAAGAAAAAGAAACAGAAATTCCTTTTCTTCTCTTGGTGTTTGGGGATGTAAATCATTCAGTGTTTTAACTCATGCCTCCCTGCCTAATTTTTCTTTATCAAAGTAAAGGTGGATGAAACTTCCTCTTAGTTGCCTTGCTGTAGACATCGAGTAGATCCACTAAATGTCTCTGATTTGCATTGATTTAATGTAGGTGGAATTTAACCTATATTCAACATCCAGTACCCGAAGTCATTTTCCCAGGTAAGCACAGAATATTGAATAGTCAGTTCGATCAGTGTTATTCAAGGGAAGCTGAGAATCCATATTCATAGCAATTCCACCTGCTGTTTACCTTGATACACTGGGGTTTTTTCTTCTGGCTGTGGAACCTAATGCTGTTTTGCCATCTGAAGAGATCTCAGCAAAAAGGGCAGCAGTTAAAGATGAACTGGATTGCATTGCAAAAAAAGTCATAAAACCTTCCAGGATTTAAAATCTCAGGGGGTTAAATGTGTCAACTGAACTGAATTAAAATATTCCAAGCCATTCCTTCCTCTCTGCTTGTCACCTGCTAAAGCGCTGTAATTCCCTGCGCAGAAGTGTCACAGGTTGGTGATGCTGCAAATATACTTGTGTTTATAATGTTGTCACTGTATAAGAAATGCTTATGCTAAACCCAGACCACAGCAGGAAAGAGCCTCCTAATTGAATTCTTCATTTTTATAGTCTCCATTCCCTTTTATGTGTTAGGTTTAGGCCAGTGTGCAGGAGGGAGCAGGAATAGATGGTCCTAATGAGGAGGTGGCTGAGCACCTTCCCTGAGCACGCCCTGCAGTGAAGCTAATTTGGGTAACATTCCACTTTACTGTTCTGCACCTCTCGGGACAAATCCTCACCTCGGATGTTGCTGTTCAGTGAGCTAAGATGCAAATTTACAGTATCTACCAATTACCATAGGGATATTGTTCTCATCTTGGTGCTTGAAGATCTAAAAACATTTTTTGGGAAACTGAATGCCCAAACAGGTTATCTCTTATCAAAGACCAAAAAGCCTTTTGGTTTTATGACCATAAATCTAGAGGATTTAATCAAACTTCCCTGACATTATATTTTGCCAGCTCCATGTCCATGCTACAAGCTTGCTTTGTGTGTTAGTTTACTCTCCTTTAAAAGTGAAGTTACCCTGCAGTCAGTGAATATATTGTGCTTGGTAATACTTGGACATTTGCTTTCTGTTCCCATTAAGTGATAAAAACCTCAAACTGAGAAACAAGATTCATTGTAGAGTTTCTTGTCCTGTTAAAGGAACTGAAAAATTGGGAAAGGTTAGGAAGAGAAAGAAACAGTGGGGTGGGCTGGTGAAATTCAAGCTTTTTGTAGGTTACACTGTGTTGCTCCAAACAGGTTTTTTTTTTTTAAACGTAGGCTTGCCACCTGGACACCCTTTTCTGCAGAAATGCAGCAGAAGTTGAACACCTAACCCCACTTCTTCCCTGAAAAGTGCATATAGGTGGTTTACCACGTGTACACTTCTTGCTGCGTTTTCTAGAATGATGCCAAAGACACTTATAGGAACATACTCCATGATTTTAAACAGGTTTTGTAAATCCAAATAAACTCCTCCATAAATACTGGGGAATGTTAGTCCAAGCCTATGGCAATCTAAGGCTGATTTAGGAATACTCCAGTGTTCCTAGTGCTTATTTCAGCTTGCTAAAGTATCTCGTTGGCTTAGATCTTGTCACTGTGTTTTGGTCTCATGAGTGATTTCTATGATATTTAACAATTTCCTTAAATATATTGGCACAGGTGATTTGACACAGCGAGTGGGCTCAACAAATCACCAACAAAACATTCCTCTTTTCTGTATAATACCTGTAGCTAGGCAGAAAGAAATGGAGGGATGAAGGTGTGTTAGTCCGAGCAACTGTATTTTAGTCTGTAACTTCTACCCTCTCTCCTTTGTACTCTGGAGAGAGTATTTCTAGAGTTATTGGAGAAAATCATGTTAAGAGTGAACAGAAGTATATAATGGAAGAATAATCTAGGAGACAAAGATTCTTCTGTCATCCTTTTTTATTTTTAGGAACCTTTGCTGATTTACTTGCCAGATGAAGGCAGACTTTCTGTTCTCTCTTGTCTTTGTTTTAATTTGATCAGACAGCTTCAATGTGGGGTCATGCACATGGGAACACTTGACTGTAGACTCACACCTTGTTTGCAGTGGTTTTCCTGAATACACTAGCTACTAGCTGATCCAGAGCTATTATATGGAGCTTCAAGCCACAGGTAGATTTGCTATGAAGCTGTTCAGTGAATGTCTTTCCGCGGAGTGTGAATGTTCTTGTGTGTGTAAAGCGATAGGTGTTAAAGGGTTGTGGCTGTTAAAATATGCTTTCTGTTGTACATGAGTAGAAGGCAAAGCAGTGGCAGCTGAAACACAAGAGTAGGATTTTTTTAGCTTCAGGAAGAGCAGTGAATGATGTGTGTAACTTGTTAAAACAAAGGACGGCAGTTTGAAACGCATAAGGGGATAGTTTATATAAATCTGTAGAAGGTACAGGGTACAAATCAGGCAAAATATTTCCTGGTAACATTTTTGAATTTAGGGACTTCTTTGGGACACAAGAGCAAGCTTTGGACACCTTGGAAATTCTTATCTTATATTTTATAGAAGTGGTCGCTTCTATAAAAGAACCTAACAAATATTTCACAGCAAATAAAGCAGTAACGAAGCAAATGCAGCCCTCCATATCTCCCCATACTAATGGAATCACCAGACTCTTCAAAACTGCAGTGTAATGTAGGTTACTGCTTCTACTGCACCTCAGCCTCTAGGAGTTACAGCTCTTGACCTTTAAATATTAGGAATAATAAAATACATTATTAACAAGTAGTCAATTAACAAATAAATGCCCCTCTGGTAAATCCAAAAAGTAATGTTTTGAAATACTGCCACCTTCTGATAAGTTTGGGATGGAGAAGGAATTTGTCAAAGTTTTTTTTATCAACAGTAATAATTCAGTTCCTGATTTTATAATGTTAGAGCCATGTTGCACCATCTGTTTTGCAAGGCCATCTTTCACTGTATGTGAGACTATGTATACAGTAGTATAAAGAAATGAAGAAAATGTAGTATGATTTCTAACAAGTGATGGGAGAGACAGCAGCAAACTTGTTTGAAGTAAGGAAAAGCACTTAGGTGCATTGTATGTGAGTTTAAGGATATACAAGCACAGAGCCTATGTTTTAAGTTACGTAAGTGTTAAATGCATTACAGAATTGCGGCTAAAATGTTGGTATGACCTGCAGGATGAGCTTGGCCAGAGGAGAGGTATGTGTGCTTTGAGCCTTAGAGAAGCAAACTTCACTATTCCTGCGTAACACCTGTCTCTGACATGAATGTGTCCACGAAGGGTTAATTTCTTTTACCATTTTTACTTTGCTAACATTCAGATGATACTTGTCTGCATACCACCTTTGTGTATATTTTAATTATCCAGATGGTTTATGTGTCCAGCCCCATATCATTACTATATTACTTAAACTTGGCAGTGATACTTAGAAATAACTTTCCCCAAGCTGGCTTTTTCTTGCAAAGTTCATCCAATTTCAGCTTTCCAAATGTCCTTTGTGCTGTGGCAATATACATTGTGTACCTAAATGGCTTGCATATCATTTAAATTCCCTTGATAAGGAAAGTCTGCTTGGCAAAGAAAATAAGTGTTTAAAAGAACCAGAAATTAATACAAAATCTAAGCTAATGTGACCTTCAAGTTATCATTTCAAACTCTCAGAATTTAGGCAATCCAAAGGTTCTTCAATTTCCTTTCATTCACTTGCATTTACCCAGGTTCTTTGTTGGGCTCCAGTGAGATCGGGATGCCTGTGTCACGCTCCCACCTGTGGCATTGTTATGGACCAGGCTGGTGCCAAGGGCCTGGCTGCACCACGTTTTCCCCAAACGGTGCAAATGAGGTGTGCTTGTATTGTAGGCACAGTGTTTTTTTCCCAGTAAAATGGGTATTTTGAGATGGTGGCTGAGGAAGTGAATTCCTCCTTGAAATGTTATTTTGGATAGTAACAGGACTTCCAGCAGCAAAGGGAGAGAGTGACTCATTTTGAAGCCACAGCATTGTTTTCCTGTGAATTCATCCCATATCATAACTATCATCCTACCTGGAGTACCATGAGCAGCACCTATGGGACACATAGTAGGAGCATGCAGACTTGAACATACGCATTGCCCAGGCAGTGAGGCAGTATCAGGGCTTGGGCGTGGAAAGCACATTGGCTGCCTGTGGGGACTGAGGCCCTTCCCGTGGTCAGTGTAAGTGTTTGTACTTTTTATTTACTTTCTCATATTAATCAGCTTCTCAGATTTCCCGCTCATTGTATGGCCTTTGTTTTGGCTTGATTTTTTTGGCTTTCAGTTTTCCACCTTGGTAATATTTTAACAGTGGATTTCAACCTGATTTTAGGGAAGAGGAGTCTTGATTGTGCTGAGTTTCTGCAAACTTTCTGAAAATATGCAGTCAAGTAAAGGACTCAAACCTGTATTAGTGCCCCACTAAAGGGAAAGACTGAAATTTGAGCTTAACTGTATAATTGTACACCAGGGAATCCATGCATGAGAGAGGTGTACCTAATGAAAGTACTCAGAAATCAAACTTCAAAAACTCTCCTGCTTGTGTAATTACTTGCACATTGGCTTTGATAACTCCAAAGTAGGTAAAGTGGTTTGTGTTTAGCCAAAGGAGCTGAGTCCTGCAGCAGGATTTGTACTGCCGTTTGGCTGGTAACGGCAGGTGAATGTCAAGCTCTGTTATGCACAGAGAGAGCACCCTGGAGATGAAGCTTGTTATGACCAGTAACGTGCCATTTGTGTCATTACAGACTGAAAATAAGAACCGTTTTCTCATCAGAAAGGTGAATAGGCTTGACTCCTGAACACTTAACACAGCACGTGGAGCTGTGCTGCAATCCCAAGATGCTTATCTTCCTGGGTAGTTTCTAAATATGGGTTTCTTTTTTCAATTTAATACAGAAAAATCTCTTCTGTTGAACAATAAAAGCTTTGTCTCTTGAGTTTCAAATAAGGGACTATCCCATAGTGGAGTTTTAGAGCTTCACAGACTCTACTAGATGCAAATGACAAGCCACACTGTGAGATTTGATAGCATTCTCCAAGTGTTTTTAAAACAGATCTTAACCATATGTAGTGTGCCACTTCTGCTGTTGTATATTGAGCTCAGGAGAAGGCAAGTAACATAATTGCCTTCAGCAAAATTGTCAAACAAGGAAACCTTTTAAAACTACATCGAAGGGGAATGTAATGAGAGCCCTGGAAGGAAGAGGCTAAGAGAAGAAAAATTGGCAGGGAACATTAACATATACTTTTAACCAGTCTTTTCACAGGAAGAAGAATGACCCACAGGTTTGACTGTTGTAGTTCTTTTTTCAGTGAAAGGATTTTGTATGTGCTGCTGTGTAGGAAAGAAATGCTTACTTCCCCTGTGTTATTTTACATTTCAGTTTGGAAGAGCAAGAAGCAGCTTTATTTAGCCTGTTGAGTCCAACCCTACAGTAATACAGCATATAAAACTTTCAAGAAGTGAAAGGCATACTGAGCTTACATTTCAGATAGTTTTCAGGATAACTCCTTGGCTGTTATAACTGTATGTCATACTAGACATAAATTATTAGAAATTATTTGCTACAGTCTGCATTCATATTACCTCCTAGGGACCTTTCAGATTGGATTTATGGAGAGAGATGTTTCCTGAACATTTCTGTCTAAAGAAACTACAAATCACAGGACAAATCAAGTTTTGATGAAATAAGGTCTCCAGATTTGAATTGCTGACTGATACCTAAGAGTTAGAGTGCACTCTCTGCGGGCAGTTAGGTATACCTATCCGCACGGATAGTTGTATCTTGCAGTAATTCCCACTGGAAGTGGAAGGATTATTGTTTGTTTTATGATAGAGGCAGATGCCACTGAGTAGCAGCCACTTAGCTGGTTCCTCTCCTGCAAGAGTATTGTGGAGACTTGGCACAGGAGTGAGAAGAGCCTTAAACGTCTTCCATCTGGGTGAGCTGAAAGCTGTGAATCAAAATTGTCTTTAGGTAAGGGCAGGTGATGGTCTCCTGGGCCTTACAGGTTTAATATAATCCTGCAAAATATAAACAAGTATCATGTTACTTGTGGTGGTTGTAGTTGTATGCATCAAGGCTCTGTGCTTCACTGTGGTGGTTTCCAGCTTTCATTTAGTTGTTCTGGAAAGTGCTCTCCATCCCCTTTTTCGCTGCAGCCCTTGTCTGCTTGGGCTGTAAGGCAGCACGGCACATCAAGCAGCTCAGAGATCATACACAATAGAAAACATTTGTCTATGAGATGTAGGTAGCTTGCTCTGAACATTGTAGACTTTACCATCACCTATCCTTTCTTTTCAAGTTGTCCTTGCCCTTTGAGGAAGTCTTGCGTGAATCTAGAATGCCATCTATCCCGTGTCTTTTTACCCAGATCGTAAGATCTCATCTGCCCCAGATTGGCATGGGTGAACAGTTCTGACTCTATACCTCAAGGCTGTGGGCAGCCTGAATCCCAGGTAAGCCTGCGAATACAGGGAGTGCAAGACAGCAATAAGCAGGGCTTTAGTCCATTGCCTAGTCTGTATTACTGGAGCCAGTGGGGATAAGCTGTAGCAGCCTGGCTCTTCATAAAACCCTACTGTGCACTGCTGTGTGCTTCTAGGTGTATTATAATAACCTGGCCCTTTGTGATGGGAGAAGGAGTCTGATAGGAAAAGCTTTTAGTATGCACATGTGTGAATAGAGGAGTTCCATAATTAACAATAATGACAAGCACAGGTGACATTTCTTTGTAGTTAATAGCTGCTGGTGTGAAAGGCCCTGAGGCAGAGCCTCAAGCTGCTAAGCTAGCAAGTGAATTGCTAGGCTATTTGACCTGCAGTTCATTTCTAATATAAATGGTGAGGCTATGAAAAACCTGAGCAAAATGTTCATAGGGATTTCTTCTTGGGTTGTGTGGGAATGCCAGCAATTTTGTATTTGGGATTGAAGCAGACTTCTGATGTTGGCAGTAGGGTTTGCACCAACTCTTTAGGAAGATGCAGAACTGTAAGCATCACTTGCACCTTCTAGAAGGGAAGCAGAGAAAGTCTTATGCACCTAAGAAAGTGTAAACAATTATGGCCAAATTCTGCAGTAGGAAGATTGTGGAGATTTCCACCCTTAGGGCCATGAAGATTGACCTATGATAAGTGGGTGGACTGAAAAAACAGTGGTGCTGAAAGAGGTGATGGCACCTGGGCCATCCCTTCTTGCAGTGTCTCTATGCGTGGAGATTCCTTCTCCAACTCTCCCGACAAAAAGGGATGGAAAAAGGTAGATGGTTCTGAGTGATTCCACAGGCAGGAGAATGGGGCTTGTGACCAGGAGTGGGAGATGGGGCAGCTGTTTGCCAGCCAGACACTGCAGTGGTGTTCCCTGGATGTCACTTTTATTGGTGATTCAGAAATGGGTCATACTCTGCACATCTGGTCTTGCCAAAGCAGCCAAACTGCCTCTAGCAGTGTGGTACCACCCTGATCTGTCAGCATGGGATGAAGCAGCCAGGTAAAGCTGAGGCTATGCCAGGGAGGCTCACATGTCACAGGCTGAGCTGGGTAACCTTATTTGATGCAAACTGGTTTTAGACTGAGAACGTGGTTTCTGCAAGTCCTGACCACATCATAAATTCAGCTTTGTCCAACTTACTTGGGGGGATATTCTAGTGGCCCCTAAATGTTAATGCAAGCAAAAGCCCATGCTTTGTTTTCAAAGGATTTTAAAATACTCCACTGTGCTGAACTTTGAGTAGAGATTGTTCCCAAAGCTTTTTTCCCCGATTAGCAGCTCACCATAAAATCCATTATTGCCCACTTTTAATCCTGACTATCAAAACCGTTTGTCTCCACAGATTGCCAAGTGAATAGCTACAGATGTTGTTTATTGTGCTGAACACAGTGAGACACACTAACAAATCTACTGTAACAAGAAGTAACCCATTACAGTAAGAGAAGACTTTGTGCTCTGAAACAAATATCTTTAGACTTCAGTCTGAAATACAACCTACTGTCATGTTTTCTGCACGGCTAGCAATACTGTATGACACAACCAATCTCAGTGCGAAATAGCTGGGTTTTATTCTTTACTAAAAAATTGGACCTGCTGCAATGTAGCATATGGGAATTGGACTGATGGAGTGGAGTCTTCCCTGCGATTGGGTTTTCATGAAGGTCTACAAACAGAGCTTTTGATACCATCTTACTCTCCACAGAGTCATCAGGTTTACAAGGCTAAGCCATACCATTAATACTGTATGTGTGCTGCCCTAAAAAAAAAGCCATGGGACAAGTTCTTAGCTGGTATGAAGAACTGCAGCACCAGGCATGACATTTAAAATAGTTCTTTCCTGTCTCAAAGATTTGTCCCACTTTGAATTCATATTAGATCCCTCATTTCTAGATGCCAGCGGTCTCTGACCAGCCAGCCCTGTCTCCCTCTGCTCTCCCATCTCATCACAACATCTTACTTAGTCTCTGCCTAGTTTTCTTCATAAATTCTGCTATCTCATTTCAACTGTTGACTTTTAGCACCTTGCTGAAATTCTGGTGGATTTTTCTACTGGGTGCATAGCACATCTCTGGCACCCAGACCATTTCTGTATGAGGTGCAAAGTCCTGGCTTCCACCACATGAAGAGCTACAACTAAGTAAAGAAAACAGAGACTTTCTAAGCCTGGTTTTTGTTTGCTTAAGAACGCATAAAGCTACTGAAAATACTGTCTGCCTGTCTCTTTTACACACCCTCCAACCACTCTCCAGTAACTTTTGAGTCTATTGACCAATTTCACCCAGAGCTGACATAGAGGACAGAGGTCTTGAAAAGACTTAGTTACCGCAATATTAATAAAAATATCTATAGCAAAGATTGCTATATGAATCTGCCTGTTATCACACACTAGAGTACTCACAGGAAGGAGGCACAGTCCCCATCTCAGAAAAGTTTTTGCATAGTAGACAGCAGAGGTTCCAAAAAAGAGACAAAACCCCATACCAAGACCAGAGTGAGTCTCCTTCTCAAAGTTTCAGTGTGGGCAAAATAACAGAGTTTTCCCTCCTCCTATGGGCTTTTTTAATAGTGATTGTTTTGAGGAAAGTACCTGATGTAGCATAATTCAGTTCAAGTGATAAAATACTGGCAAATTTATAAGCTGCTAAAAGCAAGATCTCATAACAGTTTGTTGGGCAACTTTACTTGGTGGTCGTCTTGGGCTTGGCTAATAAATGGGTTAATAGATGTCAGTCTCCATAATTCCAGATTGTGCAGCCACGTTACTGGGAAGAGACTCTGCCATTTCAGAGTTAGGCTGCTGGAGGGCCATGGGGATGTTCTGCACTGCACCACCATTCTGGTAAGGAAGAAGTGCTGAAAAGAAGCCATGATTGTAGGTTTTTAAATGTGCTGCTATTAGGGGAAAAACCAAAACAAACAAAAAAGAAGCCAAGTGCAATCGTTTTTTTGCAGCAGTTGCAAGTGCTCTTTTTGTTAGTAATATTTGGCCTCATCACAAAAGCATGCTGTCATCATCTCTTGCATTCTCTCACTTCTTTCACCTGTGTGGCTTTCACTGTGCCTCTATTCAGGATTCTGTGTTTTAGAGAAATCTCAGCAATAAACCTCTCTAGTGGAACCCCGTGTGCTTAACAGTTGACATATCAGTTTGTTTCTATGTAGTTAATATTAAAATTAATGTAAAAGAGTAAACCCCAAAGATTAAATTACAATAACAAAAGAGATATTACTTACTGAAAGGAAATGAATTGGCAAAATTAAACCATAGACCATGAATTAGATTTTCCACGGAGCTCAGCTCCTATTAAGCAACTGTATAAACAGAGGCACTGAAGGGCTCAGCCTTTCTCTGCTCCCATGCTTTTCTGCGGGAGCAACTGGGCATAGCTAGTTTCTAGATCTGGCCCTTTTGCACCTTTTTATTTGCACTTGAGTTATTCATTCTAGTTTATCCCTAATTGATGAGAGGCAGCCAGTGGGACCTGGCACAGGTGGTGGTGTGTGCGACATGCAATAGCTTTGCTGTAATGATGTGGGATGATTGGAGTAGGTCCCTTCCAGAAACCAGTGTTGATGGGTAATCAGTCCATCAGCATTGGTACAGTCTTAATCTTGAACAACCTTATCACTGGTGCTGACTCCGAAAGTTTTAGCAAGGTCTGTAGTCTCCTTGCAAGGTATATATTTGAGTGTTTTCCTGAAAATGAATGGATTTATAGTTCCTTTTTAAGTGTCTTTCAACCGAGACCCTTGATCGTTTCCGGTATGACCAGTATTACATTAATGCACAGCAGATGCAGTTCAGCAACATGCTGCAAAAGCAAAACGATGTCCTAATTGTACTGGGGACTGTGAATTAATTCCCAGGTGTTACAACTTTGTTCCTTCCTACTTGGGGGGATGAGAAAGGACAGGCCTCTCTTCTGCTCCTCACAGAACAGCAGTCACAGCATGTGGAACTGTTTAGTTGTAATGTGGGAGAGGCAGGTGGGCTAACAGTTTAGAAGGAGTTCTAGGTGGATGCTTGAACCTCCAGGTGAAGCAAACTGACCCTGAGACGAGAGGGTGTGTGAGGGGCTGGGGAATATTTAAGCCTAGCAGGGTAAGTTGCTATCAAACCTGCAGGTGAAGGGGAAGTATTTTAATAAGGCAATCCCATAGAGAAAAGGGCTGTCTGAAGGTGAAGATATTCCTGCATTTAGGTTTTGCCATTTCCATTTTTTTTTTATAGCACTGGGCAGGTCCTTTCTTCATTGTGGCCATATTTGTAAAATGGCAACGTGGAAAAGACAACTAATATCTGTATGCAGCCCTGTAGTTCCTCCCCTGCCTCATCTGTTCTTGTCCTGTTCTCTTTCACACAGGTCTGATATGTAATCCAGTGCTGTTCCCTGTCCTGGAGATTCAGTTCCAGGTGCCGTGAGATAGTGAGTGTGCCAAGGAGCTGGCATGGACCAGGTGGACATCATGTGGCAGGCATGTGCATGTATGTGGCACTGCCATGAAGACCTCAGACTCTTGGGTGGTTTGAACTGGATAAGAGCAATGTGTAAGGAAGTGCAAGGTCCCTTGTTTCCTGTTTGCATGGCAGAAATTGTTAATTTGCGCTAGTGGCTTCAGAAGAGAAGAAAGAATGTTTTATTACATGGTCTATATTAGGTGGACATGGAAAAGAGGTGAACGTCTGTCATCATGCAGGACTGAGAAACACAAGTGCTGAGGCAGCCTATTCATCCCCACTCAATTCTGCGTGCTTCCTAAAGTGTATTTGCATTGGCACTGTAGGAAATGGGTGTAAAAGAAAATGTGGACTAATATCCTATAATCCCCTTTATCTCATTCACAAAAAGCTAATACCAGCAATAAGTCAACCCCAGATCATCTCACGCAGTGGGTAAATTTGTGTTCCTTAAAGAAATAAAGTGCCATCTGAAGTCTGACGATGAGCTTTAAAAAAAGCAATGTATTTGAACACATGGATAAATAACTACCTTATCCTGTAGTATAGGCATTAGCAATGACCTGGTATCTGAGCTCTGCTTGTCCTGGGGAGATTTTTTTGTTTGCTTGCTTGCTAAATTTTCCAGAAATGTTTCTGAAAGCTGATACAAAAGACTGATGGTGGGTCTCTTATGCTAGAGAGAGCACTTCTGTTCTGATGGTGCTGAATCCCTGGTTCCAGTTACTTGAACAGTTTGGCTGGTGTCTCCTGTGTTTGGAGAGTAATAATCAGCTGTGGAAAAAAATGACTATTCCTGTGCAGCTACTGCAGACTGTAACATTTTCTGACAGTGACTTCACCCAGTCACATGCTTAGTGTGTCCTCAGAAAGCCGAATTTTCAAAGGTGATATATTTTCCATTAATGGCTGTCACACAGCAATGAGTTTGATTCCAGGTAGGCACATTATATCAAGTTTACCTTCTTATAGATTGTGGTGGGAAAAACACTCTGTGTAGATGCGACTTACTGAATTATCTATGTGAATCGGTGGGTGGTAACTTTGAGCATGCTGCATATCTGACCCAGTTGTGAATATAGCCAGTTTAAGGGCTGATGTGTTTAGCATAATAGCATTTAGCAGGCAATGCGTCTGAGCTTGTATGTGATATATCTGACTTGGTGAGTGGCATGTCTGACTCAGCAGTTGAATAACATTACTCATTCTGGAATATATCTTCTTCAATGGAGAATATATATACACACATGCACACATTTATATTTTTTGTTAGCAGATGATCGAGCACAGACCAGAATGAATCAATCCTACTTAGTATGCAGAAGGTTTTTGTTCCCTGTACATCATTCTTCTCGACCATTATTTTACATATCAGCCGCTGGGACGCATTCAAAGCCTAATGGAAACCACTGACTTCCAACTGCTTTGGATCAGGCACTGTAAGCCAGCCCAGCCACTCAGCAGACAAGACTGAACGTAGGTAAAATCCATTGTGTATCTTCCTGCCCTGTGGTCCCGTAAGGTGTCCCAAAGCAGCATTTCTCTTTTCTTTGCCTGAAAGGTGTGTTGTATTTACCTTTGAATAAGATGAGGTGGGAAACTCATGGCCTTGAGGCTGATACAGCCTACAATTTTACTTCTTCCACAGTCTGTTGTTGTTTTGTGGGGTTTTTTGGTGTTTTTTTTTTTTAAATGCATTAGTGCTGGATAAAACAAAAGTGTATGCAAGTGTGTGACTGGCAAAAGCTGCTGCAAGCTTTCTGGGCTTCCAGCACAGGGAAGGTTCCCAGCCCCTCAAAGAAGTAATTGTAGCTGTTTTCTGATCCACTGATGACCCTACCATCCCTGCTGTAACTGTCTTCTACCCAGTCGGGGATCAGCACACAGTCTTTCTACAGCCCATGCTCTGCAGGATCACATATTTTTTCTTAAAAGGGCAAGATATTTGGCAAGGTTTGGAAGGCTGGCAGTGCAGTGCTGCAGGCTAGCTAGTGCTCAGTACCATGGGCTGGGGGAGAGGGGTTCAGCATCTCCAGGACTGCACTTGAGACCGAGGAATAGCAAGAATATCGAAATGTGGCTCAGAAGGGAAGCAGGGCTGCCTCCCAAGTTGAGCTGGCATTCCTAGAGGAATGATAGGAGAGTGAATGCTTATCTGTTGAGTTAGCAGAATGCCTAATGGGAAGGGAAACCGATCATCTGATTAGCATTGGCACCTTATCCTTCAGCAGCCGGTTGCCTCAGGCGATGGGCACAGAGCTGTTCATCTCGCACAGGTTTCATGTTGTTCTGCTCCGTTTAGCTTCTGCTTTGATTTGCTTCACTTATTTCTCATTTGGTGGAAGATACAATCAATAAATCTTGAATACAAGTTGCTCAACAGAGGGCTGCACTATTTTTATTCTTTGTGGGCTGCACACCTGTCCGCCTGTGCTATTAGCATGTTTGCTCTTAATGTTGTGCTGCTTTCGATATCAATGGGAACACTCTCACTGCTACTGGCTATTTTTTTATTTTTGTTTTTTAAGAGATGAGTCCCCACTGTGCAAATCTCCAACTGTGCATGCTGTTGGTGAAGCCACATGAGTAACGCCACAAGCCCAGAGCCTATTGGTCAAAATGCTGTGCGTGGCAGATCCATTCATGCAACACAGAGAATCCCAAGCATTGGTTTATGTTACTCGGCCACTGTGCTCCAAGTTCCCTTTTTTCTCCTGTGATAAATCTAGTAGGCTTTTTTCTGATTACCGCATTAAAAAAGAAAAAAAATCTCTTGAAAGGACAAGTGAAATGTTGCCTGAAACAGCGGTTTGCCTGTTTGCTCTTGCTTGCAGAAACCTTCATTGCAGGTGCTAAGAAATGTTTCAGTTCTGTTTAGCATGCAACCATTCCCAAATAAAAGATACCAGTGCTTTTTCTATTAGTTTTGGATGAAACTAGGAATGGGAAACTCACCTCCACCTTTCTTGAATGTCCTGGTCTAGAATCCACCATATGGTGAGCAAATAGCACAAGTGAGATAATGCTGGTTGTGGGCCTTTTCTCTAAAACCTGTTCCTGAGTATTTGAAGCAAATCAGGGCACTTCCTCACAGGGGAAAGCATGTGTCAGGAAGACTAATACACAGGCTGTTTATCTACCTGTCTTGGACTGTTCACTGAGGGATGGGGATGATTTGCGATACTGTTGATTCTCCAGCATTTACGGAAGTGGCAGCAGAGAGAGCCCTCTTGAGTTCAAAGCCTTCCTAAAATTTGGGCATAATATAGGTTGGAAAGTGGTCTCTGGAGGATTCTGGTCCGACCCTTTGCTCAAAGTAGGTCCTATAAAAGCAGGTTGCTTGGGTCTTGTCCAGTTGAGTTTTGAGTTTTTCCAAGAATGAAGATCCCACAGCCTCTCTGGACCCTTGTGCCAATGTTTGATCACGCTTAACTCAGGATATCTCCTCTGTGTTGCAGGATGTCCTGGTTTCGGTGGGGATAGAGTTAATTTCCTTCCTAGTAGCTGGTACAGTGCTGTGGTTTGGATTTAGGACAAGAACAAAGTTGGTAACACACTGATGTTTTAGTTGTTGCTAGGTAATGCTTACACTAGTCAAGGACTTTTCAGCTTCCCATGCTCTACCGACTGAGAAGGCTGGAGGTGCACAAGAAGCTGGGAGGGGGCACAGCCAAACTGGCCAAAGGGACATTCCATACCATGTGACGTCATGCTCAGTACATAAACTGGGGAAAGCTGGCCGGGGTGGTCCGCTGCTCGGGGACTGGCTGGGCATCGGTCAGCGGGTGGTGAGCAATTGTACTGTGCATCACTTGCTTTGTGTAATATTATTATTATATTATTATTATTGCTATTATTATTTTATTTCAATTATTAAACTGTTTTTATCTCAACCCATGAGTTTTTTCTCACTTCTACTCTTCCAATTCTCTCCCCCATCCCACCGGGGGTGGGGGGTGGGGAGGAGTGAGCGAGCGAGCGGCTGGGTGGTGCTCAGTTGCTGACTGAGGTTAAACCACAACACAGGATTAGTAGCAGAGGAAGCAAAAATAGTTACCAGATACTGGCATCTCTCTGACACTTCTGCTGTCAGTGCTGAAACGGTTCAAGCTTCTTCAGGACTGAAGGCAAATAAATATATATACTCATGTCTTCAATGAGGTCAGAGATGCCAACATTGGCTATGTTGGAATACAACATCCTGTACACAACCTGGTAGGTATGTAACTAAAATATACACCAGCTTCTCAAATTTAATGGGGGCTGAGCACACAGGGGCTTGTCGTGTCCTTGTAACTCTCCTCTGAGCCACTGTTGTTGGCCACTTTATATTTGCATGTTTATTCTGAGTTTTATTGGAACTGTGAAAAAAATTACATTAAAATAGTAGTCAGGTACCTTTGACAGCTCAGTCAAATATGAGCCTACCAGCATGTATTATGCTAAAACAGTGACTAGCAATAGGGTTCTAGATTATTTATTTTATAGTATCTGCAAACAAACGGTAGAGTGCATCATCTAAAGGTAGCATTCAAAGAAACTATGATACTGTTTTCAAAGATTTCATTAATCAGGATGATGTGTGTCTTTTAATGTTTCTATATTATCCTTTCATTAAAATAATCAGAGTAAAACTGTGTACAACTTCAATCCCTCCCCCCCAGCAATAATTGACTTAAGCCATAATTTTGAAGAGATTAGTGATGTGGGTTGCCTGGTTTGAGAAACTGCAAATGAACCTGAGAGAAAAGTTGATCATACACCTTCTGTAAACCGTGTCCATATAAGTTGAAATATTGACTTCTATAACTCTGATTTCCCTTTATACCAGCAAATCTTTCAAATGGGAAATGAATTATTTCTTTTAATCTGACCAAATATTGCAGTTCAGTTACAACTGTTGTCTACAGAGGTAAGCTCTAGTACTATACACATTTGTCATGTGTGTTTGCTGCAGCACAGAATTAGTGCTGAAAATGTTCATGCCCACCCTCCCTTTTAGTGTTGATGTGAGTCAAGCTTACTGTAATTAATTTGCATATGGAAAACTGCCTCTCTGCCGAGAGATAAAGATGATGATTTTGAGTTACCACAATTATGTCATAAAATGTATTCATCCAGAAGCCTGCCTCTTCCAAAGTCGGTGTCTTCATAGTGCATATTCAGTGTATGCCCCTTTTGTGGTTTCCACACTGTAGCTGCAATAACTGACAGCTGAAAACATCATTGTGAGGCTGTCGAATGTGCTGTCTGCATAACTGGTGATAATCTAACTATTCTTCAGCTTCACATATCAAACTGCTGGGAACTGATATTTCAGTGCTTGTTATTGGCAACAGTAGGTGGAATTGAGTAATGTGGTTTGAGTGTCAAAGACCTGTGGTGCTGACAGGAGTATTAACCATAAATCAAACACAGCATAATGGTGGTGCCGGGCTAGAGCGTAAGGCAGGATCTTGCAAACTAGACCGGGCCTGCTTAGACCTTACTCACGGGAATATTTCCATTGGCTAACAGAAGTAAGGATCGGTAGGCTGGGGATCTAGCAATGATCTGTTTAAGTTAAAACTGGGAAGGAGCGATAGAGACCGAACAAGTGACGTGTGAGATGGCTGTGGGCTCTGCTGAGTGCATTCCCAGTTGTCTTGCAGCCCTGGCACACTGCAGAGGCTGGTGAAGAGCAGGGGATATCTCATCGCTGGTTAGGTATCGTCGCTGCTGCTCCCATCTGGCTGGGTTTGCACTTGCTGTATGAAGCGGAGTTTGCAGGGCTGACATTTAAAATGTCCTTGATTTAGAGCCAGCTCGTGACATTCTTTCCTGCAGCAAATAGTTCCCAGTTGCAGAAAGGGCCCCACGGCCTGCATTTTGGCTGCTCCTAGTGCCCACAGTGAACTGCGCAGGGGAAGGTGTCTGACTCCAGCCTCCAGGTTAGCAAATGAACCAAAACACTGGGAACTGTTGGTGGGAGGATTGCGAGGAAATAATCTGGGTACCTCATGCAGTCAACTTGCTTGACTGTTAACTTGATTTAATGACTTATGGTCCTTCTAGATGCCACCATCATATATCCTGTTGCCTTTAGTGACTCTTCCAGCACAGCTTCTCTGGTGACAGGCTTGGCCAACCCTCTTTTCATAATTAGTTCCTAGATTATTGCAAGTTTTACGTGCTCTTGAAGGTCTGTGCATTTGGTTTATTCGCTGTGTTAAATGGAGATGATGCAAAAAGAGCAAAGAGTGCTGAGCTGTGGGGCAGAAATCTGATTCTAGCTAACTCTACCTGGAAAACCTCTGGGGAAGGGCACTGCAAAATTTTTTTTGCAATTATGTGGAGTTTCTCAGCAGGGAGTCAGCTAACAATATCCAGAGCAACCCAGCAAGCAAGAAGCATAAAGCCAGGAACTAAGCAAAATACAGAGATTTCATTATAAATTAGTGTTGGAAATTAGAGCCAGGCTGTGAAATAACCACAATTAAAATTCAGAGAGCAAAGAAGAAAAAGCTTACCTAGTGACCTCTGCTTGCTGCACAGGGTTAGAAAAGAAGCTGTGCTACTTTAGTATTCTAGCATAACTTGCACATTACTGAAATTGTTAGGAAATTAAAGGAAAACCAGGGGACTGATTCTTAACTGATGAAAATCAGCACAATGCAGCTGATATCAAGGCAGCTAAACTGATCTACAAGAGCTAAACATGTGCCTCTAAACCAACAGCTCCCCACTCACTATGCCAATGTAGATGGAAAAAAGGAAGCAGCTTTTTTCTGGGAAGTCTATGTGCTGATCCTGAAGTATATGTCTCTATTCAATGGATATGAGCTGTTTAGGGGTAAAGACAATGATCTCAAAGTTAACTCCAGGGGGAGAGAAATAGATCCATAATGAATCAGATCAGTACAAGGTGATTTTTTTTGGTGATTGTTTGTTGAATTGCCTTCAATCAATTTATTTTACTAATGTGAAACTAAATTGTTCCCAGTTCAGGTTTCTTATGAACATTAAAAACCTAAAATGCCAAACCAACAAAAAAATTGATGCCAGGATTCTAACACAAGAGCTCCCTGGAAATGAATTCAAAGACAGCCAAATAAAACAAGAGATTAAAATATACAAAATACTGCAATTTGAAAGAAAATCACTGAATTATTGAAACTCCATAGAAGAGATGTCACAGCAGTGCTTCTAATCAGCCTGATTAAAAAACCACACTATCTTCCCCCCCCCCCCCCCCCCCCCCTTTTGATGTCAAGAAGTGTATTGTAAACTTAAAATGATGTATGTAGTTCAATCAGATTGATCTGGAAAGTTCAAAGGTATTGTAATTTTCTGAGCATTTATGCTTTATCCTATGTGGTGGAAAGTATGTTGCATGTATACACAGTGTAATCCTTTTAGTACTCTGTTGTAGGACTGCAAACAGAAAACACTCTTCTGCAGAGTGAAAAAATAAGCAGCCTCTGTAGAACAGCTCTGTGCTGACCTTCACTGTGCTGTGTCCATACCCAATGCAATCAATGCACTAAGTGTCTCACTCGCAGGAGTGCTTTGTTCTCCCCA
The DNA here is from genome assembly GCF_000699145.1 of Aptenodytes forsteri. Classification (NCBI taxonomy): domain Eukaryota; kingdom Metazoa; phylum Chordata; class Aves; order Sphenisciformes; family Spheniscidae; genus Aptenodytes; species Aptenodytes forsteri. The sequence goes on along the minus strand of NW_008794665.1, from coordinate 11,299,469 downwards.
ATTGATTATTTTGTTATAAATTTACATACGGCCTTTGCGAGCTGCCTGATAATTGCAACATCAGCTGGCAGACTGGAGCTCGAGGGCAGCCTCCGGACACTCTCCGAGGAAGAATGACATTCTTGCCGCTGAAGAGGAGCACAGGGCTTGTGATGGCAATTTTGGTGAATGATGTGCCATCTGGTAGCCCTCACCGTGCGAATGTGTTTGGGCAGAGCTGCCTCCACAGGATGCTGTTACCATTATGGTGCTCTGTACATAGGGGACCCAAATGAGTGTGAGGGGCAATGCGGTTCATGTGCTGCCAGAGGGGCTCTGTCAATATTGGTTCTTGCAAAGAGAAGTTCATGTTTCAGCAGGCAAAAGGGTTGTTATTTTCCTAATGGGACAGAGACCAGGTTTTCTATGCATTAGATGCTACATAACATGGAAAGAGATGCTTTTTGCCCTGGCAGGGAATTCTCACCCATACTTCTGGCCAGCCAACCTATTTTAACAACTTCTGCCACTGGTAGTGAGTAGTGGTTGTAGGCTGTGCTGGTGCAAGTACCTTTTGAAATGACTTGCCTATTGCGAGTGTTTGGCATACCAGAGTTTGGAACCCCTGTCCTAAAAATTCTTCATTTAAGTCAATGACATGGAAAAAATACCATCATTCCCCTTTTACAGAAGAAAAATCAAGTTGTAGACCAAAGGAGTACTTTAAGGCCTGGTGAAGTACATGGAAAGGCAGCATTAAGTTGTGGCACGCTTTAACAAGTTGCTTAGGGATTTTGTGCCTTTGCAAAGGGCTGATCTCGGCACTGCCAAGAAGATATTCAGAGCACTGCCTCCAGTATAGACAAAGCTGAATTTAAGAACTATTTTAAAGGATTTAAATCTTACATATTTTCCTCTTCATTATTTGTGATTTTAGGTAGAATTTATTTAGATTTTTTTATTTCCTCAGAAGCACCATAGAAAGAATGAGACACTGTGACTCTACATCTTTTTACAGAAACTTTTGGTTTATTTTGGCATTTCTGTGGAGTGGTGGCCTGTTCAACAGGCTGCAGAAAGGACCTTGCTTGCTCAAGGCCTGTAGCAGGGAATAAATCCAACTGGCATAATTGGAGCTACATCTATTTACACCAGCTGAAAGATATGACCCCTGATCTTTGATTACTCTGGTGGAGCAGTGCTGCAAGGCAGGGATTTTTCAGCAGTCCTTTATCTACTTGAATTGCCTGGCCAGCTACAAGTTACAGAGGCTGTAAACAAGGGGAAATTGGGATGGCAAACCGATCAATTACAGAATATTGAAAAGATCAAGGAAGTGGCAGCAATGCTGCTAAAGCCAATATGGAAAAGCCTTTCTTGTCCAATAACCTCATTCTTGTGACAAAGATTATAACAAGATGGAAAATGGCACAACATGAATGCATTCTGGTGGCAATGATTGCTGTGAGAATTGGGACTGGTTCGTACTTCACCCATTCTGTCTATCTTTCCTAGATGCTGTATCCCAGGCAACCCAGGCAGAAGGTGTTATATTTATTATGTCCCTGTCTCTTTTTATCTCTTGTAGTGAAACCCGACATTAAATTCTCTCTCCAGCTTCCACTCTTTTACACAAGCAGGAAAATGTGACAGCGTTACCTTCACTCAATCTCCTAATTAGCCCAACAGAATATATTTCTTTCTTCTCTATCTGAGAATGTCTGTGCCATGGGTCTCTAAAGTGGTTGCTGCTAGCACATTTTCTGCCTCATCTTGTACAAGGGGCTGCCCTGTGCTTTTGGAGATGGGCTTGATTTCATTTCCACTACACAGCAGGTTTAAGGCCTTAAAAGAGGCAACGTCTGGAGACTGTACATAAAGATGGCATGATACCTATCTGGAAAGGGTAACACTTACCCGGTCTGTACAGGGTCTGCTATAGATAGCTAAAGGCCCTGTAGTTAAAAAATATGTATAAATAAAAGAAATTTCACACACTGCAAGATTTCTACGTTCAGCTCATGAAATCCTTTTTCTTTTTTCTGTATTGAAAAGGCTTCTTTGAGCCATTGAAAATGCTCTTTATATCTCAGAGGTTGTTAGCAGCAGGAGGTGTGGAGGGAGAATCCAGCTTTGGCAGTCACGGGATCAAACTTGCCAGGTCAGATCTGTATTATTTTTTGGTATGTTAGTGCATGTTAAGGTCATCTGGGTAAGATCAGAGCTGGTAACTGACAATAAAGAGGTGACAGCTTCTTACAGCTGCCTTTGAATAGAGCTTGTGGTGCAGCTTTTCGCTCTCCATGTGAAGTTTAACATGCCAGCATAAAACACTGCTGTTGTGGTGGCAGTTTCAACTGAAAGATGGTTTTAGAGTTTGCCACCATGCAACTTTCTGCTGCCACCTCACAGATGACTGCATGTGCAAGTGCCACAAAACACGCAGTCAGTTAAGGAATGATGAAGCTTTCGTCTTCTCCTAATGGGCCACTTTCTTTGCGCTCAGCTCCAGTGTAAATCGTGCATCCTGGCAGGGTTGGCCAGAGGATGCAAGTCCTGGTAGGGTTACAGTGAAGGCTTTTCTCTCTTGCAGGCTGTTTCTTGCCCCAAGATATGTTACGCCTAGTGAAGTCAAGTTTGTTTTATTTCAGCAGTCACTGAAATATGTGATGCTGTTGCCTGTAACTGGGAATGTCAAAAAGGAACAATGAAATGTCGGCGGCAGCAATCTGAAACGGCTCTATCTTCTCTGAGCTGGCAGCACTGGTTCCTGGTCTTCAGGACAGGACTGTGATACCCAGGTAAAGTCACAACCTGTAAGTGCTTGCACTAGCTTGTGAGCTGCTTGCTGTCTTGAATGTCTGGTCACTGCTCCGTTCCTCAGTTCCAGCAGACTGGAGTGGGGAGGAAATACTCACAGCCTGGGACTGTAGCTGGTGCTCCTGGCCTGGAGAAGCTTAGCTGCTGCTGAGTCAGGATCACATGCAAGCGGATAAGCCAAAAGAGGATCCAGACATTCACAAAGACACAGAAATCCTGCACTAATCCATTAGTGTCGCCAGACGTAAAGTATAAGTGAGAATAGTAGTTTTCAACACAAAATTTGAATTCCCTTTTGTTTTGCCTTCTGTTCTCCTTAGCGGAATTCCTCCATACTCCTTAGCAAACCAAGGTCAGGACTTAGAGTGATAGGTGCTCCTTGGTCTTCACCTATGCCCAGAGAGCTGCAAAGGGCTCTTGCCGCAAGGCTAGGGAAGTCCTCATTAAGCAGCTAGGGAAGAAAGAAATTCCTGTCCTGGGGATGAGGGAGAAATGCCTCCTTCTGTGTGACATTCTGCTTTTCTTCAGACTTACCAGCATCAGGTTGATCTGTCCCCCTCACTGTGGGTGATCTGTTTGCAGAAGAATAGTTCAAAAGTCACAGCTGCTGTTTAAGAGCCCTTTGAAAGTTCATCTATCCCTTTTCAGTTATTCTGCAGATAGGCCAAGACAACAGCTTGTTAGTGTTTAAATGAGCCCATCCATATTTTTGCATGAAATTTTCAGTCATTTAAGCCTTGTGTCTGGTCACTGTAATGTTACGATATTCTCTCTAATTCAAGGCTTTGCTTTTAAGCCTAACTAGAGTGTAACACTATTATGTGGTCATTGCCTCTCAAAGGAGGGATAATTCTGAACCTAATCTGCCATTTCTGGCTGGTTTTTTTTTTTCAGTGTTGCTACTAGAGAGTGAGGTGCAGGAGGATTCTGCATCACTTAAGTGAAAACAAGGGATATCAGAAGAACATTGGGGAGGTGGGGGGTGGAGGGGAGTGTGCCATATTCCTGATGCTTCCCTAAAAGAGATTGCTGAACAGCCTGTCTGTAAGGTCCTGTCTTGCTGGAAATGCATACCACCCTAGCCAGGGAAGGGTATGCACTAGTTAACTTGTCTGGGGATGCAAACTCTAAGTCCCCTGTAAATATAGACTCTGATCTAAATGCTGTTGGCTCCGGCTGACCCAATACAACCTGACGCTTTTGACTCCCCGCCTGCCAGCTAAAAATTACAACTCACAGTCCTCTTTGGCTCTAATCTTTCTGCTCCTGTGTTCAGATGGCAGAGGGCTTTTGCATCTCCCTCTAGGGCAGGCAGACAGGCTGCCTAAGCATGTGGTTGCTGTGCTTGCAGGCAACAGGGCTCCAGGTCCTCAGTACAGTGCAGCTCCGGGAAGCCAAAAAGTGTGTGACTCTGGGATTTTGCTTTTACCCCTTTTGGTTTTTCAGGGCAGTAGAGGTTGTTTGCCACTCTTGTTTGCATTAGAGCTTACGGGTGCCTTATGCCAGCTAACAATATGTATGTCATAAAATTGCCAGCTGATGTGCAAGCCAAACTGCCGTAGCGATCGTTGGGTTGTATCTTTGTAACAGACTTGGATCCAAGGTTTGCAAATTTTAAATAAACCCACATTGGCGGAGATCCACACACAGACAAGTTCCTGCCACCGTTCTGCTAAGTGACTGACTGTTCCCCCAACAGCTCTCTCTTGATCTCCTCAGAGGTAACTCAACTGTGGCTTCAGGGCAGAAAATGACAGTCCAAAATGAGCTGAAGAAAACTCTCCGGAATATCTCCCCTCATCTCCATTACCTTAAAAAAATTAAACTTCTGTTTATTCTGAAGGGCTTCGGTTGCTCTCAAGCTGTATCTCCTAATAGGTTTCTTAGAGAAACATTTTTCTCTATGCAAGTAATTTAAGCCTTACATGCCCTCAAGCTATTTTTTAATTAAAAGAAAAATAAAAAATTCTTGGCCCGAGTAGGGGGCTTATGCTGTTGATTGGCTACAGTAAGGAATTTCGTAGGAATTTTGAATTCTGCACTGCCAGATACTAAATCAGCCCTATAAGTAGAACCCTGACCTGAGGCTGGGATTTTTAAAATGAGTTTCTTAATAAGAAAGGGAAGAAATAAATTTGACTTTGAATAAGCATAATGCAATTTCCCTTCACACAAATTACTCCTTTATTATAGCACAGATATTCACATTTATCTGTCTAAATACTTAAGTCGTATGCAGCTTCATTTTGCTGGACTCAGCTCAGTCCTGCCTAAGAGGGAACGCATTATAGAGCAGCTTAATTCATACATGCTCACCCCGTTTATGCTGTCATAACCCACCAAACGCGTGTGGCACACCAGCTCCCCTTCTTTCCTTGTGGCTCAGCTGGGACTGTCTCTGCAGTAGTGATCATCTGGAGCCGTGACAGTGCCATTCAGCTGGATTTTTCAAGAATTTGGAATAATTCTCCTTTGGTTTCCCAAAGTATTAGGTTTTCTCAGACATGAGGGAAACTGAGGATGAAGGAGATATAGCCTAATTTATGCAGCCAAGAGCAAACCTATCCACTTGCTGAACCAAATACAAGGGATTTAGTGCATGCAGTACCGCACAGCACACTCTTCCCCTGCTGCACGGTCTCTTCACTGCAGCAATGCCTGTAGGGGCACAGAGTTAGGGACTCTGTGGTCAGAGCGTTCCTGTACATGTGGCTTGTGTTGGTGGTTTCCATGGGCATGGGGGGCATCCTCCGTTCACCATCCCTGGCCTTTTCATTTCAGGGAGAGATGGTCTGGTTTCTGCCTTCTTCTAACAAAACACTCTCATTAGGCTTACTAGGGAAATTAGGGCAAATCTAAAGGGTTGCCATCAAGCAAGAAGTCACAGCTGGCTTGTGTGAATTTACCTCCTTACCCTTGCTGCCAGTGTATGGATGCATAGGTGCCAACCTACTAGTGTGAGACTGGCTGCTGTGGGCGAGAGGCTGACAGCAGTAGAGGGGCTTGGTTAATGCAGCAGGGCATGTCCGATGGGAGCAGGGACTTTAGGTAAATAAACCAGTCAGGAAACAGTTAATGGTAGAGCTGCCACCTACATGGTATTTTTGAGAGCTGTTTTCTCAGAATGGGCTGACCTTGCACCAGTGGCTGGGGTAGAAAAAGGCCTGAGATCATCATTGTTTCACTTGTCTGTTTTCCTGTATCTTCCTTTTTTGGTTTGTGGGTTTGTTTTTTTTTTTTTGTTAAGGTTGATTGTCTTAGCTGAGAACAGGCTAAGAATGTCCAAAGCAACTCAGCAGCTGGTGAAGATAAAGCTAGGGCTGTCAGAAAACGCTGAGCAGAGGTATTTTTATAGGTTGAAATGAAGGATGGGAGAGCCACATTTGGATAAAAAAAAGAATTAACCTTGAACCTTTCCCCAAAGTCTGATTTAAACATGACTCTCATTTGAATTAAAAAAAAAAAAGGCAAAAGGTATAATTCACCGAGCTCTTTTATGCAGCATCTGCAGTTCCTGGTTTGGGGAAGCGATGAGCTAAAGACAGCCAGAGTGCAAGAGAGTGGTGCTGAGTACAGACATCACCTGCACAGGGGACAGAAGCAGAGAGGCCATTAACTTTTCCCCCAGGTTTGTGCCTTGTCCCCTATCTGGTGTGCCAAATTGATCATCAGGTGGATTACTGCCCCCTTGAAAGTGCTGCTAGAGATTATTCTTTGCAGTAGAGAGGGATACCTGTGATGGCTCCTTACGTACGGGGTTAGATTAACCCACGTCTCTGTTTAAGATTTTGTGAGGTCCTGGTGAGGAATAATATTCCCTGTTAATCCCTGGATTAGCTAGAGCATCTCAGCATGAAGCTGCTTCGCATGGGGGAGTGTTGCTTGGCGGATACTCTGCTTCACACAAGCAGTAGGTGATGAGGGAATGGAGGATTGAGGAGGAGAAATGGCATAAGGTTCAGCCCACATAAATGGTCAAGTAAAGAAAAGTGCAGTAACCTGATTGCAAGTCAGGCAGGAGCACATAAATGAATCCAACTTCAAGGCAGGAACCTATAAAAATCTACCACTAGCCCTTTGCCTCTTCATCAGTCCGTTTTCCTGATGCTTGAAACACTTTTTTCCACTACTCTCAACTCCCACCACTTTTAAATAACTAGAGAAGGGGTAAGAGAGGAATGAGTTTTGCAGTGAGCTCTGAACACGTCTAGAATGATCATAGAATCATAGAATCATTAAGGTTGGAAAAGACCTCTAAGATCATCGAGTCCAACCGTCAACCCAACACCACCACCCACTAAACCATGTCCCTAAGTGCCTCATCTACTCGTCTTTTCAATACCTCCAGGGATGGGGACTCCACCACTTCCCTGTGCAGCCTGTTCCAATGTTTAACCACTCTTTCAGTAAAGAAATTTTTCCTCATGTCCAGACCGACACCCACCTCGCTACAACCTCCTTTCAGGTAGTTGTAGAGAGCGATGAGGTCTCCCCTCAGCCTCCTTTTCTCCAGGCTAAACAACCCCAGTTCCCTCAGCCGCTCCTCATAAGACTTGTTCTCCAGACCCCTCACCAGCCTCGTTGCCCTTCTCTGGACACACTCCAGCACCCCAACATCCTTCTTGTAGTGAGGGGCCCAAATGATGCTAGTATACATCAGCTGGTGAACCCCCATGTCTGGTTTTGCCTTCCTGAAGTTGTACATTCCTCTTTTTCTGTGCTGGAAACCTTATCTGAAGTATATTTTCAGTAATTAGTGACTAGTGATTATCCCTTGGAGAGAGGTGGCAGCTTTCCTCCAGAGTCCCTGCCTGTGCTGTGAGATGGACAGATCAACTGGGATGCTTGGCCAACAGGGTAGAGTGGGATCTCAGGGGAGGAGAAGGAGGAACTTAATTTTCTTTTGAAGCACTGCAGTAGCAAAGCCCTAGAGAGATTTTCCATTTGGGACATTTGGGTTTTTTTTCAGTGGAAAACTCTGCTTTTTCCTATTTAAACGAAAGCCCAGTTTGCCTCAGCAGTTTTGATGGAAAATTTTCACATAGGTCTTTGTTGTAAAATACCAACACGTCAGAATTATCCCTTTATCTCAGCAGATGCGCTTTCCAGAAGGGGAACATCTCAGGTGATGAAAAACACAGCAGCTTTGCCGCCTCAACTCAGCCAGACAGTTTTTTGATGATAGAGAATTTTGTCTAAACAGACTCTTTTCATTAAAACTGAAATGCTTTATGGACAGGTTTTAGTTTTGCTCAAGTTTTTACTGCTAATTTTTCATTAAATAGTTCTGTGCAGTGCTTCATTGTGCCTTCTGTAGTGACAGTATGTGTAGTGGTACGGGATCAAGTCTCTGCTTTGCCCTGATTTAAACTAGTCTGTCCTGAAATGATTCAGGTGAAGCCAAGTCATGATATGAAAGACTCCTGTTGCTGAGGCTGCCAGAGGTATTAGATTGTTTGCATCTCCCATCTGGAATTAGGAAGTGGTGTTTGACCTAGAAAGAGAAATTTTGGCCTGATTCTGATTTTGCAGAATCCATTGTGAGACTGGTTCTTCCCTCCTCAGGACTAGAGAAGCCTAGAAATCTACCCCAGAACACGTGTAATTCTGCCACCAACCACAGTGGGAAAGTCTTGTTTCTTGCCAACACCAGAATCTTTTTTAAAAAATATATTAAGACATAAAAGCAAAACTCTTAAGTGGTGTGAAAATGTGTAAGCTAGCATATTTAAAAAAAAAACAAAAACCAAGAAGGCGTGGGAGAGGTGTGGAGAGCCTTGCCCAGGGTCCCGTGCCATATGTGGTGTGAGAGCCAGCTGCCATGCTTGGGTTTCTGAAGGGGCACTCTGCGCTATGCTATGGAGCCTGGTGCAGGGGCAGCCATGGTAATGCCCATCAAGGGAGATCAACAGCATCATGCTGCAGCCTGGCAAGTGACGTTCCCTTGGGTTCCCTGAGCAGCACGGTCACATCAATGATGTGCCATACTGCAATTAATAAGCCTGGGTTCCCAGCAGGGGTAAGCAACATGGCCCAGCATGGTGCTGTCATGCCTTTTCCTGCTTTTGGTCCAAGAGTTGAGTCTGCATTTGACATGGTGCTCCCTGACATGGTTCTAGACGTGCCGTAAGTTCCAGCCTAGTGATGTAGCCACTGGACCATGCAGTCTCTCCTACTAATGGTATTGAGATGAAATGCCCTTAAAACATACCCTACTGCCCCCTCCTGTCTGCTAAAACTACCTGGCACGGCATTCACTGCCAGAGTTCAAACTGCTCCTAGAGGAAAAGGAAGTATTTTGAAAGAAAGTCTTTAAATCTACCTGCTGGCTGGCTGGATTTGATTTAAAATCCGCCTTTGTTTTTCTAATCTGCTAGGTTGGGCTGGCTGAATGTAGTGACTCCGCACCCTTCAAAATCTTCAGTTGCTACAGATGGTAGATATTAGATGTTCAGCATAGGAGTTTTAATTTTCTTTTGAGGAACTATGGCCATTTCACCCAAATTTTGGCCATGAAGGGACACATCCAGGTAGTGTGCATCTGCACCAGTAGGTGCATCTGCTTGCAGGCTCTGGGAAATGTCTGCCTGGTGTATGTCCTTGTAATCCTCAGTATTCAGTTGGTACTGGGACCAGTGGCACCTCACTGGTCAGCAACAGATGCGTTTTGCAACATGTTTGTTTCTCACCTGGTGGCTTCTAGAGAGCCCCAGGGACACCACAAATGGAAAATGTATATACAGCAGTGGCTCTTCTAAAGGGATATCTGTGTATTTAGATTGCATCCAGCATGGACAAAATATTAGTGAGCAGTGACCCAGCCTTTTGCAATGGGGTATGACAGGTAAAAATCAGCTTCCTGGGAGCCACTGGAAACATGTTCTCTCTTCTTTTTCCCCAGCCACGTTCGCCTAGCTCTGCTTTCTGCTGATGAACAAACTGTCTATGCAAAGGAGATTGAAAAGGGGTTTTACTTTGATTAGAGCAAAGCCTTTCCTAGCATTTTCAGTCATAAATATGGTAGCTTTAATGAGCAGGAAAAGAAGATAAATATGAGTCACAGACTGACAAGAAACTCAATTGGAAAAGAGTAAAAAGTTCTGTTGGAAGCAATGCTGTAAGTTATATCCCTTTCTAGCAGTCTCTGATAATCTGCTCAATCTGAGGAAGGTAACTTTCTGCAAATCTCTGAAAAATGCCAACTGAAGGATTTCAAGGGGATGAAATCAAAGCTTTAATTGCTGGCATAGAATGGAATCCATATTCCACCCAGTTAAGGCTGGGAGAATTTCCCATCAGATTTTCTCTTCCTGTGACCTCTTGGTTCACAGCCTTCAATGATCTCCTGCCAATCCCGAACCAAAAGGAAGAGAGGTTGTGAGCTGATCTGTTTAATACAGGGGAATAAAGCCAATTTTATAGGTCATAAATAGGTGGGGAAAGAGCCGAGCACAGTTTGTTTACCCAATGGAAGCTGTTGATTCATCACTTAGGAATATCACTTATGCCTATCACCTTGTTACCCTGCTATGCAGAATTCAA
>NW_008794665.1:11283191-11288690 GCF_000699145.1 Aptenodytes forsteri | reverse complement strand
AATGGTTTTAAACTGAAAGAGGGTAGATTTATATGAGATGCTAGGAAGAAATTCTTTACTGTGATGGTGGTCAGACACTGGAAGAGGTTGCCCAGAGAAGTTGTGGATGCCCCATCCCTAGAAATGTTCAAGGCCAGGTTGGATGGGGCTTTGAGCAACCTGATCCAGTGGAAGGTGTCCCTGCCCATGGCAGGAGGGTTGGAACTAGATGATCCTTAAGGTCCCTTCCAACCCAAACCATTCTGTGATTCTATGATAATTCTCCTTAACGTTCTCTTCCCACTTGGGCAGATAGCCAGCAGGCCCAGCAAATTCCTGTTTCCTGTCCAAAGCATTTCAAATTCAGATCAAAGAAGTAGAGAAAGGACGTTTGGAAAGAGCAGCTGTTTGAGCAAAGAGGCAAAGGTCTGGCTTTTATGGGGGATGAATGGCAAAGGCAGTGTTGTTACCTGGGGCCAGCCAGTGGCAGAGCCTGGAGTAATGATCAGTCCAGACTCTCTTTTGGCTAACAGGAGGGAAATCACTGTTCAATGTTATTAAGATGTGGTTCAGATAAAAGGTTGCAAAGGCATATTTTAGCTAGAGTTTCATGAAGAAGCAGTTATTCCTCATCACAAAAGGTTACATACATGGGTTTTTAACGTAATTGCAATGTATGTGCTAATAAGTTATAGAAACAATAGCACCCAGTACCCAGTGTTTATTAAGGATCATATTTACCTTATGGAATGTGTGAACAAGTTTTGTTAAGATATAAAAAGGGTACAAAAATGGTTTTTAGAACCTTTTCCCAAAAATGAAATTGTGCTTGCTATTCATCTTGTCCCTCCCGTGCTGGACTGTGAGTACGTCTATCTCTGTTGTACGTCGAGCGCTGTATGTAAAAGGATGCATCCTTTCTGGGAACTGTCATACTGATACTGCATGTATCGTGGAGACAGGGGCCGAGGAGTGTAAGTTGCAGAGTCCTTAGTACTTGTGAAAATCTTCAGAAAATGTACTGCAGCTTCATAGATGCATTTCCCTGTTGGATGCACTTTTGAGGATAGTAGCAGGGCCAAGAGGGATTTGATAATGACGTGTCATGGAAAAGCCTGTCGTCAAGGCTTTTTGAGATGGGAGTATGGGAAAGTCTGGTCTGCTTCTTACAGGTTTTTTATAGGATTTATATTCTTAACCCCAGGAATTTATGTGCTGCTTTATCTTTCTGGTGCATCTCATTCAGGTTTGGATCCTGTTTCCACAGACAGCTTTTCTCCTGAGTTAAACCTCCAAAGAATTTAAACTTGAGACAAGATTGTTAGTTCAGTTTCAGTAAGGCTCAGTGCAGAACTTGTTGTTGAATGGTATTTCATTATCTGTAACAATAATAACTGAGATGGGAAACCATTGTGGGGACTAGAATTTGGTAAAATTCTCTCTGCAGCTGACTGAAGCATGACAAAAGACAGTGTGTTTAACAACATAATAAAAGTTGCATGTACCTTTTTTCCTCCAAGTGAAGGAAGAGACACTGTGGTGTGTCTGAGGATTTACTCTCCATCCTCTTTGAGCAGTGAGACGTAAGCACTATTTATTTGCTACACCAGCTGCAGTCATCTTCTTTGGCCATTTCACACTCTTGAACCCCCCGGAGGAGAGGTCCCATTTTGTGACCACAGGACTGTGGTTACAGCATGAAAGTACAATAGTTTTTGGTTCTGTGGGAGAATAAAATTATGGTGGTGATGAATCCAGCAGCTGTGAAAACAACTCCCATACCCTTCTTTAGGAAAAAGTAGAAGAAAATATACTTATTCTGAATCAATGAGCTTGGGCATTTAGTCAGGTTGTAAGAGAAATGGTAAGACTAGATACTACTTCTCTTTTATCATTGTTTAAAGACAGGTTTTTGCAAATTGCTGGTCCACTCCCCTGTGATAGGTAGGTAGATAGATAGAAAGAAAATCATTGTGGAAAATATGTTCTGCCACAGTAGCATATAATTATGTGACAAAAATTATATCAGGCTGTGCTGCAGGCAAGACGTCTCATTAGTGTTTGGTGGACTTGATCACAAATAACATGTTTCAAAACTGTCAACTTCCTCTAATTCTTCTTCTCTGCTTATACTCACAAACAATGATGTTCAAATTTAGCCAATTCCTGGAAAGAGACTTCATCTGGCCAGCCCCGTTTCTAACAATTTGCTTGTGGAATTAAAGGGACATGTCCTTCAGCAGCTGCACTCTGACTGACTAAAAGCAGGCAGGCTGTTCTCAGTAAGCAAGCAGTCATTTTTAACCAAGTTAATGATACCAAATTGCCCTCTGCAGCGTGTTACGATAACTGGCTTAATGCAGTTTTCAAAGATCAGTGCTGGCCATACTAGGTACTCCTGAGGTGCACAGGCCAGAAAGCACTCATGATCCAAGAGATCCCATTTGAGATCAAATATTTTCCTCCAGTGGATAAGACTGAATGCAACAAGAGCATTAACAACGGCAGGTTCACTTAGGGCTGTGGATCTATGCCTTGATGCCGATACGCTGCAGGCCATTTATGAAAAAAGTGAGCAATCTGCAGCGGAGGGCACAATCTCATTTTTTTTATTTCATCTTCGACCACTTCAGCAGCTGATAATTGAGGTAAATTGCCTGTTGAATATAACAGTTGAATTTAACACTTTTTTTGGTTGTTATTAGGATTTGAGCGTGGGGGCAAAGGGACTGCAATGGAATCCTTGCTGCTTCAGTTCCTCTCACTAGCTTTCCATTTGCAGTACTGCTGAAATACATGCAAGCATCTGTCATTTAGTCCCTCTCCGAGTTCCCACTCATTAAGGCAGTAGAGAGGAAACAGAGGTTTGTTTCCTGATATCCACAGGCCTTTCGAGATACACCCAGTCCAATCATTTTTAGTAGAGTCGATGTATGCTGATTGATTTCTCAGACACTTTAGAGATTGTTTCTATTTTCTTGAAAAAACAGTGTATGAATTTTAACATGCCATATACTCAGGGACAGACAATAATAAAGCATACTACTTTGACCTTTTCAGCTGCCTACACTTTAATTTACTGGCTAGTCTTATTCCCCTTTGTTTATGGCCCCTCAGTATAACTGGCAAGGAGAAAGTAGACTGGACGGCTAGTCAAGATGCTGATTATTTAAAAGGCTAAAGCCTGGTTTTATCGTTGTGTTAAAAGTTTACGGTCTTTTGTGGGTGATACTGGGCATTAAAATGATGATAGCCCATTCTTAGCTATAGAAACACAAAGTGGCACAAGTTCAACTTAATTTATAGTGGCTTATAGGCCGGCATCCAGTTTCAGCAGCGGTGGTGTAATATGGATTAAGCCTCATAGGAGTTAATCAGTTTTCTCTGAGTTTTGTGAATAAGCCTATGTGATTAGTTTGAAAGTGGCTGCGTGGGTGCTCGCCTGGGCACAGCTCCAACTCCAAACTGGTGGCTAGTGGGAAATCAGGGGAAAAATAATCCCATCACTGCTTTCCCCCCTACCAGCTTGATTTGCAATAGCTAAACCCACTGCAGGCTGTGACAGATTTCCTCCACCACACAGTCATGAAGATAGCAACTTGTCTGACTGATGCAGAGGTGAAAAGGGGTAACGGCTGCCTGTGATCTTTCTCCGTGCGCTTGTGAAATACAAGCCATAGTCCAAACTACAGCTTCAGGGAAGACTCACTGTGTTTGGTTGTTATCAGCACACCACAAAACTTCTGATCACCCTTCAGCTTGGTGAAAGCCTAGAGGATATTTTCATGGTGAGAATGGTAAAAGGAGGACAAAATGCTGTTAAAAGATTTGTTTGTGCAGGGATGTCTGAGAGTTTAGTGATGCTGCAAGTGTCACTTGCAGAAATAAGAGTGACAGCACAGCCTGGATTTTTGTGGCAGACCTGTGTGTATAATAGATCGTTTCAGTTTTCTGGTGGTTCTGAAAGGTGCAAGTGGGGATCTATACATTAAAAAGAAAAGGGTTGATGAAAAAGGAAAAAAGGAAAGAAAAGAAGCAGCTTTGGTCATTTTGGTTTGTTTCATTTGCTCTCCATCTAATTGTTTTGATTTCAGGCTTGCTGTTATGTTTTTAATTTTTATGCCTCTAGGATTGCAATAAAAAATACAACTAGGGGAATGAGGAAGGTTGCCAAAGGTTGATTACAGTCTGTTGCTCATTGCATAGATTTGTAGATTGTTAAGGCAGAAGGGACTGTGATGATCTAAACTGACCTTCATGCATTAAATTTTACCCACTGAGTCCTGCACGAAACCTAAGAACCTGTGGCTGAACTGAATCAAAGTTCTTAAAGTATATATTCAGTCTTGATTTAAAAACTTAAAGATTTAAAAAGATCTAGAGATCTTTAAGATTTAAGGAGGTAGAGAACATCCTCCAAGACCTCTGGACTTCTGTCAGTTAGAAACTCAGTTTAAAGAAAAAGCAAATGGAAACACATCTCTCTCTTTTTTCATTATTCTGAGTTCAATTTACAGCCTGGAGAGGTAGGAACGATGTGCCTGATGATAGACTGAAGAGTCTTAGAAGCATTAGAAGTGCTCTTTCTGCTTGGATAAATTAAGGCAGTGGTGAATTACTAACCTTTCCCCTTCCTTTTTAGAAAGCAAAGAGGAAACCAAGAGGAAATCCTACCTCACGGATCCATAGAGCCCAACATCACTGGACTGTGCTCCCAGGACGGCATGGCTCAGGCACCACTGTCCGGCAGGTGCTGACCGCAAAGATGCCGCTTAGCTCCGGGAAACCAATGGGACTCACTGTGGAGTGAAGCATTACCAGCAAGGCAGAAATGTCAAAGTGAAAGAATGCAGCTATTTGGTAAAGCTGGCTGAAAATTATCCATCCTACTGCTTTCCTACTGAAAATTGTGGTTTTGATGAAAGCCTTTGTTTTCCTCAAGCAAAAGTTGTTGTGCAGAACTTGAATGTGTCGTTTTCATTTGGCCTTTGAAACGTTCTGGTTTTGTTTGGGGCAAGACAAAGTGAAACTCTGCCTTAAAAGTCAAAGCTCAGCAAAAGATTTGAATAAATTCAGACACAAGGCATATTTCTACAGAAAGAGAGAAATCTAACTTCCAATTATGTTTATTTAACTTTTTTATTAACCAGTTCTAGTTTTCTTAAAATATATCAGGGTTTTGTGGATATCCACTGAAGAACTGGGCCAAAAAAAGGAAAGAGAATTGAGACTATGAGTCGGTTTTGAAATGTTTGATATTGTAGTAAGAGGGAGCTCAGACTATGGTTTTACAGATATAGACATTTGTCCCAGTTTTCTCCAGTGACATAAATTAGCTCAGCTCTTTTGCAGTCATGGGATCAAATTCATAGCTGTTATGACTCAGAGCAACTCTGTTGCTATGTCAAATTTACATCTGGAATAAAATGACACAGCTCTCTTCATGAAGTCGAGTGGATGAGGGAAAGGCTGTGCATGTGGTCTACCTGGACTTCAGTAAGGCCTTTGACACCGTCTCCC
>NW_008794665.1:11277114-11282035 GCF_000699145.1 Aptenodytes forsteri | reverse complement strand
GGTGTTGGGTTGACGGTTGGACTCGATGATCTTAGAGGTCTTTTCCAACCTCAATGATTCTATGATTCTATGATTCTAAGTCAGGTGGACCAGATCTGCAGGGGTATAAACCTAAATTCATAAGTTACCTGATGCAGATCAGTGGCAGATTTGACCTATTTAAGGTTTTATTGAACAGTCTGAACCATTGCTGAGGAGTTCTCACCACAGTTCAATAACTGAGAAGCTTTGAGCAGGGTGGCTTGGTCAGATATTTCTAAAATCAGTCTTTGGAGGTGCTAATTCTGTTAACGTTGTTCTGCATAGAAGAGCTGAAAAGGGAAGAGAAAGGAACAGTGCTTGTTGATCATGCAAATTATAGTCTAAATAGTATAAGGATACAGGAAACAACCTGCAATCTATACATTCTGTGCTGGCAATTTTTTATTTTATTCTATCCAATTTTTTTCCCTTGGATGACTTTTACTGCTGCACCAAGTGATCACAGACAGTGTTATGTGCGTGGGATGGAGGGACAGAAAGTCACAAGTCTGACTTTGTCCCCTGACTTACAGAGAGAGCTCAGAACGGGGAAGACACTTTCTTCCACTGTGGTTTCTGCTTTGTGCCCAAGCAGCTGCCTTCTGGTGCTTCACAGGGGATTTTTCAGAGTGTAGACGTATATCCATTAATAACTGTTCTGAGGCTTTGCATCCACAAGATTTTTCATAGCCACTAATCCTTAATGAAGATCAAAGAAATATTGGGAGAGGAGAAATTATTTTCCCACCCCAGCTCCTGACTCCCTCATTGTCCTGTTCAAAGAGGACTTCATAATTCTCACTGGTATAACATGTCCAAAGAGCCCCTCTTAAAAGATTTCCGAACAGATAGTCCTGTAGTACCTGACTGGGCACCTTTACATTCCTTTAACCCCTCCAGAAGGACTATGCCAGGTTCATTTAAGATAGAGCTTTATTTCTCTGCTGAGTCCTTCCACCTTCCCCTCCATCATAGATACCTTTGTATTTCAGTCACTACTGCCTCTGAGGAAATAGGATAAGGTTATATATAATTCTTTTTCTACCTATGGCAAATAACAGCAAAAGCCATTGTAGCAGCAAGAGGCAGTCATGGCATGTCAGCAAGATTTTATTCAAGTCCTTGTCATCCCCTGTCAGAGAGGTATGGGTTTCTAGCTGTCAGAAACGGAGCAGCAAAACCCAAATTCAGAAAGCCACTGAGAGCCTGAAGGACCCGATGCTGGGTGCTTTTTTTGTCTGAGCATGTTACTGACCACGCAGTTGAGTTGCACTGTATTTAGAAAGCTCACATCTCACTTCCCAGCAAATTGGTGTCATTTAATTTATTCATTTAATTTTTTCCCCACGTTTGAACTGGGTTTTGCAGCCCTTCCATTCCAGTCCCAAGCTAAAACTATAGCTTTGTGGTCTGTATTTATAAGCCTTAATTTAGGCATTTGCTTTTTATATATTGTCTTGATTAAGCAATGCAAGGAAATATAACAACATGAGAAAATCCCTTGTCAGATGAAGAAGAGTCTCCTATTTTCATTGGCAGGGTTCAGAGAAGGTAAATTTTCTGGGAAAGATGATTGTAAGATGATTGTCTGTTGATGCTGTCCCTTTGCAAATCTCAGCCTGTGCTTGTCAAAGAAAAAAATATGGAAATAAGTCAAACGCAAGATGGTAAAGCGTATAGAAGTGGAAGTGCTGCTCAGAAACTTTCTTGACTGTTATGACAGTTGTTGTGCTATGCCCATTAAATTTCCTGCAAGTCTCTCCCAAATCACTCCTGTACAACATCCTTGTGAAAGAAAAGGCTTAAAAAAACCCCTCACTATGAGGACATCTATTCTTTCCAAAGTTATTCCTGCTTTTCTGACCTCTGCTTTGAGTAGGTGAGTTCATTTAGGTACATTTCTGGAAAGACTTGGGCTTACCCCTGCTTGCAGAATGGTGTAGTATCCCATCCCCTGTATAGTAGCTCTCAAACTGGGCTGTGCATTTTCTACGATGGCACCTTGTTATCCTCTGAATTCCTTGGAGAATTTCTTTAGAGGTAGTTACTTGCTAAGATATACCAGTGCTGCTGGGTTTCAATTTGGTGCATTCTTTTAATGTGCCAGATAACTTGGACTTAAGAATAAGAGCACATATTCACTTAAGGGCGGAGTTTTTCAAATGGGAACAAAATTAAGGATATCCTTAATGAAGGGTCTGCTTGGCTGCTTCTACCTCCTCTTTGGTTAAACTGAAATCTTTATTTATTAATACAAGATGCAGCTTTATTACTCAAAATGACTGCTGCTAAAATGTGATTATGTTGCTACTTTTGCCCTGTAGTTGTCTTTCTCATTGTCCCACGTGATGGCATGGCAACTATTTTGGTACGTTTGGTGAAGACTTAAAGACTGAGGAGTCCTTTCCCACCCCATTCCCAAATAGCAAGAGATTGACATATAAATTCAAAAAGTCTTATGCTTTTTAAAGAGTTTAACTAGCTCTTGATTTTGAGCTCAGGGTACACTACAACATATTTTCATGCTCTTCAGAAAAATAACGGCAAGAGTATTTTTCATATACTTTCCTAATTACATGGCTTCAGAAGCTGGGATTATAAGAAAGAATACCAACTATCAAGACTTGTAATAAAATTAGAAGTGTTGGTCAACTACATAATCCATGGTGCTTTTCAATAACCTCTTGCTGTAAAGTCATCAAGGCAGATAAGCAGGGTGATGAGAAAAAGTGTGTGTTCTGCTATATTAATATAGTTTGAGATTAATCTTTCCTGATTCATGAAGTGTCTTTTAGTGTAAATTCAAAAGAAAACTATTTTACCAGCAAAGTTAAAAAAAAAAAAGTACTTCTTCCCACTCAGCTCACATTAGTAGATGCATTTGCCTCACCTAGAATGCTATACGATATTCCAAATTTATTGTGACTGTAAACAACAACTCTGCTTGCTTTATAGCTTTCCTGGGCTCCAACAGTAAAACGCAATATCTCTATCTGGTTGGAATTACGTGTTATAACAGTTTTATGGTGGGGGGGTAAAGCTCTGATAAAGATAAAATAGAGTTTTGCTTTTTTGTGTGACCTTGTCATTTGAAAAAGCATTGCACTCTAACGAGATATAATTTAAAAGACCTCTGGGAGCAAATTGAGTTTACTGAGATGTTTCTAAGAGTAATTACTTACTGTGAGTTGTCAGTGCGCTCTGTTACAGTTCCTTTCCTAGCAAATGTAGATATCTGGGACTGTGTAGAATGGATTAGAGCTCCTACCATTAATGTTTGATGGGAGACAGTAGTGAAAAAGATGGATGCTTATATAACTGACATTTCCAGCATTTATGGCCATAGACTAAAATGCCAGGCGCATAATTTCAAGTAAAATGGCAGACCCAACTCAATAATATTTAATGATGTAGTAGACCTTGGCTAGGAGAATAGCTAACGGAAGTCATTGCACCGCATTTATTGAATTGTTAAAAGGAGTTGAATAATAATTGTGTTTTGCAGGAGTTTTGTTTTAGTAATTTATTTCTGAGATCTAATACTCTGAAAATAAATTATTTATCATTCCAGTCAACGCAGAATAAAGGAAAGACTTCAAGCTAGTTAACTGATGGCAAGATTTTTACGCTGACTTTGTCCTGGTGTTTACAGCACAGAAATATATTCAGTAGCTCAGGACACATTTTGGAAGATTGTGTGAGATTGATTTGAAAAGGTAGTGAAATATCAAATTACCTCCCAGAAGAATCTCCTTTTAGTAGTTTGACTCTTTACAAAGTCGGACCTTTTTGTCTATTGTCATACTTCTAGGAATGTCAAGATTTAGATTCTGCGGAGCATGTTATATCACGGAGATACTTGCATGCCAGGACTGTGATATCACTGATGATGTCAACAAAGAGAATATTGACTTCTTCAGTACCCTTCTGCTGATATTTTAGAAAGACTGGAATAAGCAATAAGGACTTGAACTGATGAAGAACCTCAAATTGATGGAGGTCTGTAGGTACCTTGATACCAGGTCTGCTGCCACAGAGTCTCCCAGGGCTCTTTCCCAGGCAGTTTCTCCGCATGGAAGGCACAGAACAAAGGTGGACTGGAGGAAGAAGTGTGCACGCCCTTCCATTTGTGGGCCTGTAGGATTTCCATTGGAAAGCCAGTGAGGCAGTGTGTCAAGTTAGGTCTTCCAGTCAGAGCCAGATGATTGTGCAGGCTTTCCAGAAGTTTACAAATGAAAAATGGCCAGTATATGCATTCAGGTTCAACAACAACAAAAAAAACTCAAATTTTTACTTTTTGAAAGAGAATTTTGAAAGCATTTTATCTCTTCCAAAATCCAAACATCTTGTTTTGAGTATTCTGAGTATTCTACCTATAAAACAGGAAAATTTGAGATTGGAAAGAAATAAGCTTCATTTTCAAATGCCAAGATGGAGTCTTGAATTTTTCAGGTTAAACCAAAACCTGATACGCTAGGTAAATAAACAGAACACTGAATCGGTATATACACCTCTCTATCAGTATATATCAGCTTCTTTTAGCTGTATATGGAAGAGTCATCAAGTTGCACCTCTTTAGCCTTAAGGCTTCAGGAGGCACAGCAATTGAGGACATAAAGGAGGTGGTGGTGGAATAGAGATTCCCTAAACAGCCCCCTTCTCTTCACTGCATCCTTAACATGCTCTGTGCAGCCTGCCTTCACCACAGTGTCCTGCACCCCTGAAGATACCTTTTCAATGGATACAATCCCCTCGGCCCCCAGCAGGACTTAGTGGGAGACAGCACATCCCACTTGATAGGGCTTCAGAACGGGCTTTAGTTTTTTCTTTGTGGACTGTCACCTTGAGGAACCATTTTAACTCTGTTCCACCATTGAAAGCTTTTCCCCCCCCCCCCTTT
>NW_008794665.1:11257614-11277028 GCF_000699145.1 Aptenodytes forsteri | reverse complement strand
ACCCTTTTCCCCCCTTTGCCCAACTTTCCCCCCCCCCCCTTTTTTTTTTTTTTTTTAAAAGAGGCATATAATTACCTGAGGTAAATGTAGGAAATTTTTACTTGCCGTATCCCCAGTAGACTAGCTATCTGAAAAGACTGAGTACTGAATATCCGAGTTGCTTTCTTTCAGTAAAAGTTATGCTTAATTCTGTTTTTCTTTCAAAAAGCCACCAAGCCTGCCTGTCATGGCCTTGCATATAAATTTATCAAAGCTGCATTACTGTCAATGGGCTATGCTGTAGCTCTTAGCAGTACTTAGTAGGTCTTTCTGTTCTGTGCAGAAGTAAAACTGAACTGGGGAATAGCTACACTTCACATCTGAAGTGGACCAGGTTAATGCAAAACTTATGGAGACTTTAGCTTAACTGCAGAATGTTTTAAAATAGTTCAAGCGTGGGAGGAATGGAAAGGCTGATGTTAATAGAACTCATAGGTAGGGCTGCTATAAGCCCCCAAGAAATGGTGTGGTGGAAAGTTTCCAGATACTACAGAGTTGTGGGGGGCATCTCAAGAGCAGTGGTTGGGTGCTTATTTTTGGCCTTGCTTGTTTGGTGCCGCAAGAACCAGTTTGCCAATCTGAGCAGCTTTCTGAGCCGGTAAAACTCCTGGAGTAGAGCCAAATGGTAGTCATAAGTGTAAAATTCCTATCAATGGCAAAATTTCCTCTCACTTTAACAGGGCCAGGATTTTCCTGTAGTGTGAAGTTCTGGGAATTTAAATTAAACCTCTCTTGTTTTAGAACTGTCTAAAAAAAACCCAAAACACAAAAGAGTTGGAAATTCCCCCCTAGAGAGTGTCAGCAGACACCCACAAGACAGCTCCAGGGTCACTTAATTCTCTGGATCCTACCCAACTTCTGTTGACCTTAATTGAAAAAATTCCCATTGACTTGAAGAGGTTTTGGATCTGGCTCAAACAGCTCTTAGTGGCAGCAGATTGCAAGAAGGAACCCCACTGTGCAATTCCAACCATCTGCCTATGGGTAAGCGTTTGGTGATACAAATGTATTTGCTTGGAACATGTCGTGAGGCACTTTGCTTCCAATTAGGCAATATTTCAGACTGAAGGAGACCTCTCCCCCTCACCTGAGGCCTTTGTTATCAGAGGTCTATTCTGAGCTCGTGATCTATAAAGTAGCAATACAAGCTTATGCACACCAATGTCACAAGTTTCTTCTCTCTGTTCTGCATATATAAAAAGATAAGCTAGTGCTAGGTTAAGCTAGTGTTCAGATTCCTGCGTCTCTGCTGGATGGATGTAGAGCTCTTAGCGTGAGACAAGACAAAATGTCGTCGTTTCCATCTCAAACCTGTGCTCAGTGATACCATTGTCATTATCAATCTTTTACTATATCAACTGTGGGGCTAGATAAGAGAACTGTTTTGGAAACAGAGAAGTATGCTGAGTACAATATATAAGGACTCTCTTAATTAGCACACACAGCTGTGTGTTGCCCTTTTCATCTAAAACTGGTAAAGAAGGGGAATGCTGTGTGTGGAAAGCATATTTGAAGGATGGTTGTCTTTAGTAGTATTGCAACATACCAGAGAATCAAATGAGGTTTGATGTAAAACACAGCCAGAGACTGTGTAAACTGCCCCAGCTGATTAGGAAACAGCGAAGCCGTTAGCATCCTGGAACATGATGCGTGTAACAAAATTGCTCAATGGTGTGAATTTGGAGGAGAGCAACTGAGCAGCCTTATTGCATGCCAGGCCTCAGCGGTGTCCTGTGCCTGCTTTAATCATCAATTACTGTAATGCTGGGGCAACCCACCAACAACTTAATTACTATCTGGAGCTCCAGGCCATAGGTGGCTCCTCTAGGCTATGTTACATAGTAAAGCAAATCAACCAGCGTGTGGGCTAGAAGGGACTGTGCTGTAGCCTCTGTCTCAGGATGTAGGCATTCCTTGAGCTTGTGCTGGAAGTGTCTCAAGGTTTTACTCTGTCAGACTCCATGCACATGAGGAAGAGACATTCTCTAGTCAGGGAACCCATAGCACAAGGATAAAGAGACAGGCAGCAATATATTTTGTAGGCTTGGGGCAGCTGTGTACTACCAGTGCAGGCAGGTGTAGCAGAAGGCACTTCTGGTTATCCAAGTCATTTATTTGCCCAGGATGGCGAGTCTGAGAGCAGCCTAGATTTTGCACCATGATGAAAATCAGAGCAGGAAGCTTGCAGTGGAGTCTTGCCCAAGGTCACAGAGGCTCCCAAGACTCTTTTAATTGCTTTCAGTCAGTTTAGTCCAGCCCTTGGGCTGTTCTCCAACCAAGCGTTTGCCTCCAGGCATGAGAGTCTACTACTAACCTCCTTACGGTGCTGGGGTACATTGTGTCCTTGATAGGAATTTCCAATATGGATAATACAGACCTTTTGTTGCTTGTGGGTTTTTGCTTATATTGGTCAGAAACATATTCAACATCCATGGTTTTGACCAACAGACATTCCAATAAACATGCATATAAGCAAGGAGAAACTTTTCTGCAGGAGAGAGCCTTTAGCTCAGCTCTGAAAAACTGTTGTGATCGTGAAGCCAGTAATATGATAGTTTCAGTTTTTCTCTGGACTGCAGTTGCCGTACAGTACCCAGGGCTCATAGGTGGGTGTCATTTAAGGAAATCTCTTTCCAGACAATGCATGCTACACTACCCTGATGTGGAGTGAAATGTTAGATTTCACCCTGTTGCAGGCTGCTCTTCTGGGCAGGGACAGTGTGCTCCCTGCAAGCCCCTTGCCCAGTCTTGCAGAGAGTTCATTAGTTTACAAACCTCTGCCTACTTTTTGCTTAAATGTTCTTAAAACACTTGATGTGCCAGGGCACAAGGTATTGACTAAAGACGACTTTAGCAAGACGGGTACTTGTGACAGAGTGGTGTTGATACTGCCCCATGGAAATGGAGCGGAGCTAACTGAGGTTGAGCCAGTCTATGAAAGAGCTGAGTTCATGGGATCCAAGCAAGATTGGCCAAGAGGCTGCCTGAATAGATTGAGGTGGTACTAACTGGAAAGAATATGCTTAATTTGGGGCTTAACAAGACTGTGCTGCCCTAATAGGGTGCTGCTCCTTGACAGGTGTATTGGATAGGGACATGCACATCCTGAAATCTCATGGTAGTTGCCGCGTGTGGCATGTAGCAGGTTGTTTTGTAGAGAACTGTAGCAAACTGGGGAAAACTAAGAGTTAATATGCAGGCCAGCAAGTCTAAGTTATTAAAATTCCCTTCAAGATAATAGATTGGAGGAGCTTGCCCATTGTGCTAAAATGCCCAGTTAATTTGAGAGCCAAACAGATGGGAAGTTTTGAGAAGGTAGGAGAGAAAAGGAGATAACAGAAGCTGCAGTTACATACACAAGATCTGCGCTGAAATAATAGCTATATATGGAAATGATTTGCAGGATATTGCCCATATGCTTCCCAAACCTGCGTCCTGGCTGCAGTGTTTTCGATTACATCCCCAAATGCTGTCACATCATTTGTAGCTCTGTAGCTGAGAGGGGTTTCGAATGTGAAGCTGGGCAAGCAGTAAGATTAATTTCAATATTAAAAACTGATGATCTTTCACAAAGGTGTGCAGCAGCACCAGGCCACCATGGCTGCAGATCTCTCCATGAGCAGGCTGCAGGAACAGGCTGCCTGTCCATTTGTAGCTGGGTGGCTCATACCAGCCCACAGCAGCCTTGCCAGGGACATTGTGCAATGCACGCACCTGCTCTCCTAGTGGCAGAAGAAACATCAAGCCCCCATCTTCAGGGCCCTGTGCTGGTCTCCCCATCCCAGCTGCATCTCCTTCCTGTGTCTTGAGTGACTCCATACTCCCTACTCCATACTCATCAGCTGGCTGGTTATGAGGTATCAAGATTTTAGGTGGTTGTATAGATATTTAGCTTGACTTAACTGCGTTGACAGATGCTTTTGAACATCTTGGCATAAAGGACATAAACACCTCCCCCTTCCTTGTAGCCAATTTGTGGCACTTTAAGGACTTGTTTGGCTGTTTTTCCTTCTTGGATCTCATCTTCCATCCCCATGTTCCGTTGTGGGATTTTTTTCCTTCTGTATACATGCTCCCCACTTCTGGAAGCAAAGGGAAATGGATGCTTTTGTGTGGACCCCCTCAAACACTGCGAGTATACAAGAACATTAAAGCAGCTTTAGAGGGAACATGTTTTCTCACATGGGGGAAAAGTGAGGATGCAACAGACCCATTTTTTGCCCTCTGCTCTGTTGAAATCCCTGTATGTGTCTTCATTCTTCTGTTTCTTATCTGTGAACAGGGGGGCAATGTCGTTAACCTCACTATTCTGGGTGGTTGGATAATAAAATATCAAATCAAATTCAGTGTAGAAAAAAACCCGAAATGGTGCACATTGGGGAAAAAAAATCAATCCCAACTGTACACTCAGCAATGGGTCACCAGCTATCTGTTAGCCTTTCAAGAGGAAGATGTTGGGGTTAAAATAGATAGTTCTGCCACAACATTGGCTTAATGATCAGTAGCAGTCCTAAAAGCAGGTGTAAGGCTAGGAATTATGGAGGAATAAACAGGGTAGAAGTCATTATTATAGCACTGTATAAATCCATGACTCCCACCTCTTGAGCACTCTGTATTTCTGGCAGTCTTATGTTTGAATAACGTTACTGGAAAAGGACACATCAAGGACAATCAAAGTATGGAAGAACTTCAGCACAGGCAGTGATCAAGCAGCTTTGGACTTTTCAAGCTGGAAAAGCAATGGCTGGAGGACTGTGAAATGAGTTCATGGCAGAGGACAGTTGTTCAGTGTTTCTTGCAGGACTTCAAGTACTAGAGTTCAGCGAGGAAAAACTATCACACAAAGGCTTAAAGCAATCAAGGAAGCATTTCTTTACAAACAATATAGTTCAACCATGGAAACTCTTGATGCAGAATGTTGTAACCACTGAAAGTTTGCAAGCATTCAAAAAAAACCAACCCAAAAACACCCTCAAAACAAACCACTGGAAAAATCCACACAAGAGATGTGAAAAGCTAACTGTTCAAATAATGACGACACTTCTGCATCTGAGGTCTCCTGAGCTTCAAGTACTTGTGCAAGGAGGAAGTGTTATTAAAATCTGTAGCTTCGAGTTGAATTTCATGTGAACCCTTTCTTTTATGCTTACTTAGGTCTGTAAGAGAGCTTTTTCTTCTCCCTATCAGCATTATGGAGAGATGGCTAAACTGGTCTCTTCCCTCTGGGAAGGTCTATGTGAGGACTATCTCACAGAGAATGACCGTGACCACCTGTTTGCAGGGTGGATGGCAATTTCTTTACTTTGTGAAGGACTTTCTCTCTTGAAACTTTGTCTTTATTCCCTCTTCTTTCTCAGATGAGTTTTGTCAGATACTTCCTAGTCACAATGTGGTATAATTAGGTTTATGGCTGCTTTTCAGCCTGGTCTGGTTAATAAAACCCTGGGCTAGCACTCAAGAGAACTGATTTATATGCTGGGTTCTGCAGCTGAGAGCCAGGAGGTCAATCAGTTTCTCCTGACCATCTCAGTTTCTCCAGCTGCTAAACAGAAAAGAAAACACAGATGTTTTAGAAGTGCTTTGAGATCAATGAGAGCAAAGAAGTTCTAGATAGTCTTTGAGCTATGCTCAAAGCAGCCCTGCACAACTATGTGTCCCTGTTGTTTTAAGGTCTAGACAGGGTGCTCCTGTGGGTCTGCCAGGAGTTGCTGAAGATGATGTACCACTATCTGCTCCTTATTTTCCCTTCCTCATCCTTCCAGGAGGGATGCCTGCTCTCACAGTTGTGCTGTCTCCCAAACCTGTGCAAGATTTCTGATCTGCTTCAGCGCTGGGAACGATTTAAATGAATCAGTGTTACTTTGCACTCAAATGAATTGGGAGCACTTGCATGAGCCACCCAGGTAGGTTAGCTGTGATGTGTTATAGCTAGTCAGGGCAGTGAGATCTTAAACTACTCCAGTGAGGTCTGCCAGAGAACATTTGTCTCAGCCTTTTTTTCCATATATCTGTGCCATTAGTTGTATGACAGACCTCTCCGATGATGCTGGAACAGGCTTAAGCTCTCACAGCTTTAACAGTTTATACTCAGCCGTGTATCTCCAGTGACAGCCTTTCTGGGGGCCTCTAGCTAAGTCTTTTTGAACTTGCATGTGCTCTATCTATGGCAAAATTCATATTTGTCCTACGTATTTGTCCTGCTTCCTATTTGGAAGCAGGCTCTGAGGAGAAACAGTCAAGGAGCTGCTTAGCAGCTTGTAGGAAGCTTTGAGAAAAGCCATCGTGTGAAGTAGCTCAGAGGAGAGCTGACAAAACACAAGCCTGAAATTCACTGATGTTTCCAAATGCATCTGAGAAGCTGTGGAAGCTCAGAGTTGAGTTCTCTCAAAGTGGTGGTGCTGGGGCCATGGTCTAACCATAAGGTGCCAGAGCTGTCTTGAAATGTTTTTGCCTGGAGAACTAGCAGCAAAGCAGCATAGAGCTTGGTCCAGGCTGCTACATAAGCCTGGAAACACAGGCTGCTTCTCCCTCTTCCAAGTCAGAGCAGCAGGGAAGGCTCAGCTTCTCGGGTCTGATCCTCCCTCATTTGAAACTGCAAATGTCAGGGGGCAGTGGTGGGCGACAGACAAGGCAGTGCCAGCACGTGGCTTCTTGGCTGTGAAGGCAAAACTGGACTCTGCTGCTCCCTAGAAGAGGGGTGATGGCAGGGCTCACCTACAATAGATTTTTTTTCTCTGCAAGAACTCAAAGGCCTGTGTTGTATAATTGTTTGAGGAGCGCTGATTCATTATATGCCTGCAGCCTAGGCTCGAGGTAAATGCCTGTGATAGGCAGAGGGGATCCCTTCTGTAGCTCCGCTGGATGCTTTCTCAGTTAAAAAAAATTGAATTACTTTGTCATTTGTAGTCATCTACTGAAATCAGATACTAAAGAAAAGTTGCAGTTTAGTGATGAGAGCAGAAGACTGGGATTGAGGTTCCAAATGTTTTCCTGAAGATATCAGTGTCCAGTTACTGTTCAAACCTGGGAGAACTCTTGCACAACTTGTCCATGTGATGGGCATGCATGTTATTTCTTCAAGTGTGTATGTTCAGTGAATGATTATTGTGTCTGTGGTATTTATATAACTTCTTTTTCCAACATTGGAGCTTCCTTAATTTTTTTTCTACACAATTATCTTTGTACTTCCCTGTGTTATAGCTCCTATTATTTAGAGGGTAACTGAGATGGGGAGGCTACACAGCTTAGTATTATTCTGTACAATATACACCTTTCAAACATATTCTTCTGAAGCCATATACAGACAAACACCCACCAAGCTGTCTCCATCTTCCTCTGCGAGAGAAAGAAATTCCCACTGAGATGTGATGAGAAGAGATCCTTGCAAAGAGGCAGGCTGAGTAAAATGCAGCAGGACATGGGAGTGTGCTCATTGCTCCTCATTAGTGGAGGAATCTGTACGGCACATCACAGCACACACAGGCTCATGTGACAGCTTGTGCACCTCCACACTATAATACAGTCAAGCTGGGAGGACACAAAAGCGAGAAATTTGCCTTTATTCTCCTAACATTGTTTTCAGCAGGTTTTAGCTTATGCAGTCTCTCAGAATATACTGACAACAGCTTTCAAAGATGAAATTTTAAGTGAGATCAAATCGCTTTGTGCAGGAAGATTTTTGTGGCTACGTTTTCAAGTCAGAATTTTAAAAATCCAAAGCCGAAAAGCATTTCTTTCCAAGTTATCTATTTTAATGTAAAAAACCCCAAAACCCCACCCACAAACAAACAAACCCAACCCTGGTCTCTCTTTTCTACTGAAAATAATAAATATTCGGTTTGAGCTAGTATTTTATATTTTCTGAGATTCAGCAATGATTTATTCAGTTACAGGAAAGTATAAAGCTGCTGTTATTTACAGAAAAGCAAAACAAATGTTTGTAGTAGAATCATAGATTTTTGTGCTCAGAAATGTGTCCAGTAAACACTGTAAAGCATTGATACATACACCAAAGCAAGAAAAGAATACAGGTTTACAGACTGTATGGAATAGCTGCTAAAAAGCTTGTAAAGGGTTTTGCATAGTGTACATTCGACCTTAGTAAATGCATAAATAAAAATGCAGTAAGAAAACCTAGGAAGAATAAGACATCTACATCTTGTCTGCTCTGTTACCATGGAACTTTATCAGAAAAATATGTGTGTTTATCACAGATTCCAATTTCTAATGACGTCTTTGGTACTAAAGGACCAGCAATACCATTCTTCAAAACAGTTGTCATCTTTCTGGTGAAATCCATAGGGAATTTACCTTTGCAAGACAGATAAGCCAATAATTAGTTTTACTAGAGTCTGCATAAGCCGTGTATCATGAGCCAGTGAAATGAGAGAAATGTAGGCTGAAGGGAACTGCACTATATTTCTCTTAAAATCAGTAAGATTGACCCCAAGTGGTAGATTTGTCCCTGTATTTCATGCTTTAAAAAGTGGAATTTCTTTACTTGAGCTGTGTCCTTTGATCAGTGGGAGAAACACAGGTTTTCGGTATTTGTATTGGTAATTATTATTCTACAAATAGGCTCTCTAGTGCTATTTTCCCACAAAATACAGGTATGGCAAGATGCAAAGGTGCAAAAGTCTTGGGCTAAATTAGGGTCTCGGTTAGTTTTGGTTTCTTTTATTTGACCTGATTGTAGGTATCCTTTTTGTGAAAGGTCTCAGCCCACTGAAGTCAAGGAATTAGTTGCCACTGACTTTACTCTGATGGGTGAAGGATGCCCCCATGGTCCAAAGAGCTTCAGCCTGGAAATTACTACTCAGACTCTTGCCCAGAGAAATGCACTAATCAAAAAATACTTGGAGCTCTGTCTCACTAACGCTTGTCTGTGAGTACCAAGTCAGAAAGCACTACTGATTTTCATCGTTAAAGCTTGCCTCAGATCAGGAGGTGACAGCTCTGCTGTCAGAAAGCCAAGAAGCATTGATGCCATACATATTTATCTTCCTACAAATGGAGGAAACTACAGTGGAGTCATGTTTTCCCATTTATAGGTGGGTATCAAGGTTTCCAAAGCACACCGGAGCGTAAATGTGATGCATTTAAGTTACAGAGTTGAAGGTTAGTCAAGGCTAGTGAGACACTGCTTAGGCAGGAATAGAAGAGTAAGCACATTCCCAAGCAGAAAAAAGAACCCCAGCATCATGCCTCGTAAATAGGCTGTCAGTGTGTGCAAGTCTCAGGGACCATTAAATGGGAATCCAAGCTCATATAATTAAAAAAAAAATAAAATAAAAGCAAACCCTTATGATATTTTCATGCTGTAACTCAAATATTTTCCTCCTCACTGTTTTTTATTTTCATTTGAAGCGTGAAACTGAAATCTGTTTTCTAACACCCTCCTGCAAAAAAACCTAAAACTAAATAACCCCAAACAAAACAAAAAGATCGCTCTGTCTCCCAAAAAAGTATTTCACTTTGTTTTCTCTTGGGGCTACTGCCTGGGTTGGGCCTGATTCAGTGCCCTGGATTTTAACACCGAAATGTCCTGCCATTCGTTGTGATAGGTTTTGGATCAGGCTCCCAGATGAAGACTTTCAAATTGTTTTTGCTGCTGGAGCTCAACAATTATACATTCAGAAACTCTACTGTGCTATTAGCTGTGAGACTAGGATCCCTGATCTATGGCTGCACAGTTATGGTGATAAATTAGCCAGTTGAGATCTATGCCTGAAAAAAAAAGGAAATTGGGGATTTGGTGGGTGACCTGCCAGTTCCAGAAAAGGATAGAGGGGAAAAAAAAAAGAAAAAGAAAAAATGTTCAAAGAAATAAATATTCAGATGTTTTCTCTTTCACTTCTCCCTGACATATATGTTTTGTCAAAGCCCATATTGAAGTACTGCGTTTTGAATAAAACTTTTTAAATATTGAAAAAGAAGAAAGTTTCAAGGATATTTCTAAACGAGTAACAGTTTCAAAAGAAAAAATTGAAATGTTTTGTCACAGATTCTCAGACAGATTTGGAGCAAGCAGTCTGGTTCAGGGTAAGGATTTGTGACATGCTTGCTGATACTGTGAAATCTGCAGTCTTGTGGTTGAAAAAAACCCTTTGCTTGGCCCGGCTGGAAACAGAAGCACCCTGATTTCTTGTCACTAACGATAGGAACATTTTATTTTGTTCACAGTGTCATGTCTGTTAACGATATATGCACAGAGCTCTCAGCAGGCTTATTCTTCATAGAATATTTCTGTTACTTCTACACAGAGTTAGATTTAGACACGAGCATCCTAACATCTTACCAAACTTGTAGGTCAATGCCAGAGTAATTTATTATTAGTTAATAATTAACATTAAATACTTTCCTGCTAGAAGGGTTTAGAATCATACACTGGTTCAACTGCAGTCTCACTGCATCCCAAGTTAGGATGTGGCCAGCCATAGTAGCACATTTTTCAGCCCCCATTAATGCACAAAATCTATAAAAATGAAGCTCCTGTTAATACATGTGTTCTCCTTAGGTATGATATATGAACGGGTTTGAGGAGTTGGTGTGTAGGGATGTATCTTCTGCAAACAAGTAATTTTGTTACCTTTTTTTTTTTATTTTTTTAATTACATTTTTGCCTTAATCTCAAGCGCTGAAAATCAGCACTGGCAGATGTAGCAGCAGATGTGAACAGTACATCAAGGTCTCTTGCCATTGCTCAAGTTTCAAAGTTGTTTGGTTTATTGGTAGGACCAGCTAGAAGGTAAAGTATTTGATAACTTTCCAGTGCACTATCATGATGTTGAACCTGTCGCAAGAAAACAGGGATTAGAAATGAGATTGTAATGACAGCATAGGTGCACAAAATTGAGGAATTCATTTTTATTGGACTTAGCAGATATGGGGGTATCCCCTGAAGATGACAATTATTTTTAGCTGAGGTGTTTGAACTGGATTGGTTTAATTACAGGGTTTTCTACTAAGCAAACTTAATGGGTTTAGGCCTAACATCTACCTTAGGCTTTGGCCCTTGAGTTGATTCCCCCCTAATTCTTGGCTCTGCCCCAGTACTGACCTCTGGGGGGAAGTCTCTTGGTCGCAGAGGCACAGAGGAACAACAGTGCTGGTATGAGTTTCAATTTGCCTGTTTTCATACTGGTACTAAAATAGCCCCCATTAAACTGATTAAGTTTTTAACAAATTATTCGGCATGCTGAAAGGTTACCCAATGTAGCTACTTATTAGTCACTTTTCAAATCATTAACAAGCTATTTATGACGCCTTCATGTGCAGGTACAAAGCCTTCTGGAGGATTCCTCCAATTTAATTTCTCTAGCTTAAAGCCGAATAGAGAGAACAAAGGCAGAGCTGGCAGTCACTAATTAAGAGGATGAAGGAAGGCAGAGGGGATGCTGACAGAAGGTGACAGGCTCATTGAAAAGAAAAAGCTATATCCTGAGAATGGGGAGATATTATAGACAATTCTTTGAGGCTTGCTGAAGTGCAAAACTAATCCATGAGTATCTCGCTACCTCTTTTTGTTAAAAACTGCTTTGTCCTTAACTTTTTACTTAATAGTGCACAAAAGCAGCTTATAATTTCACATCTGAAATAATACTGAGTACAAAATCTGTTTTTCTTTGCCAAGGGACTTCAGTAGGACGTGTAGTCCCTTGATTACCAAATGCTTCACAAGAAGCTGTCAAAGGAGCCAGGCTGGGAAACAGGATTTCACCGGTCCCATGAGCATGCTGCCTGAGGTTGACATACCACGCATGTCAAAGTCTCAGCAAACCTTGCTGTCCAGGTGGCCTGAGTGTCCTGGCCAAGTCCTCTAGCAGAGAGAGATTTCACTGGAGCAGAGTTGGCAATGAGAGAGCTTTGCTTTGTGGGGCAAAGATGGGCTTTTCTGTCGGTGTCCAGGAGCTTTCTAGCATCAAGGGCAGGAAGATGGGAGGAATTTCTGTGGTTTTGGCGAAACTGCTTGCCAGTGTGGTGTCATCTTCTCATACAAAAAGCCCCGATCAAAAAAAAAAAAAAAAAGTAGTAATACATTTTAAAAAATCCCCACTTCCCTAAAGAATTAAAGAAAAGGGAGAGTCACTAATCATTCACTTTGGCATAAACTCATTGCCAGCCTTTCTGCTGCCCTCACCTGCTGTTCATTTTCTCTGTAGTTACCTGGCCTTTTCATTCCCCAGTTTTCCATCCTTCTTTCGC
The DNA here is from genome assembly GCF_000699145.1 of Aptenodytes forsteri. NCBI lineage: Eukaryota > Metazoa > Chordata > Aves > Sphenisciformes > Spheniscidae > Aptenodytes > Aptenodytes forsteri. The sequence continues at coordinate 11,264,785 of NW_008794665.1, read as the reverse complement.
TTCTCCCTTACTCCTCTGTTTTATGAAGTATTAAGTTTCAGGGGTTTGTGCAGCTGTGATATTCACCAAAATAATTTTCTTGGCTGTAGACAAGGGAGCGATTTCCCCCCTCTGGAGCCGCGCTTCTTCAGGGTTTCACCAGGGACTTTGCAGCCACGATACAAATGCATATTCTTCAATTTCATTTTCCCCTCGTTGTCTTTGCTGCCTCAGACCTGTGGCCATGATGACTTTTGTGTCAACACCAACACAAATTGCTTGAAGCACCCAATTCCTGCTTGGGAGGCTGAAATGGTCAGTACCCCAACCTGTGCCATTTGGTGGCAATTATTGCCTTCCTGAAAGTGTTGGCAGAACAGGATACACATTGACTACTTGGCTACTGCTTTTCTCAGCCCTGTTTGTTAAATGTAAAAGAAAATGATATTTTGTCAAGCTACTAAAAGCACAAGGATAGGTGCCCATCAGGCAACTGGGAGGTAGGTAACCCTGCATCTCCAGAGCTGGCTTGGATGAGCTCTGAGAGCCCCTGTTTGATCTGGCTGCCCTCCATCCTGGTGTGGGGTGCTCTGTTGTCAGCACCACCATGCACAGGTGAGTCCCCATAAAGCATGGACTGTCAATGTCAGAAGTGGGGACCCTTGCTGTGTGTTCGTGCAGTCCATGACACAGCGGGCTCTGTTCTCAACTGGGGCTTGGACTCTTCAGGTGTGACTTTATTATAGTAATAGCCGTAGGACTGACTTGGTTGTTCTTGGTAAATTCCTGTAACATTTCTAATTGGTTCATGATCCTGGGGATAAGGAAATCAACAGTTGAAGTAGTAAAGCTTAAGCACTGCTGAAGTGCTGTTTTGTGGCACTTGAGTTGAATGGGAGCCCTAGCTGAAGAGGAGGGCTCATTTGTAAAGCTGCCTCTTTCTTTGCCAGTTTCTAAAAATTTTTATTAACAGAACAACTGTTTCATTAGCGCACTGATTAGCTGCAGAATTTCTCTGCTGTCGTGTGAAGGACAAGCTCTTAACACAAAAGGAGCAATCAAGGGGAAGCAACTGGTTGCAGCACGCATAACTGATTACTAAACGCTCTTACACCATCCTATTGTATTTACTCACATACAGAGATCCTTGTCCTCACCGTACAAGGGATGGGAGACAGGGCAAATTGTACAAACAGCTGAGCAAAGAGGTAGAGAGCTCTGTGAAGCACACCTGCTTCTGAGTATCACCAGGCTGAGGTTTTAAATGCAACAGGGAGAATAGGGGATGATGTACACTGAAAGATCCTCATCGTAGGAGCCACGGAGGCAGATGGGAAATGGACTGGAAGGGTATACAAAGGTTGGTTGTGCTTGGGCTTGCTAAGGAGGCAGACTCCAACAAGTATTTTTGCCTTTGTGGGAAAAGCATTCAGTCTCCAGTGAAGGGAGTCCTTATTTCTGGGGCAATGCTGACTCTGACCACTGTTGACTCAGACCATCCATGCTGGAACCATGTATAATGCAAGACATACCTGAGCTAGTATTTATTTTGCATATTCAAGTGATAAGCATTGATGAGCAGCTTGGGGTGCTGCAGGACAAGCTGTACGTACCCACTGAGAACAGTGGATATAAGCCCCGGCTGGCACATCTCAGGGTGTTCAGGGCAGGTGTCCGTGCCCAAGCTGCAGACAATATAGGCAAATGGGGGTCTGGCACTATTAACTGGCCATCCTAGCTTATGCATTTGACAGATAAAATGGGTGTGCTGCAGATATTGAGAAGCTGGCAATATGACAGAGACAATATTTATCTTTACTTTTCTTATCTATCAGGCTTAATGTAGAAGGACTGTCCCAAAGGGTGTGATTTAATGCTCATTGAATTCAGTGGGATTTTTTTGTTTCAATATGAAGTTTTTTTTCAGCTTTTGAGTAATCAAAAAGGACATTTTCAATTTTATCTTTTTACAACAGCAACTAATGCCTAATTTTCACGTTATGCAGGCACTTCGTTTTTGAAAGTTCTTTGAATTTTTGTCAGGAAAATCAACTTTGAAAAGTTATTCATTTCAAATTAGTTTAATCTTTATTTTCCAAAACTGAAATTAGATAAAAAATTTTGCCCAGAGGCTATACTACACTAATTTCAATTTTTCATAGTTAAATAACATTCTCTAAAATGATACTGCTTGTTTCTGTTACAGAATGAAGGACACATTCTCCATCCACCCATGTCTGTGGTATCTTGGCATCAGAGTTAATGTTCTTCCTGTTCAGTACCTGTTACTTTCATTATCTATCCAATCTTTTTTTTAACACAATAACTGACTTTTCTAGTGTGTGATTAATGTCCTCAAACAGGTACAGCTATCAATTGGCATGTATGGGCTAGAGGTATTACATGAATTATGCAGACTGCTGGATGAAGTTGGCATTTGAATACAATTCCCTTTATAAAAATTGGTCTCTCGTTTTCTCCCCTAATCAGTCATTTCTACTCTACTTATTTATTTTTAATCTGATCCTTCTTTTCTAATTAACTCTTTCATCCTCCTCTGAGAGCTTCTGCAGCTTGACTAGAAGCAGATCTGCTGAGAAGACCTCTCTACTTCTGTCATTAATAACAACTCCAAAACAGAAATCTGTATTAAGAATATGATAAATGGGGGAGTTTGTTTCAATTAACACTCACAAGGAATGGTACATTTTGTAGGCCGTAGTTTTAGAAGAAATCATAAATGCAGAAAAGTTCCATTCCAGGAAATTTTCATTGCTGTTTACACAGTCCTCAGCTTTTGAGCTATGCAAAGTGAGTTGTGTAGGTATATACTATACTCTACTATGTCCCAGAGAGCTTGCAGTCTTACAAGAGAAGAGGAGATGGGGTGACACGATTTTTGCTCATAGTTGAACTAACTGTTTATGTCCAGGGCCAACTAGAAGCAGATTTTTTCTTTAGCTGCTGATCCTAGCGCCCCCAAATTAAATAAACTGTGCACTGTGAGTAGAAGGGCTGTCATTTGGGGGGGGCGGGGGGCGCGGTAACTCGTTCTCACCCATTTTGCACTTGTGTAAAATGACCCCAAGGCAGTGACCAAGGTACTCAGAAGACAGCTGGAAAGATTGTAGGCGTTGTTTAATGATGAAGGGACACTTTGTGTTTGCAACAAAGAAGTATTTAATGCAATGTACTTAATATTAGTGAAAAAACTTGTTCTTTTAGCAACTACAGTATTCTCTATGCCAAAGAAATGCCAAGAGGTTTGTTTTCTGTGAAGTGGTGGTATATGTGTCCTATGTTTGTTTGAAAGCTGTCCAAAACAAATTAAATGCATGTATCTATGCTCATATTTAAAACTAAAGTGATCGCTATACTTGCAGTGTAATTATCTTTTAGTTACAAGATAACCACCTAATTATACTTTTAATATTTGTAATTCACTGTTAATAATATAACCAAACGTCTTCCTACATGATTTATAACAATTGTAAATATACTTAGCTATTAGCAGTATATCTCTTAGTTTGTCAAAAGGGTAAAATATACAATGTTATTGCCTTCACCTTCATGTATATCACCTTTAATTACATGATGAAAAGCAAAACTTTACAATAGAACAAGTCTGTAGTTACATAAATCTTACTGAAAAATATGATCATGTATCTATTAATATCCATAGCTAATCTTTACTTTCAGCTGATATAAACTCTGGCGTATCTCTAGTGACTGCTCTGGAGTGTGGGTGTAAGGTAATAAGCTCCTTTGCACTAAGTGATAATCACTATGAGGTTCTGCCCTAAATTGCCTCTCAGCACTAGCAGATTACGAAATGTTAAATAAATGCATATAATGGGAGGAGAACTAGACCGTGGGGTTTAAATGAGACATGCTTATAGCAAATGAATAGTTATGTTGTGTTTAAAGCAGATTAAAATACATCTTAATGGATTTCATTCTTCTTATAGCCTTCTCTGTGTAAAGTTGTATTTAGTTGTAAGTAGGGTATGCACTGCAAGCCTGTGGGCATAGAGGAGTAACTGTGCTCTTAATGCTGCGCCTTCTTCTCTACCGGTGACTCTCCATTTTTGCTTTTCCAGAGTCTGTTGTTCTTCCACCTGCTCCCATTTTTGCAGGCACAGAAAGAGGTGAGGATCTGCTCTGGCATTTCGTCTCTCTGTTCCCCGGCTCTAAAGAGGGAATACTGACCTTATGCCAATTTTTTTGTGTGAAGATAAACTTGTGGCTGTTTGTGAGGCTCTTATCTCTTATGATAATGAAGGCTGTAGTACTTACAGTAAGTGGAAGATGAGGGAACACATCTGTAGGGAAGTGTCTTGCATCACAGGGAAGCTCTGATTAGAAATTTTGGATGAAGGAATGTATTTCACCATACTGGTATTCTGACCCTGCTAATATTACTGATTTATGCTATTTAATATCCCTACACAAGATAATTGGATATAATTAAAGTGGGCAGACTTCTCAAGTAAGTCAAGATCCTCTTTTCAAAGGTCGAATCTAGCTGAGTAATCATTGCTGTTCAGTGCTCTTAGAAATGAAGTAGAAACGTGGTGCTATAAAACTTACACTTCTGGTTTTTGCCCTAAACTCAGTAGAAGAGAAAAACTGTAGGCAGAACTGAATTGGTTGATCAGATTTGGGAGAAAATGTGCTAAGAAAAATTATAAAATAAAATCCAGCATCTCTGTGTAGACCTTTTCATTAGTGCTGGTCCCAGTTCTATACATGGCAATCCCATGTGCAAAACCTTGGAAGACATGTTGTGAAAAGGAATTGTGCAAGCCTAGGTAATGCACTTTCTTGTGGTTCAATTTCAGAATGGTTGATGGAGCTTTTCTTTCTTTCTTTGACCCTGTATGGGAGTGAAATGGCTTTGTTCACACTGGATTCGGCAATCAGTGACTACAGAGTGTGAGTGAGCTCTAGGTGCCTTTTTTCGTGGTTGAAGACCTAAGGTTCTTATACCTGCTTGTCATTTTTTGAAAACTTTCTCCTTTCTGGAGTTTGAGGGACATACCAATGTTACCCTGCATGGGTTTTCCCCAGACTCCCTTTTCCCTTACTCCACAGACCTGCTATCTCTATTCCTGGTTCAGCTTCATCTAGTTTGCAACCTCATTGTAGGGATGTGCTTCTTTCCTGCTTAATGTGTACGTCACATACAAAATACGGCACTTCAGCAAGGTCTGACTTTGTAGAGAAATCAGGATGTCTGTGTGTGTTTGAGCATGGGAATGGGCAAATGTATTTTACGTGCATATGTAAGAGACAGAAAAAGAACAGCAGCTCATTAATGAAATGATTCTTCAAGTTTGTTGTAACCTTTTAAGTCCAGATTTTCAAATGTGCCCAAGGTGGTTGAATCTTAGTGGCCTAATTTAAAGAGGCTATGTACTTACTTTGTACTTTGATATCGGACTCCTTTACAATAACTCTGTTTGGAGGGCAAAAAGGGAAACAGCTGAAATCACAAGTCAGTGCTAAACTGCCAGTCCATTTATTATGGTTAATTTTTAACAATGGCACATGTTATGCCATTTGGAGAGGCAGGATGCTCTTGCTTCTCATGAAAACAGCAGTGCTTAACTTTTGTTTGCTTGGGAATAATTATGCCAGCTTTGGACGTATGTTTTCATACCTCTCTTTACAGTGCTTGATGATCGTCAGATGCTGGTATCTGTCAGTAAGCTACTTCTTCTTAAAAACCACGCAGCTAATTTCCAAAGGGTTCTTTCACTGACATGGCATAAATGTGATTAAATATACTGTAGTTAAGTTACAGAATCCCTGAGCTTTTAATCTCAGTAAACCTGAAAAGTTAAACACCTCATATTGCTTTCAGAGCTTTATTCCATCCAGAAGAAACCATCTGCTTTCCACCAAAAATCACTCTGTTTCCTTGATCTCTTCAAATTAATCCTACTGTGATTAACTTCAATCCAATTAAAAAGAACATGTAGGCAGCTGCACAGGTCTGATTACATGTGGACATGATAGTAGGGCTCCTCATAGGGGAACCAGATTAAGGGCCAATATGTTAGGCTAGACGAGGCTGGTAGCAATACTTCAAACTCTGGTATCCTGGCACGACATGCAGTATATAATCGTGCTATACTTGCTAGCTATAAAGCTCTTTGCAGTCAAGGAACGCAGAGGTTTTCATGTGTATATATATCATTACACATCCTTCTAAAGATGCTATGAGACTGAGCATTTATGTCTATAGCAAGATCTTGAAATACGGCTTTATTTAGCGCAGAGGGCTAAAGCACACCACAGGGGACAGGCATTCCCCCACTGCATTTCCACAAGCCTGTGGCAAATTGTGTCTTCCTTGTTTATTCTCAGTGAAACTGCCAAAACCAGGGGGATTTAGGAGCCTAAGAGTTTCTGGAGCTTTTTTCATTTTCATACAAAAGCCTGCAGAGAAAGGGAAGACTTTTAGGCACAAGTTCAGAGAAATCATCCTGCACCTCAGCCTCCGGGCTCGTGCTTCTCACAAGCTGCCTCTGGGTCTCGCTGCAGGAAACACGAGGCATGGACTTTGCAATGGAAATTTGTCTGTCTGAGCCTGTGTGTTCCTCTGCGCGGTGCTTAACAGGCTCCCAGCATTGCAAAGGCTTGTTCCACGTCATGGAGGAATTACCATCAGCTAGTGCCCATAATTTAATGAGAAGCACTTCAGAAACACTTATTGTTATGAATCATATTGCCATGAATAGCCCTGCGGTTGGTGGTGGGCCAGACTTGGAAATGGCTCAGTGCCCAGCGCATCTGCTTTCAGATACCTAAGTGGGGAGTTTGGTGGCTAGGATTTGATTGTTCCCAAGTGGGACTGCTGGAGACTATCCGGCCTTGAAAAAGAAGCAAGAGCAAGCCCAATTTGGGAATTCTTTTAGCATATGTAAAGAAAGGAGAGAAAATGCCACTCTCAGTTTGATCTTTGAGGCATCTTTGAAGGACCTGACCATGGTGTGACCAATCTCAAAAGCTACCCCAGAAACACGATTATAAGACAATAGGAAGAGCAGAGCACTTCTGAGTAATGAGTCCGGCATTACAAATTAATGGTGAAAGCTTTTATGATTGAATTGGTAACATTACAATCTAGGCATTGGCTGCTTTTCTGTGATTAGAATAGGGCTTTTATATTAAGGCTGTTTTTATA
>NW_008794665.1:11239733-11257404 GCF_000699145.1 Aptenodytes forsteri | reverse complement strand
ATATATATATATCTCCATAGCTTGTCATTAGCAGTTAGACACTGATTTGTAGCAGCACAAAATTATTCCATTGAATGTCACTGCAGCTCCTATTCTTTTTCAACTTCTCTTTCTTTCCTTCCCTCCCTCTCTCTATTTTTTTAACTAAAAAAAAGGCGGAGACGACCATTACCACATTGATTTACGTAAATACAGCCCTAAGTCAGACTAGTGTTCCAGCAGTCACATAAAAATGATTCAGTGCCAAGCTGTTTTTATCTTTAAGAGCTTCTGGGATGGAAGGAATCCTCTTCCCAGTATGGCCACCTCTGAAGGACTGGAATCGTTGCAGATTTTTCAGCAGAGCTGCACTGAATGCTAGGATGATGAATCAGGGACTGCAGGAGCATCTAATTCAATTAAAGCTCTGCATCGAAGAACTGTGGCTGTCAACATTAGCAACCAGGTAAGGATCCTGTTGACCTGTGTATTTAAGATGATCTTCAGAGATTTTGAGAACAGGTGGCCAATATCCATCTACTATTGATCCAATATTATGCCAGGTAGAAAATATGGAGCTAACTAATTGCTATCTGATTAAATCTGATGATTAGTAAGAAAGCCAGAATGTGCTATTTATTAGTCTAGCATATTTTTGCCTCTTTCACACTATACTTTTATGTGGCTTTCTTACAGGTGTCATAACCTTTGTTCTCTGGGTCACTTCTGTGTACAAAGAGATTGTAAACAGGATACGCATAAATTAAAAATGTAAAGCATTACTGATAGGCTAATGCACCCAATAAAACGAGTCAGCCAGCAGGCTGACCATTAACCCACTCACTACCCCAATGAAACATTCAAACAGTCTTTACTGGCCAGGCCAGTAGGGCAGGGACATCTTCCATTGCTCCTTGGATCAGGGCTGATCCTTGATGTTGCAGACTTTCCATCTCCTGACTCTTCCTGTCTTACCACCACCACCACCTTTCCCTGTCAGTATTTTTCATGTTCATGCTCTGGACTGCTTACTGTCCCCAACTCAGAAATTACACTCTGTGTTTTCACTTTTCGGACCTTGCATGGCTTTAGGTTCTCATGGACCTTCTCACAGCATAACAACACCTTGCCCAGTAAAACGCACCTGAAGTAGAACAAGTGCAGGTGCTGAAATACAGCCTTGCCATTAATATTTCCTCCACCTCTTCAAACTTTCCTCAAGCATTCATCGCACATTGAATCAAACAATTTCTGGGTGCTCATAAGAGAAAGAAATGGGTGGTCATCCCTCAGTCCCCTCTGCCTCAGAGTTTGCAAGTCCTCTGCCTGGGCACTGGGCTGCCAAAGCAAAGGGAGCTCTGCCTTCCTCAGTTTTGAGTATAATTGTGCTGCCTTGTACATATTGTTAGCCTAGAGACATCGCTGTTATCTCAGAATAAGGGATAATAGTGTTCCTCTGTGGAAATCAGCCTTTCTCTCCACCATCAGTGTCTTTATAGGGATATATTTCAGCATGGGGAGGTTTGTATATAGAGGCTTAAATAGCCAGATTTCCTAAAGTACTGGGCAATAATATCAGCTGAGATCCCTTAAGTAAAAATGATAAAGAGACTGGAGAGAATGTAGTATTTCTGGGTTGGTTTTGGAGTTTGTTTTTTTGTGTTGTAGGTTGTTTTTTTTTTTTTTTTTTTACCCTCAGCTGGTTTAATTGGGAGATACTGGTTGGTTAACATTTTTGGTTTTGGAGTTTGTTTTTTTGTGTTTTAGGTTTTTTTTTTTTTTTTTTTTTTACCCTCAGCTGGTTTAATTGGGAGATACTGGTTGGTTAACATTTGTAATAGGAACTTACCTCGCTTCTGAGCCTTATTTAGGCTGTTTAAAATAGCCTGGTTACAGACATCAGCTTTTGCAGTATCTGGCTTCAAAAGTCATTAGATGAGGTTCCGTGAAGGTGGACGCTGTTCAGACAGTATACCAATATTATATAGCTGGGACTTTGTAATACACATTTGGAGAATGCTGAGAAGGGCGTATCATATATAGCGTAATATTTTAATACAAGTTTTGTTCCAAGAAGGACGTGCAGCTCACAGTATAAGGCAGTTCAGTGTCATTCAGAATCACCTGAAGAGCAGGCTTGGAGACCTTAAACCCTGACTGTTATTAGTTCTTTTTAAGAGCAATCTGGATAAGTGTCTATCCTGCACGACTAGTCTACTTGATGCTGCTGTGGACAGGTGAATTGAACAGATATTCTCTTGAGGTCCCTTCCACCTCTATTTCCTAAGATTTTCTAAAGGTAACAGCACTTGCAATCATGGAGAAAACAGATCTAGTGGTCAGTTATTTCTATGAGAATTTAATAATCTGTGACATTAGGTAGCAAGACTTGTAACGCCAAAATACACAGCGTGGTCTGACTCTCCTGTTCCACACATGGGAATGAAGCAGTGGTAATGCCACAGAAGGCTAGAAAGTTACAGTCACTTAAAACTGGTGTTGAAAATAATGTCTACGTGGATCAGTGTTTTCCCCTGCACAGACAATGAAGTGAACAAGGATCTTCAACCTTGCGCAGGGTCTTTGCCAAGTAGATTCAAGAGATGCTTTGCTATTTTTAAGAGCTATGGAAGGGTATTTTGCAAGTATCATGTATGAAATTCCTCCAGCACCTGTCTGGCAGAACTGGGTTTTAATATCTGTCTGAGTTACTAGTAGGTTATCAACAAGAAGGTCATTCCCAGTGGCGTTCTTTTCAGGGGCTGAATGATCCCAAGCAAGGGCAGATAAAATGAAGCTAAAGTGAATGTTTGTTAGCGAAGGAAAACATTCTTTTCTGATGCTGTCAATCACGTGCACAGAGAGATTCAATAATAGTGAAGGCATCGGACATTCAGCTCAGCTTGATTTTTCAATTTTATAAACAGTAGGAGGCTCAGGAAGAAACAATGAGGAAAAACAGGGCTATAGAACCAGCAAATAGAGTTAACTTTTGATTCCTATGCCATTTAAATCCAAATTATAGTCATTTACTCAGTCCAGAGAGCCTGAATTTTCACTGTTTTTCCAATTTAGGCAGCTGTGACAGCAGACTCCATGAAAAAGTACTGCCCATCCCCATCCCCATTCTGCTACGGCAAATGTAATCCCATGTAGTTATTTGTGTTAGAAACAGTACAGACTCTGTAACAACCTTTGCAGTTAGCAGGATAAAGGACGTGTCATTAGTAAACTCATAGCCCCAGATTCACATCCTGCTGGACCTCACATATCAACACTGCAGGGACACAGCCTTTGCCTGGAGTCTTGGTTCCTGCCTTATTCCTGCAGGAGCTGCATGGACAGCTGAGGTTCTGTCTTTCTTGCTGAAGAATAATTTTTAAAGACAATGACTATAATAGTGGTAATTATTTCTAATCAGATATTTCAATCTGAAAAGAAATATTTCTTTTTTTTCTATTTTAAAAACTCCTTACAAAAAGGTGACATTTCCTATGCTTAAGAAACACTGCCTTATTTATCAAATGTTGAAGCCCATAGATTTATTCCAGTTAACATCCAACTAAAACAATTTATTCCAAATTGGAAAAAAAGCAGTGAAAATCTTTGCTTGACCAAAATCCTTGGGCAGTTCAGTACTTTTGGGAGTTAGGACATAATATTTTGTCTAAATGAGTTAAGCACAAATCCAGCTAATTCAGATTCCTCAAGATCCCCATGCTTGGTGTTTCCTGTGGACTGACTGGAGACCTTCATACTCTTTGCTGGTAGGACACATGGGCACGGGGATTTGGATGTAGTTTTAACTGTTTATGCCTAAAGTCTATCAGGCAGACTCCCACGTTTTTAAAATCTTATCCTGTGGACTTCCCTGTATTCAAAAATGTTTTTTAAAGAGCTAGATTAAAATCCCCCTTGAAATTTTGAGGTACGAATTAAGAAGTCCTCTATTCTTCATGTTGGTTCTGGCAGTTCCATGTAAGTGGCTGTGTACAAGCATCACTGTTGCCAGGGCATAATCAGTATACAGGACCTCTTCTAGTTATTGTTGAGCACCCTCTCCTGGCTCTCTGCTATTCACACATAAGTCATCTCATGAACTGAGTGCCCTGGGATAAACTGCAGCGCCCACTTGAGTTTAGGGGGATGCCTTTTCAGATGGTATGAGTTGCTGCTCTCCTTTAAGCCTACCCGATTTTTTAACAGTGTAGCTGGTTTACAGCCGAGAAATCCTTCTGGTGGCAAAATTCCTCGGTAAGGATTTTTTTCTTTCCTCTAATGCTGCTTCTAATTGATCCCAGAAAAGCACTCGCAGACTAGAGAATACAATGCATCAGGCATAATCTGATAAGGGGATTATGCCCAGTTGGTAAAAGGTTGTTTATTGGGTGACTGAGCCTACAGTCACATCTTTCAATGGATCTTATCTTTCTGTGTTAATACTTCAGGAGGCCTAAGGCAGAGTCTAGGGATGAATTGGTGTGTCATAAAGCAAGTTTATTTGCAGGGATTATGGCAATAAGCAGCAGCTACAACAAAAATAGGAGGTGAAGTTGGGGGATTACCACTCAGTTAAGAGTTACAATGTGAGAAACAGTCGTCTGATTTTTGGATCTCATAATAAATAGAGTTGGGGCACATGAAAGTTTTCTTGCACTATGTGACTGTCTGCTTGGAGTCCAAAATTCTTTGCACAAGTCATAGCAGGAAGGGCAAAAATCTTCATTCTTATTGCTCTGCTGTTATTCCGCAGTCATGCGGCCAGGCAGCATTATAGCTAAATTGAACAGTTCCCAGGCACCTAGTCTGGATCCATCCAGTAGCTTCAGGTATCTAATGAAAGCTTCAGGTATCTAATGAAAGCACCTACATTAGGTCTTGACCCATCATTATCTTTGTAGTTCGTACGAGTTAGGCATCTCTAGAGTGCCAGGTTCATGCTTTGGAGCAATCTCCCTCTGCTGAGTACAGCAGGAGCCCAGGGAAATGAAGTTCTTAATTTTGGTCCCTGATGGATAGGTGGGAGGCTCTGCTGTTCTTATCAGCCCATGTCCCTGATGGCTTCAGGGAGTTATTTGCTCTTGGTACATACTGTACCCTGAGGCAATCACCACTGCACAGCATACAGAGTCCAAGAACCAGGCTCCTCCTAAAGGTGGTAACAAGAGCTTCAAAACAGCATCGTAGCCAGTTCCCCGAGTGCTGACAATTTTAAACATGCAGTTTAAGTACTTCCAGGCTGTCTTAAAGTTGTAACATCGCCCAAAGTCTCTGAGATATTTGTTCTAATTATCATGTTAAATAAAACATTGATTTAGCAAGGAGTTTCTAACATCAAACCCTTTCATCTTACTCTCAGGCACCATTCTTGCTCAACCCAAGGCATTCTCAGAGGAAAAGGACATTCCTGAGCACTGGGAACATCGTCACAGAGTATGTACCAAACAGTAGGAAGCTAATTTGCAGTAGCCGAGGATTACACTACATCACCTTTTTATTGCACTGTGCTCTGTGGTTTTGTATTCCTATACAATGAGTATGACCTTGGCTTTTATGGACAAAAGCCATCATCCTCTCTTAGATGCTATTGTGGGACTGTTTGGTGTAAGTAAAGATATCCTATTCAGATCTTTGATTTCAGCCTTCTAGCCAGCTTTCATTTTGGATTACCCTCAATTAGAAGGTACTTTGAATTTTTCTGCTGTTTAATTGGAGAATGGGAATAAAGAAGCAGGTAGAAACAAAGAGAATACAGAAGTATTTTCAGGTCATTGTGAAATCAGAGCAGCAGTGTTACTGAATTTGAGTGGATGTGAGCAGGGGCTGTGGATGTGAGCAGGGGGTGTTTCAATTTGTGTGTGGCTTTGATACAAGCAAAGAGACCAAAGTCTTACGGTTTTTAAGTCAAGAGGCTCAAAGAATAAATTGACTGCAGCTGAGATCTGAAGCAAAATACTTTGTTTATTTCCTTTGTATGTGTGAGAGTACACCTCTTAAACTGCCAGAGAAACTCCCTAATTTGCAATAATGAGATTAACTGGAAGAGAAAGAACAGCACAAGAAGAGACGTCCTATCACAAAGTATTCATATTTATTTATTCCACGTTGAAAACAATCATCCCGGCTTTCTTTTGTCTGATTCCTAAATCATTGGGCCAGAGTTTCATCAAGAATAAATGCAAGCAGTTCCACTGATTGCAGAGGACCACGTTCACCAAACTATCCTATGGGGCCTCACTGTAGATGTGGCTTTGCTAGACAATGTTTATTGCTGTTGATTATCATTTTTGTCAGGTAATAGAAGGAAGGGGAGGCCGTAATAGGCATGGAGCAAAGATGGCTAGATGGGAGGCGTTTGAGGTGAGGGTCAGGGTGGGACCATGTTGCTTGCCCGGCTGCAGGGATGGTGTTGATGACTCTGATTTTTTTTTTTGTCTGGGCTGCAGCATTCCTGGCCAGGGCTCCCTGTGTACACACATGACATCCAGCACAAGTGGCACAGCGCCTACTGCTGTCAGACCTGGCCAGGTCCATGTTGCGATGTATCTTCAGACCATTTCTAGCACTAACCTGAGTCAGTGGTGATGCAGGTGTTTTGCCCACCCTAGGCTTTCAAGCAAGCGTAGGAGCTTTGTTACTTGCACCAAATCTACTCCCCTGTGTCTTTCCCATCCCTGCTGTCTGGGCTGGCTAGATTGATGCTACTGAATAGGCATGTGTGGGATGGAGTCCTATTTTCTTTTTACTGTAGGCCTAATGGACTGCACCGGTACCCTCCGTAGGCAGAGAGCAGTTGCAGAGTGAGAAGAGCGCATTATACTTTCTGATACACCTGTAATCATTTGCAAGATCACACTGTGGAGCAAGGCTTTCCCAGCTTCCTTAACATCTGCAAGCCAGACCCTTGTCTGGAGTAACTTGGCAGTACTCCACAGAGTTAACGGAGCGCAGCCAAACTGCAGCAGCCGAGAGCTGGGCCCTGCATCTTGAAGTAAGTGAATTTGCTCGGCTAATTGCACGCAAGTGCTCCCTCTGAGCACCTGTAAATTGTTGAGTTTAATAGGGTGGCAGCTGTTGCCAGCTGCCTGGGTTCTTGCTGCCTTGGAAGTAGTTGGGAGATGAGAGCAGCAACTTGCAGCGTGATTATCTTTTTCTCCATTTCCCCTCAATTTCATTGTCATCATCTTCTCTCTTAAGAGCGCTTAAAAGCATTTGTTGCTCCTTATAACACCCACAGGAGCTGTTGTGAAGTGCACTTTTTGTGCTTAAGGTTTCAAAGCCTAAAATCTCTGACCTTAAGAGGTTTGGAGAGTGGCTTAGTTTGAAGTCTGCTGCCGTACAGACACCTGCAAAACACTGAACTTAAGCTGGCACAGCTGGAGGGAGGGATGGCTCATAATGATGGGTGGTTATATTGCTGCTTTTCAGTGCCCTCCTTCTCCTGCAGGAACTGGAGTTTGTTGCTGACTGAGCGGGAAGTAGGTGCCTGAATATTTGGATGGATCTGGCCTTTGGATTTGAGAGCTTGATGCCCATAGGGGGGAGATCGCTTTTGCAAACCATAGTAGAAGGGATATATTGTCGCTAGCAATGAACGAGAGAGGTTTTTTTAGTTGCACAAGATGATAAAATCAGGGGCAAAATCAGAGCTTTCTGTGTGAGTTGCTGTAAATAACCTGTCTGTGCAGTGGGAGGAATTTGGCACGTCTGGCCATGGGATTTACCTGGCTGGAGTATACCCTCAATCTGCAAATGGCAGAGGGAGCTGAAGCTATTAATGCAGGTACCTCCATCATTTCTTGAAGTGCGTTGGGGGAAGTCTTCCTCGTGATGCATTACAGACAACCAGGAAGGACTCTGGCAGGAGATGCATTGCTCTGAAGCCTAACAGGGCTGATCACAACCCCTTCACCGCTCCTAAAGTAGGTAAGGATTGTTGGCTCTGCGGTTATAATGGTTGAGTGCAGGCAGGTCAGCTACCTCCGTTAAGAGTTAGGATGCTATGGACTTTCTAGTCTTTCTATTTTTGCAGGATAGAAACCTGTGTGTGTGCCTGGAGTCCTCCAGCAACCATTGCCTTCACATGTAGCTCTGTGCTGCTGTGTCTTTTCTGTCCTAGGTTGTCAGGCATGTGTTGGCCCAGGCACGTTACCTTGTGTTGCAACTGCACCTGGGTGTGTGACCTATACATATAAATGAAGCATCAAGGTGTATGGGGAGATGCCCTGGTATAGGAGCATTGCCTGTATTCTTACTTTAGAAAAATGAACTTTTGTGTTAATGCGCTGCTGGTAACAGAGGAACTCCTGACCCTGAGCAGTCAGAGCAATCCTCACCCAGGGAGGATTTGCTCCTCCCAGGAATAACCAGGTAGAGCAGGAACATACTCTGCCCAGTGTCAAAGCGATGCCGTGGCACGGCAAAATCCTCAGGAGTCATTGGGAAGGGAGAGGAGGGGGAAGGGGAAGGCCACATGCAAGGACCTGACTTTATAATGCGGTGGGTAGGATGCTCCCCTGGCAGGGTGTGGTGAAGCCTGAATGCCAGGCCCTGCTTCCCAGCACCGTCGGCGTTTTAAATTCAGCAGATGAAACAAAGAATGTACAGTAGATCTCATCCCCCAATCTGACGCCATAATAAGATGGCAACCAAAGGAAATACCCAGGCTGGTGAGCTTTTGAAAACCTGGCCGTGGGTTTTGGAATTGGATTTCTTTTTTTTTCCCCCCTTTGTTTATTCTTATACTTGCTGAGTGGCCAGGGACTCCTCTCTGTTCCTGACCACAGATTGCCTTTCTTTAGCTTCAAAGAGGGAATAAGTTTAACCTGTATGTTAATAAAAGGACAAGGCCTGTCATGATTAATAGTCACATGAAATCATGTGTGAAGAACACTCAGTTATAGCTGTCCTCAGGAGAGAAGAGTTTCCCAAGTATCTTAACAGAAAGAAGGAAAAGGGACAATTTGTCTTTCCCCCCAACTACTGTTTGGATCAGCTGAACAGTGCTTGGTTATTTACAGAAATCTGGGTAGCCCAGGTTAGGGGCACATCAGATACAAACCTGCTAGCCCACCAGCTAAGACCCCCAGGACCAAGCTCTTAGTTGGTGTAGATCCAACAAAGCCAACTTGTCTCCACTGCAAATCTGGCCCCATTTCTGTCCTTTGCTTTTTGACTTCAGATCCAGAGTTGGCTTTGGCATCAATTAGCCAGAGTGAGGGGCACCACTTAAAGCAGAGCCAGGAGACGAGAATTGCTTTGCACACAGGCAAACAGCACCTGGTAAGAAATGTTGCTGCCTGCAGAGAGAATCTGGGGGAGAATTGTCAGTGAAAGGGTAAAAAAAGTTTGTGAAAACATTAGAAAAAGTTTGGCTTTTGCTAAAACTTGGAGTGGCGCTCCACTGGGAGCTCTTCTAGCCCAGGGGCCGTTTGCTGTTTGAGATCATTAATAGCCAGCTCAATTTCCTTCAGTGTGATTGGCTGAGCCAATATACTCCTGTTAATTTGACTGAGCTCGGAGACAGAGAGGAAATATAAAAACCTTTTCAAGTTGCTGGTACTTTCTGGGATCTCAGGCATATAGAGGTCTTGAGAAATTCTGACAAATTCAGACTTGGGGTTATGTTTTCTAAGTGGTTCACAGGGGTTTAGCTGTATGTTTAATGGGCAGTGTTCGGATAAAACATTGCAGAATGGTTTCAGCATAAACCCTGTGGTGTCTGGTCCTGGTTTTTAGAGGGAGTGATGCTATCTCCAGAAATAATCTAGCTTTTTATTTGGGCTTCCAGAGAATTTTCTGATATTCTGCCCAATTTTTACAGTGTAAATAAAATTGGTTTGGATGTTTATAGCCCAGATCAGCAGCTGCTGTAAGCTATATAGCCCAAGTAATAGTAGTGAGATCTATTGAAATGCCACTGGGCTATAACCCACGAGTAGCTGCCCCAGCCTGCTTCCTTCCCCTGTGTTTCATTGAGTAGTTAGGAGCACTTGTCCATTGACTAAGCTCTTTCCATTGCCTGAGATGATTTAAACCCACCCTAAAAAAAAGCACATGAATTAACAGAGCAGGAAGGTGAAAAATTACCCTTCTGTTTTCTGAATCATTGTGAGGTTTGGTACCTGGGTCTTGCTGCTCCCTGGAGCAGCAAGTCTCCCTGGAGACTTTTTAATTGCTGAATAAAAAAAAAAAATATTTCCCCACTTTATTTGTCTCTGGGTTTAACCTGGAATTCTGTCCTAGTTGAACTTCACAGTGATGTCCCTGTCCGTTTCCACAAAGCCTTGAGCATACCAGCTTAAAAGCAATTTCTATCTATTGTTCATCCAGGTGCCTTCATGCTTGGCTATGAAAGTGTAGAAACCCCCAAAACATGGTTCCTGCCCAGAGAGCTGCTCTCCACACCTAAGATGTCAGGCAAGGAGTGGATTCAGGTGCAGACACATAAACAGACAAAAGAGAGGTAATACCAGGAGGCACACAGCACAGCAGCCTCAACACGTGGGCTACTTCACTATTGCCAAGGGTGTCCTGAAATGATGTATGTGCAAGAAACCAGTGCGTCAGGATAGAAAACAGCTCAAGTATAGATGATACAGCATTTATACTGCACATAAAAGAGGTGAGATATACAGGGTTTAGCTGTCTACCATGAGGAACTAGCTCCAGAGAGGACAATGCTTCACTGATAGAAGAGAGCAGTATGGTTTGTGTGTGTGTGTGTATGTGTATGATTCAGTTAATCAGCAAGTGTGCAACAATTTGTCCTAATGTGAAACATGTACCTTGATCAGCAAATTATCTGCTTGCACATTAAATTATGCACCGTGATCTCTGAGGTGTATTAAATATTGAAATCAGAAATTTTATCCTTAATGGAAACCTAATGAACAACAACAACATTATGCGCCTTGGTTGACTTTTGTCAGAAGCAACCCATTGTAGTTGGAAGGTGACTTTTCTGAGTTTCTGGTGGTAATATGCCAATTATTTCAGTTATCAATGCCCCTGGAGGCTCCAAATGCCTACCATGGATGTTTTACCTCAGACTGTGTATGGAGTAGGGTTTCTCAGTATGTAGATAAAAGACAATTTGAACGGACTGGAGGAAAGAGACCAGTTTTTCCCATGCAGTTTTATAGCTAAAGGCATTCTACCAGCTTCTGTATTTCAGCTTCTTTCATCCTATGAGGTGGCTTTTAGCATATGCAGTTTCTTTGGACTTTGGGTAATAAAAGCACAAGGTGATGCCTTCACCTACATTTAATGTGTAGGTGCCTAAATTAGAATACATACATATGCAATGCAAAAAGTGCCTGAGGATTACTCTAGGTAATTCCATCTCTGAAATGTTTATTATTGGGATTATTGAGCCATCAGAAATCCCAGTCAAGATCAAGGTCCCATTATAGCAGACTGCCTCTCCCGTCCTTGCTCTACAGTTTAAACAGAGGGGTAGGAAAGCAGTGTGACTTTTTCAAGGTCACTCAACTTGTCAGTGACAGACCAGGAGCTAAATGGGAATTTTGTGCTGTTTGGTTTACATTGCAGTACAGGTTGTTGGATTGCAGGTCATATATATTTATGTCTGAGTTAGCTTTTAACTAGCAGTATGGGCTTCATCTACTATAAAGGGTGTCTGGGTGGGCTTGTTGAAGCCCACGTCACTGCTATGCCTACCCATACTGTCCTTTCAAAGTGTCTCAGTATGTCCACATCATCCCCGTTTGCATCATGAAGCCTTGCACAAATAAAGCTGGAGGCTTTACAAAATGCTCTTGCTGATGAACTAACCTGCTTGCTTTCTGCTCAAGTGGATAAGTTGAAGCCAGATTTGGATGCAACTGTAATTATCCACAACATGGCACATGTCACGGGCTCACAGCTTGATGGACAGCAAGCTCCAATTTCTGGTCTCTGTTCTTCAGCTGGTGTATTGGCTGCATAGCTGGTTCCCTCCCAGGTGCAATTTGATTAGGAACAAGTGGAGCCATGTCTCTCCCCCTTCTCTGCTTGGACCTGTGGAGCAGAAGTGGGGCCAGGAAGATGATGGGCACTGTTCACCCCATTGTAACAAACAGTGCCAGCTACCGGGTGCCTGCCTAATTGGTGTGTGCCTGTTGGGTGAAGTTGGGTATTGGCTTCCCTGGGAGGCTGTATGCATGCACTGACCCTGCCTACAAACACAAAGTCCAGCCTGCTGCTGGATGAGACCATTTGCAGGGCTTGGAGATGTCTCGCTTTTACCCCCTTCTCCATTGCTGCACACTATTAGATTCCCTTGTCTTTTATGAAGGTCCTAAATTGCTACAGAAAACAGTATTGTTTTCTGCTGGCTTAACTATTGCATTTCTTAAGGCTTGTTTTTCAATGCTACACTTTACTGCCTGTTAACTGCATTTTTATCTGCTCTGCCTCTGACTGTCTTCTGTAAAAGCCCATAGTAAGCCACAGCTTACCCAGAGGAATATTCCAGGAGAGGAAAGGAAGAATTCAGAAACAATAATAATGCAGCCCTGGCAATACTATTGCAAAATAATACTACAAAAACATTTAGGCATGAAAGAGTGGTTCTCCCCCATTGATATCTACTTACAGTACAAAAGAAATAGCTCCCCAGGGACTTGCTACTGCTTGGAAGAGATTGCAGGTCTAGTTTATCCTCTGTAGATGCACGTGCAGCTTACAGATATCTTTGAGGTGTGCATTAATGGGGGTGCTATCTTCTCTTCTTCGTTGCTCCTGACCCCTTTGTCCCCAAATATTGGAGGAGAAATGGATTATATGCCATTATATTCCCTTGGGTGTGATAATTGCCCTTGCCTGTGTTGAGGTAGGAATCTGCCCCCTCTTCCTCTCAGTCCCCAAACGACCCCTGTTGATGTGGGAACAGAGCTGAGATGCATGAAGGCAGAGTCAGCTCGGCAGCCCCAAGCAGCATGAGTAAGCAGGGGGCAAACGTTGTTCCCCACACCCTGTCTTGTAGAGGACAGGGCTGAAATGCAAAATGGGTATTTGATGCCCTAGCCTAGTGCTTTATCCCCCTCAATTCAAAGAGACTGGGCTGTGCTCCTCCCTTGTTGGCTATAGTTTGCCTAAAGGCTTTGCTAACTTTACCCTGAAATATGTTCCTACAGACTGTTTATGCTATTCTGAGCCAATTAAATAAAAGCGCTGTTAAAATGTTTGCATTTCCTTGTGTAGCAGCCATTGGGCTCTTTATCCTACAGCACTAGCAAGGGCTGCTTTGGGAGGGGAGTTCTGTGCAATGTGGGCCAAGGGCACTTACTGTGCCCACACAGAGCTGATCCCACCAGAGCCCACCCCAAGACACAGAACGGACACAGACTACTCTTTACAAGGCTTGTTGAACTAGAGGCAGGGATTTTGAGAGAGACATCTATATAGGTTGTCAGGGCCTTGTAATAATTTGAATAGTTTGGAGTAGTGAGCGTTGAATGAAGGTATCCTGGTACTGCTTTGATAGCTGAAGTTTGCCGTGATGAAGCTAAGGGCGCTGGAGAGCTGTTTGTATCAGTTCTATAGCTAAACGTGGCAGTAGATTTTAATTTTCTTTTATCAGAAGTTACTTGTGAGCTAACGTTGAGGGCTGATCCAGGCAGCAGGCAGCTTGCAGAGAGGTGATGATGACACACAACTGTTGGTTGCTTTACAGCATGTGTTCAGTCATTGGCTGGATGATTAATGTGAAAAGGAATAAAAGATGGATTCTGGTACCACAAAATTTAGGGAACAGTCAGAAGTATTACTGAAGCTCTTGTCTTATTGTTACAGGAGTGTGAAGGATTCACTACTTCGCAGAGCAAATAATATATTATTTCACACAACAAATAATAAATGATGATGACACAGAGAAAGACCTTTATATATCAATAGAATGTGTTCATGGTCAAATTGCATCACATGGAAGAAGAGACAGAAATCAGCGCAGGAGTTTCAGGAACATTCAAGTAAACAAAAACTCAGTGAAGGGGTACAAGCAAGGATAGTCCTAAACCAAGACCAGATCTCAAATTAATGTTCATAGCAATGTAGAGGGGCCGTCATGATATTTTATTCTATTCTGCCTCTGATAGAAGAACAAGAATTACTGCAGGAAGGAAAGGGCAATTTATATTGCCAAATGCTATCTCTCAAGTAGTAGGAGTGAGACCTAAATCCTAAGATTTCTTCTTTTTTTTTTTTTGTATATTTGATAGCTTCTAATCCTTTAGCAGTGCTTGCTTTGTGTGTTTCAGTTTTTAATTGCAGCTCTCTGAGTTAGTTACAAAAAAGATTAAAAAAGAAAACTGAAATGAACTGATAATCATGAAAGTTAAGGGTTCATAGAATAAATATTGTGAATCTTGCAATGAAATGGTGATACTTGTTTGCTGAGAGGGTATTGTTTCTGTTCAAAGAAATAAGGAGGAGGAGGAGGACACTGTGGCTGAGTGCACACTGTTGAAATTTTGTGCATAGAAGACTTTCATGTGTTTGGTATACAGGGCCAGGAAAGTGCCTTTCCACCCTGCAAAGGGACTGTAATTGCATTTAAGCAAGTTAAAATATTTATTCAGCAGGTGTGTGCCTTCAGATACCAAACTCCTTTCTGGAAAGGAGCACTCGATAGCTGATAATATTCCAAATGGTTATTTTCAAATACTGTCTCTGGCTATTCAAGAGCCAGATGTGCATTAGTTTAGCAATACCCTGACAGTTCAGGTTGCCTTTTTACTCACAGAACGTGGGTGGTAACAGATGGTGTCCGGTTAAGCTGAGTTGTCCATTCCCATTCTGCCGTCTCCAACTTGATAATTGTGATAATAAGATACCTTCTAACTTTAAATAGCCTGGGACTTTATATCTTATCATGAGGTTCCTGCCATTCAGCCTGCTCTTGGATGAATTATTCTGCATCTTTAATGCTGAAGAAATTTTACTCCTATTACATCTTGAAGCTGTTAATAAAAAACATTAGCATGAGGCTTTTCTACTTATTCCAGATGTTTTATTGTAAAGATGCCTTCTTTCTTCAATAAAAGAAAAAGCAGTAATAGGTGACAAGCAAAATATTCAGGTGACTGACTTGTGTTTAATTCACTGTTCTCATTTTTGTGTGAAGCTCAATGATTGTATGAATGCTGGGATTATGGGAATGCAATGAAAGTCCAGGATACCTCAGGAAATAAATGCTACTTTTCTCTCTGCAGAGCAAATTCATTCACCAGCTATCTGGGAGAGGATGCTCTGCCCTTGGACTTGCTACCATATGGAGGACATCAAGCTGGCCAGACTCCAGCTAGGACAAAAATTGTTGATTTGAGAGCTGTTTTCTGAAGCACCTTGTAAGATACGGAATGTTATGCCTTCCCCTGACACTGGTGCTTGTAAGTCAATTTGGTGCCTTGAAAATTGTGCTGATCCATCATAATACAAGTGTAGCAACAATCTGAGGATGTGAGATGCCCCTGTCTTGTTTCTCCATTGACTTTAGAGGGAGCTTAGGCAGATATCTGAGGCTCAGCATCTGATTTTTAGATGCAAGAACCTAGAAAATTTTTAAAACTCCCCTGCATGTCCAGTTGCACCACTGAAAAATAGACATTGGGTGTACTGACCCAAAACAGCTCAGGAAGGCTGCAAAGATCTGAATGTGCTCTCCCGTGGGTGCCAACTTGATCTCTTCACCTCTTGGAAGTGAGTAAAACCTTTCCCAGCCATCAACTGTATTTATTTTTTATTGAAAAGTTCTACTCTTCTAAATTGCTGAAAAGGGAGCAGAATACTCACCACCCATCAAAGTGAGTCCTATCCCCAAACATGCTGGTGGCAGGTTACATGTTTTTAGTATTGTGCTTCAACTTCTTTCTAGCTTCTCCACTCTACACCCTGGGTGCAGCCACATGCCCTTCTCGCACAGTGGGCCCACCCCAGTCTTGTGGCCAGGCTTCGTGACTGCTGCAAGATGGTGGGGCTCAGCTCTCCTGTTCCCATTGACTTGATGACAAACTGGTGTGGCCATACCAAATGTGGTAGAACAGAAAATTATTCTTCCTTACACTGGTAAGAAGCACCACATGTACATGTTTTGCACCATATTGCAACTGGAAAGGGGTAGTTGAACTGACTGAGCTTCTCTTGGTGCTACTGATGATGTCTCTGTCCCTGAAACGCAGGACTGCTTCCCTGAAGCTTTTTAATAAGAGCTGCTACAGGCTTGGAATGTTGGCATTAATTTAGTCTTCACACAGGAACAACCCTCACAGACTTGCATAAAACACTAGTTGGAGCTGACCCTGATACAAGTCTGGTAATTCTGCCTTGGGAGAGAAGAAATCATTAAAAACCTGTGCTCCTGAATCCCTTCCCTGCCTCTGTCCTATGATACAAATGTATTACTGAGGTCCACAGCGCTCGTGAATTGTCACAAATTCCCTGGCCGGGGCACTTGGTTTGCATGGCTCCGCTTCCCTCCGAGCTGCCATTTGCACTCAGCCTTTGCTCTGCTAAACATCACCTTAATTTCCCAAAGTTCAGTGACGATGTTTCTACTTCATGTCCAACAGGTGCTTTCTGGTTGGCCTTCTCCCAGTTGGATGAAGGCTATTTTTGGCCAGTGTGCCCTTTTTGTCCCTGAGCAGTGTATTTTGAGGAAGGAACAGTCACCCATTTTGACAGAAACTCACCCATTGTCCACAGTGTGTAATTGAAGGCAAGCCTGCAATGTTGTCTCTATGAAGAAATGTGTCGTCCTCTCTGTGTATGAAATGGTGTCTGGGGCTGTCCGTGCAGCTGCCACTTGCAGTGATGTGCAGAGCAAGCAGGCCATAACACGGTCTTTCTAGGAAATGCTACAGCCAATTATAAAACTGATGGAAGCAAGGATTTTTTTTTTTTCTAGGCTACAGAATACATAGAAATAAATACTCAGGCTCTGTAGCTGCAAGTAAGCCCTAGGGCAAGGTCAAATGCAAACATTTTGGTGACTTTTTGGATAACCTGTAATGGCCTTTTCTGCCTTCTAGCATGCAAGAGTCGTCAGGCTTCTGGTCAGAGTATTGGGTTGTGCTTAAAGCTCATGTTATTTCTTCCCTTAGGCTAGATACTGTGCTTTGTGGTTATTCTACTATAAAGGTCAAGCTGCTGAGGCATTAGGTGCATCCCTCCTTTTCCTGTATTGGCTGTTTTCTCTTTTTGGTCTGCTTCCTCATTTAGGGTTTGTGCCTTCCTTGTGCAGTTACAATGTGTATACATCAAAAGCAGGTTAAACACCTTAATGTACTCTCATTCTGTCTGTTTTTTTCCTCTGGTTTCACTAACTGTTTCCTATGTTGAATATTGATATCCCCAGGAAGACATTCTTTGTCAGGAAGCAAATTAAATTGAGTGGCAACGCTTGACGCCAAGTTTATGGGTAATCGGTGATTAAGTTACCTCTGAGAAGCATTTGGCTCCCAAAGAAAGAAATGGTCTATTCTAAATATGCTCTAGTCTACTTCAAGGTTTTTTTATGTGGGGGGAGAGTTACAGGATCATCGTTAATACCTTATGATTAGCTCAAAGTTTGTCTTTGAAAGAACAAGATCTCAGCAGGAGCAGAGGCAATATGTCAGGAAATACAGTTTTTGTGCTAGTTTGGGGTGTTCGGGGGTGTGTGTGTTTTGGGCTTTTTCCTTTTTTTTTTTTT
>NW_008794665.1:11229741-11239611 GCF_000699145.1 Aptenodytes forsteri | reverse complement strand
AACCTGTAAGCTTGTTTTTTTTTTTTTTAGGGATATGACTGATGGAAAACTACAGTTAATGTCCCATGTGGGATATCATGCTATCAGGATCTTGGAGTGACTTTGGCACCACCCAGCATGGCCAAGGCGTAGTCAAGAACTGTCAGCCAGGCTATGGTCATTAAACACATATGGCCAGCAAGTCCCTTTGTGAGGACAGCTTCATTTTCTGTAACATGGGAAGGTTCAAAATTAATCACATAATGAGGGATTTATTAGGGGGTTTACATGTTTTCCTACGTTCTGTGAAAATTATATGTGGAGATCATCCTTGTCTTTTCCTGCAGTCTGGCCCAGGGTAAAAGGAGAAAAGCTATTAACTATTTCCTATACACCGTTTCTGGCTCATCAAGGCAGAATCATGTGTACAGTGCTGAGCTTTCAACCTTTAATCTCATGATTAGCCATAGCAGGATTGCTTGTACCTCCATTTACTATTCAAAGGTTCACAATTTTAAGACTGAACAGCTGAATTTCTTCTGCCTTGAGTCCTGATTCTGCAAGCAGGAGGTTTTGTGCAGGTCAGGCACTTGATTTGCTTTTCTATCTTTTAGCATAACCCTGAAAACTGCCTTGATGATTATGGCCTTGTGGTACAGCAAAGCACAGCAAGTGTTTGTTTGTTTGTTTGGGTTTTTTGGGGGTTGGTTGTTGCTTTGGGTTTTAGTTTGGCTCATTTTCTACTAGCCCAAATTGGTTTGGGAATTGCCAAAAGACTGCTTTAGTGCTCTAAGCACCAAAATCTCAGTCCAGCAAAACTCTTAGGCATAGGTTTAACTTTGAACATGTGCTTCAGTTTCCTTCATGCAAAATGGACTTTTGGGAACCCCTGAGGGTTTTACTCAACTCCAGCCACATTTTGGGGCCACTAGCACACCTGGAAGCGGTGTATTTAGCTATGCATGGCAATGCTGGGCCGTGTTTTCTTTCCCTGAAGATGGGGACCGGGACACAATTTTAGCTAGAACGTGTGTTATTCTTACAGGCTGTCTACAGTATTTAGGATTGAAGGGTACTCTTCTCCCTAACTATGCTGTTTATTGGCAGTGCTGCTAATGCAGCTGTCTCCAGCTCACCAATAAATGAATGAGAGGAGCTTGGAAAGTGGTTTATGTCCACTCAGACAGCAGGTCTGAGACGAGAAAGAAAGGAAACATGCTGTTGCAGAGCATTTGCTTTGCACAGAGATTAAAAAGCTGCTGCAGACTGTTCTGCCCAGGATGGGACGTGGCAGTCTGAAAAAGCAGAAATGAAAGTAGTTTGGGACTTGGTTTCATTTCAGCTGGTGCCAAAATCAGTATTTGGATGTGAATGAGCGATAGCAGGTCCTATATTCTTGCAGAAGGCATTGGGATGAGAGATTTGGAAACGCATGCTTCTTTTGCTTTGCTTAATAACAAGAGTCAGGTCACAGCATCTCTCTGTGCCTCAGTTTCTCACAAAATAAAGGGGAGACAATACTGTTTATTGCATTAATATGGTCTTTGGGGTTGGATTTACCCCCCATAACACAGGAGTTAATCATGTGGCAGTCTCTCTGTAGGTAATAGATACAGAAGAACCTCCAGAGAGCAAATGAGCCCAGCTGAGATCTGAATTGCTCTCTGGAGTTTCATCTCTGTCCAGTGGCTAGAGAAGACAGTTAAGACAACTGCACATCCCTTTTAGGCATCTTGATTAAATGCCTGCAGGACAGTGGAATGAATCAAGATCTTGAGAGCTACAGATGTTACCGAATTTACACCGCCTGAAATATTTCAACTGGCTATGCAGGAATTTTGCAAGTGTAATATGCAAAAGAGCCTTTTCTTGGAGGCACCGGAGAGAGTCCCATCTGCATGGTTAATCTCTCCTAGTATCCTGTTGCTTCTGGAGGCTTATGCTAAAATCATCATAAAGAAGAGAATTTTTCCTATTAACATGCAACCAGCATTGCATTTCCAAGTGCTAGGTGTCATTTGGGGTCATTAGACTGCTCTTCTGCTGCAAACGTGGGGAAAAATGTGACTGACCTCATGCACAACTAGGGCTGGGATATTAGAAATCATAATTCATAATTAAGCAGTGCCCTGAGCACTGCAGTTAATTAAAAGGTGTTTTTATTGGAGGGGGGTTTGTTATTGTTGTTTTGGCTCTTTGTTTAAAGAGTCTGAAGTCTTTCTTTTTGGAAGGCTTGCCTAAGCACTTTCTAACCATTATAATGTCATTATATATGGGATTCATTACATTAGAGACATTAGGGGAGATTAAAAAGGATCTATTGGAGGCATTGGCTGAAAAAGAAAGGATAAAGACTAGTTGCAGTTTAAGCTTTTATTATGTGGCTTGAAACAAATGCTGAAATATTGTATTTAAGCTAAGTGTGTTTGTTGGAGGGAGCATTAGGAGGGAAAGCAAAGCAGCAAATACCACTCTAACCATTAAAGAAAGAAGCAATAATGGCTGGGAACAGTGTGTTAATTAGCAAACTAATTTCCTTGTACTTTAAGTGCATAACAAGTTTTAAATGCCTTCCGAATGGCTTGATATCAGTTGCGTTTTGTTCTTTGAATGTAGTTGTTTCCATGGCAATGCCGAGTTCTGCTGCACATGGATTATGTCTGTAAAGTCTTCCAGTCATTTACGGGAAGTCTGTATTAGCTTAGCAGCTGACCTGTATCCAGGTTATATTTTACTTTTGTTGCAGTTGTTTTACAAGCAAATGAACAAAAAAAAAGTCACTGGAAATGGGCCAGATCCTCAGTCCATCCCATTTGGCTTCATGACACTGATTTTAGTGGAGCTGTGCTGCATTACACCAGCCCCTGTTCTTTTGAATATCTTCTTTATATATGCAGGAAAAAGGGCTGCAAATGTCATTTCCCTGTTATTATAGGCCATCGTTCAGGTCACTTTTAATTTGCTGCCTAGTGAGATGCTATCAAGTAAGCTCTTATTCCTCGGGGAGAACAGGTAACTCCAGGGCATTGCTGTAGGGCTGCCAGCTGCTGCTGGGCAGCTGGAAAGGGCCAAGATGGGACTGTTGCCTTTGTGGGGCAGTAGTCACCAATTGCAGGGTAACCTCGGTGTTCCTGTTAGTGGGAGGGACAAAGTCGTACAGAAAAAGGGATAACTCGCCAACTTCTCTGGTCTCTTTTTGATCAAAGAAGCAGCACATCTCCTTTTCTCTGTGCCTCTTCTCCTTGACTTTCACATGAGGTGCTGTAATTACACCTTGCTCAGAATCCCTTTACCTTTTCCCATGCTCATTAGTTTTTTGGTTGGTTTTTTTCTTCTGGTATCATTAAGAATAGTCTGTGTTCAAGAATTCACTAGAAGCCCGTGCTTTTCAGCTTGGCATTTGTTGGATTTCCCCTCACCCCATTTTCTAATGGTCATGAAGTTCAGTGTTACAAAATACACTGTCTACTTCAGGAAGAAGGGCCAAATACCAATACCTACATTAAGATATTGAAGGGCTGAGTTCAAGTCCTAGCTCTGGCACAAGCTACTTCTCTAGCCTTGGGTAGATTAGATAGTCTCATAACCTTGTTTCCCATCGTGTAAACCATTAATTTTTCATTTCCACCACCATTTATCAGTCCTTTCTAGTCCAACAGGACCAATTGTTTACCACTCTGTGTTGATGCAGCATTTAGTAGAAATGAGCTGGAGATCTTAAAACTGTGGCTCTCACCAGGAAAAAAATATTCTGTATTGGCATTGCATTTACTCCTTTCATAATTTACAGGCTTCATGTATGATTCAGTCTCCCAAAACTGGCACGAACTGGACACTATGGTGTCTACCATATTTTGGCTTTCTCTTTTTCATTTAGAAATGTGAGGTGGTTGGATTCATCTCTTTGTTTATATGATTATAAAAGATTAAATAGAGGAAATATATAGCCAACTCAGGGAGCAAATGGAAACGTTTATACAGAAGGCTCAGTGGTTTCTAATTTAGTGTGTGTTTTCTCTTTCCCATTTACCTTTGTTTGCTCAAGACAAAGACATCAAACAAAATCCTGACCTTGAAGAAAGACTGATGTGTGTGACACAGCATTCAGGAGAAATGTACCCTCTAAAAAAATTGTTGCATAAATGCTTGTGTCAGAGAGGAATTAAACACTATTTGGGAGTGGAGGAGAAAATAAAAAACTGAATTTTACCCTTGCACCATGTAGCTCCCGCACTGGCATGGCTCCTTACATAAATAGTCTTTAATCTTTATTTGCATTCAGTTATTCTTTGTGTAGTGTGTTGTATTTGTCTTTTATTTAGACCCAGGTGCTCATATTTATGACTCAGTTCTACATGAGGTGAGGCATAAAGATGTAGTGAGGACATTCCTAGCCCTCAAGCATCTGCTAGTGATAAGACGAAATGGAGGGGGGGCAAAGTAAAAGTTATCTCTGTTTTACATGTAGGAAACTAAACTATGGAGAGATTGAGTGATTTGCCCAAGGTCCCATAGGAAAATCCTCCAAAGTTGGGAAGGCAGAGTTCACGCACTGGGTGGACTGCACTATCGCAATTTGTAGCTAAATATTCAACATACTGGAGATTTAAGGTAGGCAGGCAGCAGTGTCAAGGCGCTAAACTGCTAGAAAGGTACTTATGCTTCAGTGACATAAATGTGAGGTAGAGCCAGAGGGCCTTTTTCACCTTCTGCCAAGTATTGTCCAGGCATAGAGTTCAAAGCCAGTCACAAGAGCTCCTGCAATGCCTGAACACACAGCACTCAGTAATAGAGTGGGTGAGTAATTTGCAGCAAGCAAGGAATCTAGCAAACAGCTCTTCCTTTCATGCTTGGGTAAAATATTGATCATCTCTAAAATATGAGGCAGCACCCAGATATTCTCCAAAGGATGTCCTCCGGGCGTATTTCAGGGCATTTGTCCCTGCCTCTGGAATTCTCCCTGAAAATGCTCAACCTGGAATCAAATAAGGCTCCATTCTGGGAAGAGACCTGACTTTCATCATTTCTGCTAGCTGGCAGTGTAAAAAAGTATTACAAGCAGAGATATTGAAGAAACTCTTGGTTTAAGATCTGTTTATATGGCCAGACTCTAGTTAACTATGCTTAGTGTAAAGACAGATGAGAGCTAGCATCGTCTAAGACCATCACTCTGGTCCCTCTAATTCAACACTAGCCAGGTTATGTTAGCTCTTATAATACCTGGGCCTGGGAAGTGTTAATGGACTGACAGGCAGTGAAGAGCTGTTGCGAAAATGGATTTTTAGTTCAGCAGTCAAAATGGTTGTCCCAGACAATTTGTTTTGTTCTTTTAGGAGAATGGAGAGGAAAAAAAAAAGGAAAAAATAATTTTATATTGACCTAACATTTCATTTGTTCTATTTCTTAATGCTTTTGTTTTTTAATTATTTCAATCTTTAAAAGAAATTTTGCTCCAAAATGAGAAGTTGAACACATTTATCTAAGAAAAGTGTAAGACGATATTTCACATGTGGAATTCATACCTTCTCTCTCCTCCTCTCCATACTGTTTTTTGGACATAACTACCTGCTGTGTTTGACCCAACAGTTTCAGTTGCATAAAACTAGATTTTTGACGTCATACTGCTTGGAGAAATTCTTGCAGCGTCATCCCTGGCCACACTTTAGCTTGAGAAAACCCAAGTGCTCTGTTTCCATCAGACTCTTCCTCTCTCCATGCGGTCAGCCCGGGGCCCCCTTCTCCCCTGGAGCTGCCTCAATCTGTCACCAGTATAGTATGTGAGTTTGGGCTCATTTAACTGTTACTGTGACCCAGAGCCAAGAGCAGGCAGAGTAAAGCTCCAGGATAAAAAATTCAAGCACTGCATTTTCCTCAATAGCTTAACCCACTGAGGCTGTGCCCTGTCCCAGCTTGGTCTTCCCCTTCAGCTAGGCCAGGTATCAGCCTTTTCATGCCTTCCTCTACCTTGGCCTCATTCAGTTAAGAGACATTGCCTCTTGCTGCTCCAGATGTGTCCCTGAGGCTATAGCCCTATTGTGAGTGAGTTAGTCTGTGTGGCATCTAATTTCATGTACTAACCTGTGGTGTTTCATTCACCGTGGTCTTTTCTTTCTCATCTTTCCCGCAGGTACAAGCGAGAAGTCCCAATGTTTGCTTCTCTATTGCGCCCTGTGGGGTTCACCTATTCCGCCTTCTCTCTACTAATGGCAATGAGGAGCTGTCAGGTAACCTAATGATGTGTAAGTCATTACAACATCTGCACCTCACCTCCAGTAGATTAAAGAAGCCTTAAAATTTAAGACACCTTTCTCCTGAGTTAGTACGCTAACACTTCTGCCTGGTTGTCTCAAAGCCCTCCAGCATCCTGCAGAACAAGTACGTTAGCACAGGGGGATGCTGGCACCATTTATGAGTACTTAGACATAGTAAAGGTACGGAGAAATTAGTTCCTAGGTCTTTCTGCTCACTGCAAGGATGTTTCCTTCCACTCCTTCACCCCCTTCAGTACATCTTGCTTGGCCAGAAGACCAGCTACATTCACTCACTGGGCTGCACTCTCACTCCTGCACACACTCCTGTGCACAGTCATGCACATACAGTCCATCATGTCATACACAGCCATTCTCATGTGTACTGTGCATACATATACACTTGCTTGCATGCACATGCTGTCTCATGTACACACCTGGTGTAAATTTCATGTTGGAGGTATTTTTCTGGACTTCGGGGTTCTTCAGAGATTTATCTCTAGGTGTGACTTGGAGCCTGTTAAGGTACTGAAGAAGTAACACGTTTTCTTCACTAAAAGGGATGCTAACCATATCATCAAGTCCTGTATTGCACCCATGCTCCCACAAAGCTGGAGGAACCAAATACCCTACAGACTCCTTTACTAATGATCTGCTTGATGAATCCCATTTTCAAAGAACCTGGTTTCTTTCAGGAAACTTTGGGAGCTCTGTTCCCAGCAGGATGTTTCAGGCTCTGCAACTGAGAAATTTTAGATTTACAAGGAGAAACAGAGTTAATATATTTAGAAATTCAGAAGAAGAAAAATTGAAGTTAAACTTGTACCACGTAACATGGAACATTTCAAGCTCCTGATAGTGATGACCTGAGGTATTAATGTATGAGGGACAGTGATGAGCTGGGAGCATCTATTCTAAATCCCTTTGAGTTTTAATCTGGGACAGATGAGAAGGAGAAAAAAAAAGAGGAGGATTTAAAAATAGCTGTGTGCCTTCTGCAGTCAATTCACTCTGCAGGAAATCTGAACAATATTCAGGAAATACTGTAACTCCCAGAAAAGCCTGTTGTGGTAAGCAGAGCCAGTCTGGTCTTATCCATGCTGAGGAGCAAATGGGATTGACAAGCATATAACAGAATTGAGACAGAAAGTGTGAAACTGTGTTTGAAAGCAGAGAGAAGCTTAGAGACAACCTTAGTGTGATTGAGAAAAGAGAGAGGGGAAAAAAGGGGGTTCCTTAAAGGAATTGGGTCTGCTTTTGGAAAAGGCAGTGGGCACCTGAGGGGACCTAAAGAAAACCAGACTAAAAGCTAGACTTTTGTGCCAAATAACAAAAAGTTAGTGTGTACCATTAAACAGAGCATGGCTGGCTTGGTGGAGCTGAGCAAAAGCCATCGGCATGGCAGCAAGTGACATCCACTTCTCATCCCTTATGTGAGTGAGTACATGAGAACTAGGAGCCAGAACAGAGCCACATGAGCAGTGGAAGGAAAGTCCCGCCAGCTGAACACAACCCTCATGAAATAACTGTCTGGCTGAACAGCCAAATTCATCACTGACTTGAGGCACGACATCACTCAACTGAAAATTGAAGGTTGAGTTCCCAAAACTGCTTTGCATGGCAATGGGACCTTGTCCATGCACATGTGTTTCACTACAATAGCACTGACATTTGTGGCGCTGGTTTTGTCTCCTGCGTTTGGAAAGGTTTTTGTGGTTGGGTTTGTTTGTTTGTTTGTTTTTAAAAGTCAGAACAAAATTTGTATGTTTACTTGTCCTGTAGGGTGGGATTTTTGTCAGTCTGAGGCAAAGCTGTGCATATTTTTTCGGAGGTTTTTGTGATTTCTAGGAAAGGAAAAATCCACCTTTGTTTTGAAGCTCTCCTCTCTTCTCTCAGCAAAGGGGAAGGGATTTGGCTTTCAGGTAATGTTTGGACACCTAAATACCGCTCAAGGAAAGTTTCATAGAAAGAGATGGAAAAAATAGGTAGTTTTTGTCAGAAATGAGTAATTTGGTGCCTTTCAAACAGCTCTGCTGCGCTGAAGAGTGTCTATGTGGTAACACAAGGCTGTGCCTGCAGAGCTGGTCATGCCTGAGCTATGGCTGGAGCTGCAGCATCTGCTCAGGCCCAAACAACAGCTGTGAGGGTTTTTTTTAGAGCTGAAAGATGAATCTTCAAGGCTATGACCTGCTCCTTCATTCCTTCTATCATCCCTAAGGCTAAAAATACCACCTGTAGCTTTGTACACTTTCCTAGTCCCCTCTGAGAAATGCCACCCATGGTCCAGCACCCCAAAGCTTCCCCTATTCCTCCTGCTGGGCATCTCTTTCTATTCGGGATTTAACAGCTAATATTGGGAAGCAGGAAAAAACTTGGCTAAACAGAAAGGGTTTGCATGCAGAACAGCTGCTTTCATGAATGAGATGAGCACATGCAAAACTGCCATATGAGCGTGTAACCTGCTCATTGCTCACAAATATTTAAATAGTGGTGATCTGTGAAAATCCTGCAAAGTGTGTCATCAGTCTTTCTTCAGCTAAAAAAAAAAAAAAGGGTTTGTTATTTTTCAACTTGGTTATCCTCTTGATTTAAGTGCACTCAGCCATCTGTTGAGGGCACAAAAAGACAGAAGCAAGTAATTAAGCAGACCAATTGCACTCCACAAATAACAAATAATCGAGATGAAGTGTTTGGAGACAATTCACAGGCTAAAAGTAATTTTTCATGACTAGTGTGTGCTTGTGAAAAATATATGCACTTGTGAGAGAAAGGGGAGACTCATGAATAATATGCAAACCAGAAATAAGGTATCAAATCTGGAAAAGGATTTTTTGGAACTTTTCTCACCTTGCTGTGTTGGTCTAAAAGTCTAACTAGACCTGTAGGCACTCTCAAGTAGTCAGCAGAGAGGTGTCTACACTTATTAAATTACTTGCTTCTCACTTTGGAGATGCTGTCCTTTCCCATTGCTCCTGGAAGGAGCACACACCCCAGGGTTATTCAAGGCATCTTACTTCAAACGGGGTAAAGTCAGGGGAAAAGTGCTGCTCATAGAGTGAATTCCCAGCTCCATTACAATCAAAGGCAATTTTGCCTTTGTTCAGTATCTTCTGAACAAGAGTCTTCCCATTTAGGAAGCAACGTCCCCCAGAAAGTTAGAGTAAATGTACAAAATTTTAGGGTAGGTTGAGTGCTAAACCTTAAGTTTAGAAATGTATTGGGTTTGCGTGGTCAGGTTTTGGTAGCGGAGGGGCTACAGGGGCGGCTTCTGTGAGAAGCTGCTAGAAGCTTCCCCTGCGTCCGACAGAGCCAATGCCAGCTGGCTCCAAGATGGACCCGCCGCTGGCCAAGGCCAGGTCAATCAGCGATGGTGGTAACGCCTCAGCGATAACATATTTAAGGAGAAAAAAAAGCCCTGTGCAACAGCAACTGCAGCCTGAGAGAGGAGTTGAGAATATGTGAGAGAAACAACTCTGCAGACACCAAGGTCAGTGAAGAATGAGGGGCAGGAGGTGCTCCAGGCACTGGAGCAGAGATTCCTCTGCAGTCTGTGGTGAAGACCATGGTGAGGCAGGCTGTCCCCCTGCAGCCCATGGAGCTCCACGGTGGAGCAGATATCCACCTGCAGCCCATGGAAGACCCC
>NW_008794665.1:11215442-11229019 GCF_000699145.1 Aptenodytes forsteri | reverse complement strand
CAAAAAGCCTTTCCCCCCCCCCCCCATAGTGGGCAATATTATTGAAACTGGCATAATCCACAGCCTAGAACAGGCTTTTTAAGTTGAAGTGGTTTAAATCAAAGGGTATCTAGGTTTTTTTTTTTTTTTTTAAATAGTGCTTTTTGGTAAAGTAAGCCATAGTGTCATCCAGTTTTGCCAGAGTAGATATTAAATATGGTATTTAAAGTGGGCCTCTGTGTAGCAGTGCTGTTGTGAGCTTGTCCAGAATGTCCCAGTAACAGTGGCTGCCACTTTTTTTACTTCTTTCTTAGCAAATTTACCCCTCCTTAGGTTCCTGGCAGTTGGTAATATCCTCCCCGTTCACTGTATGGAAGGGGCATGGCAACAGTTTGTGGAAGACTAACTAACCAGTGCCATGTTGCAAACTATCATAACCTGATTTAGTTGTCTTTATTTGTGATGTGTTCTCATGTCACTTTAGGAGGTGCTGGAGGGAGAAGGACACTCCTCACTCATGCTGTTGCCAAATTCTCCAAGAGTGAACATCCCCCACTCTGGTTTGGGTGCAATCTGGTCCAGCAGTTCTTGTGGAACTACGTCTAAGTTTGCAGTATATCAGATGTTATCAAGTGACAAGCAAAATGACTTATCAATGTTATAGTGGTTGTACTTTGACAGGTATTCAAACTGAAAGATCAATTTACATTTTCTGAAAGGAAAGAATATGCAGTAGATTAGTTTTAAAATGGTTTTTAGTGCAAGGAATGAAACTACTTCCATCGGTGATTTTCTAAGGTTACATTTTGTTTTTGCTCTATTTTTTTTCTCGTCTTCTAGATGCAATTCTTATTTGCTAAGGATTCTGAGCATTACATTAGAATAAGGAAGACTTGGAGGGCAATTTTAGAAAAATAGATATCCAAATCACTACCATAATCCTTCTGTCTCTTTGTAAATGAAAAGTAGAGTGTTTCAGAGAGCTGTTTATTGGAAAGATTAGTTTTATCATTAAATTATTACTTCAGCACATGGTTTGAGATTGGTCATTACCTTAGAAAGTTCACAGATGAAAACACAGGGAGAGTTGCCAATGAAAAGACCTAATGACTGAAAGAGTCTTTTCCTTGTGTGCTTCATTTTTCCCCTATAGCTATGTATTGGCTTCACCTGGGAGAAGTAAACAATCTGTTAAAAAAGCCAAGGATGGAAAAAATAAGTTAAAGCTCTACTGTAAATTTTGTAAATCGACTGATTTTGTGGGAGAAAGCCATTTTACTTATTTATTAATAGTGCTAGGTAAATGTTGAAAAAACCCAAAATATTTATGAATGAGTCATTTTTAAAAATAAACTTTTTCATTCATTCTTCAGGAACAATCTGGCTATAAGTGTTTACATGGGAGCCTGGAAAAGAGCTCTTAGTCCTTTTGAATGTTGTCCTGGTTTTGGCAGGGATAGAGTTAATTTCCTTCCTAGTAGCTGGTACAGTGCTGTGGTTTGGATTTAGGATGAGAACAAAGTTGATAACGCACCGATGTTTTAGTTGTTGCTAGGTAATGCTTACACTAGTCAAGGACTTTTCAGCTTCCCATGCTCTACCGACTGAGAAGGCTGGAGGTGCACAAGAAGCTGGGAGGGGGCACAGCCAAACTGGCCAAAGGGACATTCCATACCATGTGACGTCATGCTCAGTACATAAACTGGGGAAAGCTGGCCGGGGGGGCCGCTGCTCGGGGACTGGCTGGGCATCGGTCGGCGGGTGGTGAGCAATTGTACTGTGCATCACTTGCTTTGTGTATTATTATTATTATTATCATATTATTATTATCATTTTATTTCAATTATTAAAGTGTTTTTATCTCAAGACACAAGTTTTTCTCACTTGTGCTCTTCCAATTCTCTCCCCCATCCCACTGGGGGGGTGGGGGGGTGTGAGCGAGCGGCTGTGTGGTGCTCAGTTACTGACTGAGGTTAAACCACGACAAATGTGCGTGTGCATATATGAACAGCATGTGATGATATGACCATCCCATTAAAGGGAAGGCTTTACATGCAAAAGGTAAAGACAATTCCTCTGAAGTCTGGTAATGCACTGACAGCCTTAACCTAGCTGCTTTATTAGAGGTAACCCCTTGAGGAAGACCTCATCATCACCTAAAGTCAGAAACCAGCTGCAAATTGAATGCTTTAAATAGGAGAGGACCCTGTTTGTTTTCTTGCAGCACCACTTCACCATCTGCCTAGTTTAGTTGTGGAAGGACCCCAGGACCAAACTGTCTTTCATTACGTAATGGAGACTCAGTTGCTGTTACTGAAGCTCTGAACTTATAGTCCTTCCACGTATGGAAAACTCTGATGTCCATAGTGATGGACCTTGAATAAATATGTGGATGGATATGTACTCATGACCATTCCTGATATGGAGACACATAATTTGGAAGACGACTTCTACTGTTGTAGTCTTTCATTGTATTTTTTTCATTCACTCTTGTTCCATTTTAATTTGATTTTGGCCAGTGTACGAATTTTCTTGAGTAAAACCTAAATACCTCCATCAAGAATTAGTCCCCCTGTGTTAAAAAATTGGAAGTTAAAGGAAACCGGGTTTTGAAGTTCAGAGTCACAGAGTGAATTTTCATGTCAATATAGTATTTTCATGATGAGAGGAAGGGGTATTATTGAAACTTCAGCAGAGAGGGGTGAAAGGAGAATGAGGCCAGTGTCCCTTTAAATGTCTCACACAGGTTGCATGAAAGCAGGATTATATCAGTCTCAGCGTGCCAAGGTTTTATTTATAAAAATAAATTCTTCCAGAAAATGTCCCAAACTGGTGTCATGTTGTTGAGTGCTAATGGCTACATTAGCAGTTAGCTGCAGTTGTACATATGTCCATCCATCTGCCTTATGACTTTGTATCTGAGGAGGGTGCCGTGCATTAGTTACTCTATGTAAAAGTCTGCTTTTAATGTGTGTAAAAAAAGGATTGCAGGCGATGGTGATACACTGGGCTAAAAACACTCATTGGTGGCCAGATTAAACCCCTTGCTCTAGACACCCTTGTCCCTGGATAGAAGGAACCAGAGTTAAGACCAGGCCATAAAATGGATTTAATGGAATTATGGACATGTCCTTTTTCAATTTTTTCTCGATCAATCCTACATTTTAAATTTATAACTAGAACACCTTTTAAATTGGCAAAGGAATTCTTTTCTTTGAGTGTGTTGGTCTATTTGTCTTGCACAAGGCACTGGAGTGGGGTCAAATGCTGCAAAATGGCATTTGCATATTCTCTTTGCAGTTCAATTACAGTTTGTTTTGCCTACACCTGGGGCTGCTTTTTACTTGCCACAGGTAAAAATTTCCCTTTTGGCAGGCAGCCAGCATGAGATGATGCAGATTCAAATCTTAGTGGGACTTTGCGCCGAGTCTTCGCGTGAGGCTAGAATTTATAATAGAAGACGTACTGTTGCAATGGGAAGAATAAAAGTACCTCACTTGATAAGGAGGGGTTACTGTCATGGGAACATGTTGTTTATTCATTTCTTACTATTTCTCTGTTTAGGAAGTTTCAGTCTTCCAGTCAGAGAGAAGAGATACAGACATGTAAGACAGATGCAACTTCGATGTAACACATTGTGAGTAGCAAATGACTGCTTTGGAAATGTCTCAAATTCTACATTGTGTGAAAAAATCTTCCTTATAGCCATCTGACGAGCATGCATGGAATTGGGCTTACAACATATATTCTGATTTCCAATGGTCAATGAGAGAAAGGAGATATGTTTACAGCTAATGTTATTTTCCATTAATAATTCAAGCTTGTATATACCGACTAGTGTTTGTTCCAGCAGCCTGAGAGGCCACAAACATGAGCCAGTTTCCTGTGTGTGGTGGTTTATTTCCGCAAAGTTTTTGTACATAAAATTCTGATTCAGCTTCAGTTCTGCAGTCCTCTTCAGGAGAATATCTGAGCTGGAGCACAGATTTTAGCTATGGGACAGTCATTATTATCCAAGAAAAACTATGCTTTCTTCCAAAGTCTTCCCCTCATGCCCCATGCTTTTTGGAAACATAAAGCTTTCTGAGGAAAATATCTCGCATTCACTCTTTCAGCAGTTCCTGTTTGTTCGGTTGTAAACTGATTTTGCAGTGGTGGAGAAGAGAAACAACTCTGTGGAAAGTGTTGTTGCCAGTGGTTATCTTGCCTGCATCCTTCACGGTCTGGCACAAGCCTTTGTCTTCATTTCCCTTAATGGGATGGAGTTTGCCCTCATCTCTTATTCCCAGCGTTGCCAGATGGCAAACTTCTTTAGTTGTTTATAAAATCTGCTTGTTGTCTGGTGGTATCTAGCTGGCTGGCTGGCTGATCCAGCTGTTTGTAAGCTTCTCCGTAAAATGGAGTTTATCTTGCTTTAGGAAAATAAAATGGATAAATTCTCCCTTTTTTGCAGAAATACAGGTCACTAACCTGTCTTCATGGCAACCTCATGCAACTCCGTCCATCCAGGAAGATGTTTCCCTGTTCTTAATCATTTTTTATGTGGTGTGTGGTTTTCCCTTTGAAAAAAAACAAAAAAAGCAAAAGCTAAACCAAAATGGTCTGGTTTTTTTCCCCTCTTATTCTTACCTAATTGCTCCTCCCAATCTGTTGTATATCTCTTGTAAAAAAGGAAGAAAATTAGTGTTAAATTGAGTATAGGTACTAAATATACTGATGCCTTTCAGTGAAAGCCTGTGGATCTCTTGATGGGAACAGACATTTCCTGACTCTGGCCACAACAAGATGTCTGCTATTTGTAACACTGCAGTCCTCCCCTCCATCAGATCAATTCAAAATTGATTATAAGAATCTAAGGCAAATCTGATGTAACAGGCAAGCTGCAGATAAAATGTGAAATGAGCATGCAGGATTGCCAGCTGTGGCACTTAAATATCACAAATACGTCCACCTCTCCACCCACTCATCCCCACAAGGAAATATTTGGCTGGAATACTGTAAGAATAGATGCCCTCCTCCCAGTCCTAAATGTATTGGTCGTTCTTTTCATTTACCAGCAGTTTGAACTAGTTAAAGCTCTTCTAATTGCAGCTGTGATGCTTCATGCTGTCATTGATTTCTGTAAAGAAGGTGCTTTGGTTGGTCTGCACTTCCCATGATTGACCATGGCTTCACCTGGTCATAAAGAAAAGTCTCAATGGAAAGCAGAGGGAGCCGGCTTGGGGCCACAGCTTTGTTAACTGGCAAAGTTAAAGTAGATGTGGTGCCCCCTTGGATGACCGAAACAGAGAAATTTGTGCGGACTGGGTTTGCGTTTGGTTCAGAGGAGTTTGAATTAAGTTGGAACATTAACGCATTCAGTAGCTGAATCTTACAGGGTAAACACATGTGTTGTAAAGCTTGGGTCATGACAGTGCTGCCCAGGTAGCCGTGAGCCTGAAGTCCTAAAACGTGTCCCCAGGTGAGTGCAGGCATCACTGATTTGTGCCCAGTGCAGCAGTGTGGTTTCAACAAACTGTGAAGCAAGGACTAAACTTGTGGGCTCTCCTTTCCAAGGAGGACTTCCCCAATTCCCAGTACAGTAGCCATTTTTGGGTGGATTTCTGCTCTTCTCGCTCATTTTCCAAGCAGCAGCTTTGAAAGGTGTCTCTCCTACTTTTCAGAGGACCTTTTTAAAAAGTGCCGAGTTTCACACGGTACAGAACAGGAAGGAAAAACCATGAAAACCTCAAA
This sequence comes from Aptenodytes forsteri, assembly GCF_000699145.1. Lineage (NCBI taxonomy): Eukaryota > Metazoa > Chordata > Aves > Sphenisciformes > Spheniscidae > Aptenodytes > Aptenodytes forsteri. Next base: position 11,223,307 of record NW_008794665.1, on the reverse strand, counting down.
AACTCTCCAAAACCAAGACAATTGTTTCCTGCTCAGCACTAATTAGGCTAAAGAACAATAATAGTAATAGTGGTCATTTCAAATTAATTTCTGTGCATACTCATGCATGTAAGTTGGAATCTATTTCCGGCCAACACTTCTGGTAAGATTTCAGAACTTGCATCTTTAGAGAGAAAAAACATGTCCAAAATGAATTGATTTAAACGTTCAGATGTACAAATGTAACAGTCTTTCTGCATTATTTGCCCTTAATGAGAACAAACTGTCATTGGCACCGTTACCAGGCAACTACCAAGGATTGCTTAACCTTACAATGGGGGTCTCGCAAACCACACATTATGCCAGGTAAAGGATGTCTTTGCAATGAAACTAGCTCAAGAGATCATGTAGAAACTGTTTATTTAATCTTATTTTTAATTAGCATTTTGCCTGATTTTTTGGGCAATTATTTTTCTGTCAAAGACTTGCTTTCTTTAACTAGTAGAATCAAGTAAAACATTATATTTTTCACATTCTGATTATAATATTTAATAGGCCAAGAAGTACTCTAGGCTACAGTGGTTACTGTGGGGTCACGTGGAAAGATTTTGACAGTTTGAGAGTGTTCCCTCGTAATGAAAATGGGAAGAGCCAGTAAGCAATGTATGATGGGCAATTTTAGAGGCTTCCATAGAGACTGGAGCCTCATTATGCATCATGCACGCTGCAAATGCCCATCTCTCTTAGCAGACTACAGCCTGAATAAATAAGAGATTGATGGAGAAATGAGGGTACAGTAATGAGTGACACAACTTGCAACAGCCTACTCTCCTCCCAAGTCCCAAACAGCATCTCATAAACTGAGGGAGGCTTCAAAAATTTAATCCAGTCTGGCAGTGACTTAAATTGCTTTTCACTTATTTAACAAAAAAACATATTTGTGGTATTGAATGTTACTGTGCTTCATGTTTGGCAGCATCTTAAATCAATTTTTGTGGTGATATTAGAATTTGCTCATCAACATGTTTTCTATCTACGCTTCTAAATGGTGCTTGATGACTAAATTAGCAAATAACTTGAACCTTTCTTTGGCAGTTCACTAAAGTTTACATTTTCTCATCACAATGCTGTTCACTTTGAAAGCTCTTATAACTTGGTGTAAAGAGCTGATAAAGCGATAAAACAGCATGCCGTGAACAAACCCTACCTGCTTTCTATAACTACAGTCTGAGGATGGCTTACCCAACTCTGCCCAGGGTGCTTTGAGCCTTGATGCAAACCCACTGGGGAGTCAGGGGAGAGGTACACACACTGGCTTTCACCAGTGGCAGGTATCACTTCACTGGGCCAAGAAGGTGCTGTTTCTCTCAGTGGGTACTTCGTTTGAAAGCAGGGCACATGGGAATGGGGAAGCTTTGTGGAGTGTGGCCACAGCATCCCTTCTTATGCCAGTGGATATATACCACTATATATAAATATATAAATACCTTCCGTTCTTCGTGATTAAAGTGAGCCTGAACATGCCCCTGAATTTTTGTGCTGGTAATGGGAATGTGGATAGCTTTGTCATGCAGGGTGGTACCCTTTCTGTCTGCTGGGGATCATCTGGTCCCCAAAACCCTGGCTGAAGTCAGCCATCAAGCCATTGTAGCTTGGACTAACACCTTTTTATATGAAATCATTGCTGGGCTTGTTGTCTCTTTCCCTGATGTAAGGACTGGCTACTCTGGGAAGGCAAGCAGGGTAACTGGTGAGATATTTAATGTTCCAAAGTGGAAATCACCAACAGCACCAGCAAAAGCTCCAGTATGTTTTCTTACCCAGTTCCCTCAGCCTCCAGGGAACATGGAGGAAAGGTGGATAAAGGTTCAAGAGAAGATGTTCTTGTTGACAGTCATGGTTAAGTTATACTAATTGAACTGCTTTTCTAGCAAGATAAAACTTTCTGACGGCAACAAGTCCCTCAAAACCTGAAGCCAGAGCAGCCCTGCTCTCTTGATCTCTGCAGAGATGGGCTTTGCTGTCTTATCTATGCCAATAAATAGATGTGATGTCTTTTTTCTTCTAGCAAAAGAAATTCATGTAAGGCCTGCAGAGTGTAGCCTAAAGTGAGAGATTTGTCATTTTTTTGACAATAATTCACACAGACTCCAAAACAAATGTACTTCTGAGCAGCGACTCTGTGAACAATAAAGCAAACACTCTCGACTACCTACCAGCCCATCCATCTTTTTAAATCATGTCAGCAGACTTCAAATAGTTCACCAAGTTTTATTGTTTCATAGAGAAGGAAATAATTTGTTGTGAAATACACTGAGCCATTGAACTTTGCAATTGTTTATTACTTGATCTTGATTTCTTGCACATTGCCGCTTCATCATTTACCTGTCATTTGTTTTGGATGACGTGGTTTATCCTCTCTTCGTAGCTATCTAGAATGCATAGGTAAATTTGTAAGTTGAACTCCTTCGCCCTTCTGCTTGTAACAGCATCCACCTACTGTCTGTAAAATTTGCAATAGTGCTGTGTGTGCAATTTCGTTGTAGGCTAGGTCTGAATTCTTCCTTCTATCAAGAAAAACACGTTTATGCAGCCTGGTGTGAAGCTTGCTGGCAAGGAGACGAGTCAGGCTTTTTGAACTGGAAGGCTGATGAACAGAAGTTTTAGAAAGTGAGAAGGTACAGGCAGCATAGTAGATGGACACAAAGCGGTCGACATGGCAGGTAAGGTAGGCTTTGTGCCATAAGCAACACCTTATGGTGTAAGAACTGCTCAGATATGGGTCATTTCTGTGACATGAGGGAGAGAGAGGTGACTGCATCTGAGCTAAGTCTGCTGTTACTTCTCCAGTGTTGTTATTGCTGTTATAAATGAGTGCCCTCATTAGAACCGAGGGAATTTATGGGCAGATATGAAAATGTGGTTACTATAGTTACCAGGTGCTCCAGCTCAGTCGGGAAATGTCGCTAATATAATGATAGCCCAAGGGTAAACACATGAGGTAAATGATGAACAAGACCCCCTACTCCAGGAGAAAATCTTTTTCTTCACACTTTGTTTGGTGGCTTGTTCAGCAAACTAACATCTATCACTACAATTCCTTTTCTGTCCTTCCCTTTCTTTCAATGGACTGGGTTTGGTTAGACTATAAGGACCTCTGGGGAAAAGACAGTGCAAAAGTGAAGTAGCATTTAGAGCAAGGATAAAGATCTATTTATCTGTCTTTCAAAGCTCTCTACTAAAATCCCTCCCCACTCCTCTGTACGTAGGCTAGACAGCAAGGTGAACTATGTGTATTTCCACAGGATCAGAAATAGAACTTTTCTTGTGTTTGTATTTTTTCTCTCCTGACCCTAATTCCAGCAGTGACCCTTGATGCCCATCTCAGCCTGTGGACAGGGAAGGAGGAGAATGAGCAGGGACCCCATCGGCTGTCTCCTCGCATCCCTTGGCTGAGACAGGGGACATCTCAGTGCCTTGCTCCTTCAGTCCAACTGCTGACATTAGCTGCCAGGTGTGGGAGGATTCAATGAGAAAAATGGCATTTCAGAAGGATCAAGCCCCACAGATGTGACTGGAGTGGCCTCTTGCTTGGTGCTGCCTACACGCAGGATCTACATAGGTTATTCCATGTTACAGGGAAAGAAAGAATTGTGAAGTCATATTAATTCCTGCTGCAATTTCTCTGAAGTCAACAAGGTGACACTACTGATTGCTTTGACAAAGATTTTTCAGTCCTAAGTAATTACCTGGCCTTTTAGAAAAAATGCAGGAGGAGAGAGAAAATCAGAACAGCTGCTGCTAAGGGAGCTGATCCCCACCACCTTAAACAGTGCTGATCATGAGTTGCTCTCTGGTTTTGGAGGAGGCATGCAAGAGGAGAAAGAAGCTGGAAGCATCTATATCCTGCTCAACCAGAGATAAACCGCAACTATACTTAGCAGTATCCAGCATGTTGCCTTCTGCTACTTACTGATGGAGACTGCAAAATTATTGCTCTGTGATTCCTTATGTGAGTGTAGGGTCAGACTCTGGTGGTGTATAGAAAAGCAGAGCCACAGCTGCAGCAATGAGAAGGTCAGTGTTAGCACTGTCACTGGCCATACAAGCTCCAGCTCCTCTCTAGGGATCACTTCAGGCTGATGAACACTAAGATCCTTGAGCTTTCTAAAAGCAGAGAGCATTGCCTATCCAGTTTAGTCTCATATAGCTTGTTGAAGTGCTTTAATCAGACACCATAACCTCTGTCTCGAGCCTTAAAGAGAGACAGGAGCTCCAGAGAGCAGTTCATTTCCCCTAAGGTCTGCAGCCTGGCATCCCTGTTTCTCCCTTGGCAAAAGATGCAAAAAGGCTTTGAATGCAATTGCTTCAGCTAGGGCCTTAGTCACAGTCATTGCTGTCTTGATGAACTTGGCCATCCTGAATAGCTTAAATTACCTTGGATGATGGTTTTGCTTCATTAGTAAGAAGGTCACATACTGACTCTGTCACAAGCCTTCCTGCAGGAGGAGTAGGTGTGCTGCGGTGCAATGTCTGGGCTTCAACGTTAGCATTGCTTTATAAAATGAAGCAAAGTGCACATGAAAAGGCATCTGATTAGGCAGTGCCTCATTTCTGCAAACACCTTCCTTTCTACCCAGAGCTTTTTGGAGGGCTGTGCCAGTGCCAAATGTAGTTGAATCAGGTTCTCAGTGGAAGTAGCCACGCAGAAGTTGCACATGGATCTATGTCCACATGTGAGCTGCTGCTTTGCTGCAGGCTACAGGCATCACTGTGGCTGCACAGGGCTCATCAGCTGTAGCCTGCCCTCCTGTGCAGAGGAAAATACCGAGCTCATCCTCTCTGAAGATGGTCCTTCACTAAACATCCTGGGGTGTGAGTGGCAACCTCATGGTCTGTTGTTATAGTCTAGCTGCTGTTCCTTGTCATCTGCTGTTTGCAGTGAGGCACGGGTTGCCCACTGCAGCTTGTCTTTCCTGCAGTGGGCCTATCGCAGCTTGCCCAAATGGAAGAAATAGAAAATATCTAGAAAAAAGACTTAAAAAATGGCTAGGAAAGGAGGGAGGGAGCAAACAGGTGAGATGTGCACTAGTGATGAGGATGAGGTTGCTTGTACTTTTCTTGTGATACAAGAGATACCAGTGAAATTAAAAAGCCTCAAAGATGCCTGCTGTTGTAGTATTACTTGGAACACTGGTCTGACCTAGTATAGCATGTTTCCTTCTCTTTGATTTTAGAAACTGAAGAACGCTTCAGTGCCCTGGGAGTTTGGGTTTGTCAGTATGACGTTGCTGGGCTGGGCAGTCATAGCCCGGATGGGACAGAGAAACAGGGACCATTAAATCAGATGTTTCCCTGGTCATTGAAAGGGCTCCAAGCAGTAAGCAAAACAAAGACTTTTGCACTTCAGCTGGATTTCAGGATTTGTCTTCTCTGGACCTGTTTTTTGTTTGATCTCTGTATGGTGTAAGAAACAGCATGAGAATCCCATCCTACCCACTCCTCTGTCTGTCTCTTCTGTGTACCCCCTACCCTGTTGCTGTAGTAGTTAAGTGCTTCACAGCTTATACGTACATTTGAATTTTTGGTCAGGTTTAAAAATGTTCTGTTTTCCCCCAAACCCCTAGAGTAAAGGAAATTTGAATCTAGTTGTTTACTTTGGGTTTCGATTTTTGCGTATTTTAAAATGCACACTGAATAGTTAATTTTACCAAAAGAAGTTATTTCAATCTGAAAAAAACAACAGCACTTCCTTTTGCAAAATCTTGACATTGACTCTTTTGAACTTCTTAGGATCTTGAATCTGAATGAATTCAGCAGCACTGACACACAGCAGCATGTATTTTGTGGGAGGGTTAGTGTGTGCGTGGGGAATTCTTGAAAAATGTTCCAATAGAGAAATCATGCTTGGTCGCAGGAACCCTCAGCAATCTGTACCCTTGTGACACCACCGGAGAAATCCCATCTTCCTCACCTCATTAAGACCAAGGGCAACTGCTGTGTGCTGAATCTCTGAAAAAATGTGAAACCTGGTGCTTCAGACCTCCCTTTCTTTGCTAAGTTGATTACATAGATTTCCCCACTCCATAAATTAATACCGTGTTAAAGATGCTCTAATCACAATGCTGGTTTTCTTTTTGCTGTAAGAACAGAGCACGCAGCCTTTGCCTGGTAGTAAGTTTCTCCCTAATTGTCTAGGCTAGTTCCACTGTTTGAATTTTGGATTGGGCAGGTGGCATGAGCCAATTTTTTATGCTTTGGGGTTTTAGCAAGGCCCAGCTGCCAGACTGTGGGTGAGCTGTGAAAACACTCTTCTGTAGAGCTTGGCTATTTATCTTGGCCACATCTTTAATGCCAGAACAGTCCAGGAGCATCTAGCTCTCCTGTGGTCTCTCAGCCTTGAAATAGTGCCATGGCTCAGACTGCAGACCAACAGAAGCAATTTTTTCTGTACAGTTGCTATACATTTTGCTCTTGCAGAATCTTTTTGGAAATGCAGTGTATGTGACAGCCTGCACAGCAGTCTCTCTGTCTATTTTCCCTCTTTGGAAGACAAAATCCAAGAACCCTTCACTCCTTCAGGACCCAGAAAATGGGTTTTTGCTCTGATAGCTGAACTGGTATTATTAATACCGTGGACAAGGGCTACTATTAGAAGTCAGTAAGGCAGATTTGCAGCTTGCCAAGTTTTCTGGGTTAGCATGGAGTACAGGCTGACAAGCCTGATCACTAAGATTGGATAAGTACATACCTCATTTTCACACCTCATGTTAGCACCAGGATAAACAAGCCTGATTTTGAAAAACAATAAAGCTAGCTGGGAAATGATCTCCCAGCTCTAAAAATGTTCAGGATGTCAACACTTTGTCACTTGATCTCAGCCGGAGCTAAGGGCACTGCAGAGTCCTCCCTTATGTCTCCTAACTTCTGCTTTTTCTCATGTGGTTTGGTCCACATGGATTCTTCAGCTGGAAGATGGAGTTGCTATGAGTGGTGTTTTCAAAATCAAGCCAGTTCATGCTGTAGACATACTTAAAGATCAGTAATTTTGAAAACCACTGTAAGTCAGGGATCTGGTTGTTTGGACACACAGAATGACCTGGGTAGAGCCAAGAGTTGTGCAGCGCTCCTGCGGGCATGGTAAGGACCTTGTGCACCAAAATATCAGCTGTTGTAAGATTAGAGTGACACCCTTCCTTGCCTTTCTTCTGAAAGTTTCTTGAAGAAATGAGCTCAGGCACACTGAACTGTCTTTTTCTTCAGTCTCCCTCCTTTAATATATAACTTTTGAATTCTTTTGCCACTTTTAACCAAATTTAACCCAAGGGTGCACAGAAGCAATTAAGCTCCTATGAGAAAGGTGGTCAGACGTCAAGAGGGTGAGACCTAGTAGTGCTCCCACCAAAGGGACACCACTGATTGCAGTGAAGCAACATTGTACAGCGGCATCCTGACAGTAAGAAAACTTACCACTTACTAGACATCAGCGAAGCCAGCCAACAGGGTGGAACTATGCAGGAATGCAGATTTTCAGTGATGTTACTTCTCGTTGAGTGACTCGCTTTCAGAAGAGATAATTAAAAACAAGAAAAAAAATCTTAAAATAATAGTATATGTCACCTGTGACAATACAATAACTATGAAGTAATACACTCAAGTGAACTATGAAACTAGGCATTCACTTAGGGATGTGACAGAATTTCTTCTGAAACACTTTTTTTTTTTTTTTTTTTAAGTTAAATGGTGTTTTATAAAGAACTTGAGAGGTTTGTGGGAATATCCTCAGCATGCATGTGATTCTGCTTAATTCTTGTTCCTAAGGAATACCCCTGGTATCAATATAGGCTGGGGGATGAAGGGACTGAGAGCAGCCCTGCCGAGAAGGA
>NW_008794665.1:11215082-11215303 GCF_000699145.1 Aptenodytes forsteri | reverse complement strand
TCGATGATCTTAGAGGTCTTTTCCAACCTCAGTGATTCTATGATTCTATGAATCCCTGATCCCTGGAAACATTCAAGGTCAGGTTGGACGGGGCTCTGAGCAACCTGAGAAGATGTCCCTGCCTCTGGCAGGGGGGTTGGACTAGATGACCTTTAGAGATCCCTTCCAACCCAAACTACTATGATTCTGCCCAGCTACATGATGGCTATTGAGATACACAA
>NW_008794665.1:11168736-11214983 GCF_000699145.1 Aptenodytes forsteri | reverse complement strand
CCCTGGAAACATTCAAGGTCAGGTTGGACGGGGCTCTGAGCAACCTGATCTAGTTGAAGATGTCCCTGCCTCTGGCAGGGGGGTTGGACTAGATGACCTTTAGAGATCCCTTCCAACCCAAACTATTCTATGATTCTATGATAATAATGTGCTATTTGCCAGTGGAGCAAACTCGTACATTTAATGGATATGAGACGTACAGCTAGCTGAAAGGTGTTAAAATCGGCTTATTCATAATTTCCTTTATTTTTCTATTCCTTGAATGTTTAATTTTTTTTTTTTTCTGATGGTGATCCTATATACGCCATACTGACTGTCACATATCTGAAGTGTAATTAGCAACTGCTCATGGATCCATAGGAATTATAATGAATAATGTGAGCTCAGTAGAATGATGCATCTTATCCACGTACTTCTAAATAGATGTCATGCACAGTCTGATCCAAAATCTGGTCTCAACTTCCTCTTTCTCATCTATGTCACCCTCTCAAATGCAGCTGCATGACTTGCGAAATGGAGGTTAAACATACCAAAATATTTCACTTTTTGTTTGCTAGGATTACTGACTGCTTAGAGTCCTCTGTAAGCATTAACCAGTGGTGTCTAGCTATATCAGGTTGTGCAGTTACTCCTTGGAACTACGAACCAGCAAACTTTCCTCCTATGTGTGCAAATTGGATTAAAATACAGCAATACAGAGGCATCTAGGTGAGCATGATAGCAGACAAAACAGCAGCATCTCTGCAAATGTTATTCACCTTGTTTGGAAAGGGAGGAACTGGGAAAGGATTGGTAACTACCATCTAGAGAGATGAATTTTTCAGTTAGAGTTGTGTTTGGGGTGGTTTTATATATGTGTTGGAAGGATAGGACACTATAGGATGGTGATCCTTAAAGAATGGGACATCTTTCCAAGGATTCAAGTTGGAGAAAGTAAATGGTGGATAGCATGTGAGGAAGCGAGCCCTGTCAGAGTCTCCATGAGCTGTGGGCTACATCTGCACTAGTAGATTAAACAGTAGCAGAGAGCAGTTTTTGGTTCTCAGGCCAGCTGGCAGGACTTGACCTTGTCCGTACTGTTAAACTCCCTCAGCTGAGCTGCATGCCCACATGGAAACTGCCTGTTGGACGTAGTTCCTGGGCTGTGCTAACAGCAGAATTTGGGAAATGCCTTGTTGGCGCAGGCTGAAGCATGCTGGAGCCGATCTGCAGATGTAGCATAGCCGACTGTCAGACTCCTGTGCCCAGAAGTGGTTTCTGGCACTGTGGTTTTGACTTGTGCAACTTCAGCCTGCCTGTCTGCCTCTGGATACTTGTATTTACTCTATCAGTCTGTTATTTCAGAGTTCAGAATTATCATATATGCAGAAATTTGGTGTGGTGCGAGAAGCACTTAGCATTTGAAAGTACCTTAAACTTTTCCCTGACCTTCTGAACCTGACTTAGGCAAATCCTCGTTAGCCCTATTAATGACATGAGATGCCAGTGGAGCCGGGAAGTTGGTTTGCAATAGTGACAACTTCTGTTTTGCGAGTCAGACTTGTGTCACTGTGCTGTGACCCTTTGGAGCTGGCAGCTCCTTTGCCATCGGGAGAGGGCAAGCGCTTTACAAAAACTTACAGGTAGTGTGGAAGAGCGTCATCAAGCAGACGGTTTCTGGGTGCCCCAGTCAAACAGTTGTCTTTCAAGACGTGTCCTAGATTTTAACCTATTGAACAAGAACACAGCGAATCAAATGGAAAACACATGGTTCACTGCTCTCAGTTTTGATAGCATCAGGAAGGTCAATCAAAGATTAATGGGTGTAACTATTTTCTAAGCCTATCTATAATGCTTTTAGCTTGGTTTCCAAAGGAAACAGGGTGTATGTAGTAATCCTCTTCTGTTTTTTTTCCTTCCCAGTAATTCTTACTCTGACCAAATCTGAACAAATCTGACAAGTATGTCAATTCTTACAAGTTTTGTCTAGCCAAGTATAGGAGAGAATCTCCATCAGTGTCCTCAGTGAGGAAAGATAGTGTTTAAGCTCAGCAAAAGACAAGCAGAGATTGCCCAAGAAAGAGCACTTCTATAAACACCACAGCTGAAGGAAGAGCTTCATCCTAAGTTTTCTCCTTCATCAACGGAGATCTATAAGAAAGTAGGGCTCTAAAACTGCCTTTCCGGTACTCTCCATCACACCTCCATCTTTTTTCCAGAGAAAACATTTTGCAAATGGGACAAAGTAAATAAAAGCTACTTGGGAAGGTGAGGGCTGGTGTTTGCAACTCTGCTTTGGTAGATAAGAGCAGTAGTTTCTAGAAAAGGAGGGTGGCATCATCAGGCTTTGCTATCTAGAGGTAGCACTGCTCGACACAGCAAGCTGCAAAGAGATCCAGCTGCCTGGTCCTGAAAAATACTGTGTGCTCAGAAAACTGCGTGCTGCAACTTGTTCACAGTGGTAAGAGACATGAACAAAGAGGTGTGTCTTGCCCAGAATGGGAGATTTTAAGACACCATTTTTGAACGTGCCCTGTCATTTCTGTGACTTTTCGTGTTTCATTTAGAATAACAGCCTAAATGCAAGGCCAGGGTAACAAAGCTGCATGCAAAACCTCAGATAGGTTTCAGGAAGGGAGAGGGCAGTAGTTAGAGGTATGGCTTGTTTTCCAATTTTTTCTAAATTTTCTCTTCTTTTGTTCCTTTCCATGTGTGTGTCAGCTTTCTCAGTGTCTCCCAACCATCTTCCATTTATCTCTTTTTCTGCGAGCTCCTTTGCTGCTCACTTTGTATTTTTTCTCCTCTCTCTTTCTTCCCATTACTTTGTTATTCCAGGTAAATCTCATTTATCTGTTTTGAGCCTTCTCGCTCCATTTAACTCTTTCCTGAGACTTTTCCTTCTCTATTTTTCTCCTCTCTGTATTCTGTCACCTTTGTCTCTGCTGATACTGCCTGAATTCAAACACCATGACTCAGGTGGACAGCAGATTTCCCTGGGTACTGAAGAGACCCTTCATTTGATGGGGATTGACTAAAGACAAAGCTTGAGCATCTATATTCTAACTAAACCAATGTCGCATCTTTCCCTGATCATGGCCTGACATTTCTGCAGCCCTAAGGGGTGTGGAGGATTGGGTGCCGTTAGGACCGGTTGTCTCTAACTGGAAATAACAAAGCTGAACTCTGTCAGAGCAGAACTACGGCTACCCAGTGTCATGTGACACACGTGTGTCGTATTTGCAGTACGGTGAACCCAGGAATGCTAATGGTGCTCACATCCAAGAGACACAATGAAAATGAGCACTTGCTGTCAGCTATTTCAGTTTGCTATTATTTTGGACCATTGGCTATGAATGAAGTTCAAGCCAAATTGAACACAAATCACCTAGAACTGCATGTAAAAGGTCTCAGATAAAATTAGCAGTAGAGCCACTAGCCTCATGCAGCTTAAGTGAGCCATCATTGCGTATCTGCCCCTAAATGTCGATACTGTTCTTCCTGCTTCTGTGCTGCTATACATTTGAGAGCATATAGCTTTGGCAATGCTTGGTTGCCACCATATGCTCAAACGCTGGCTATATGGGTTGCCTTCCTGTATGGCATTTTGTGAGCACACCGAGCGACCGCTGAAGGTTAATAGGACTTGTGACAGTGGGAACTGATGTTTGTTCTGTCTCCAACAGCATGCAGGTAGCGATGGGGAGGCTCTTCTGCATTGTCCTTCAGGTGACCTTTCTCCTTCACACAGGAGGAAGGCTCATTCCACTGGCTACTCATCAGCAATGCAGGAGGGCTCTGAAATTACAGGCATCGGCCACAGGGACTCCATTTCAACCAATTTCTGGATGTGGGGGGGAAAGGACAGTAAAAAGAAATGCAGGAGTTTGTATGGGAAATGTTAGAGGACTAGATAGCTTCTGTTCCAGACCCTGGAGCTGTGTGGCTTTGTGTGTCTGTCAGTAATCAGGAGCGGGAAAGAGCCACTTCTCTCTAATTGTCCCTCTAATTTTCTTTAATTGAGGAAATGGCTCTTTTTGTGAATGTTTCTCTCTGTTGAGCAGGTTAACGCTACCAAAGGCTGCTTCGGGCTTCTTGTGCAGCGCTAGAATGAATGGGAGGAGAAGTGCCTCTGGCTGCATGGCATTTATTTATTGCCTCTTCCTTGAGAGGGAGTTTAGTGTATCGCAGCATGATTAAGGGCAACAGAATCTTGCCCTAAATCAGAGAAAGCTTAGGAAGAAATTAAAATTGACTTCCTCAGGCCACATATATTTGTTTTCTTTCCGCTGTCTTTCGCCCATCACGGAGCTCTAGCATTGTTGGCACGTACAATCTAATGGGTACACCAGGGCCAGCAGCGTGATGGATTTTAATGTCACAGAGAGAGTACTGAGTGAAGCACATAGAAAAAAAAGAGAAAAGAAAAGATCCTTGGATTTCATTGCACAAATAAATGTCAGAATGAAACAGGTCTGGCATGACTTCAGCTCCCTGCTACCCAAAGTCAATCACACTGAAATGCTCATATAAGCAAGAAATACTGTACTGCTCTGGTGTGGGTGAAATACGGGGTCTAGAACAAACCTTGTTGACCACTTAAATGCCGCTTAAAACTTAAGAATAGGTTTAGTAGCACTTCAGTGGAGTCTGGGACTTTCCACCCAGTCTTTTGGCATGGGTAACCAGTACTGCAGGTTATCAAGCCTGGGTTGGAGGAGTAGGTCTGATGCTGTGCTGTGGGACCCCAATTGAAGCATTCCTCACCCCTTTTAAGTCCCGTGAGTTGAACACAAGAGGTGTGTCTTACACTATGCCATCACCAGGTCTTGAGCCTGTGTTTTTGTGCAGCACAGGTATTTCTCAAGCTAAGCCCAGGCATCCCCAGCTCTTGCAGCTAGCAATTCCAAGAACCAAGAGCAGGAGCACATCTCTCAAAGGCAAGGCAAAGGTGACTTGACACCTCGGTGTGATGCTGGCTGAGATGGAGGTAAGGGTATCGTCATAGAGGAATTTAGCAATGTGTAGTGAATTCAGATCATACATATATATATATATGGCCACCTTCAGATGTGCTGCTTGCAGTGCTGCTGTGTGACAGCAGCTCAGGTCAGCTCCATTCAGTAAAGATTTAACCTGGACTTACTTGGCTCAGGAGACCAGCTATTGCTATTTAATGGTTTTCACTGGAAATCCTGTAAGTAGAAAAAGGCTGGGCTTGCTTTGCTTTTTCCCTTTTCCCCACACTTTCCACAGGCAGGCTCTTTTCTCAATTGGAGCAAACCACTGCATCTTTAAGAAAAAAAATCAAAAAAAGGAGCAAGATTTAGAAGTACAAGAAAGTCTTTCTTCGCAGAATAAATTGCCTTTAAGACCCACCAAAAATATTTTTGAGCTTTTAGTTAAAATATTGCTTGTTACAGCACAATCTCTTGTGATTGCAGTCTTTCCAGAATCTGCACTTGTTGGAGGGCAGGTATCTAGCAAACAGCACAAAGCAGCAAAATATTCATTAAATACCCTGGCAAGGATACATTTGTGGCCAGGTATAGATCCCAGAGATGTTTTTTTCCTTCATTAGTTCCTCCATTTCTGCAGGCATTACAAGGGGGCTTAGCACACCCACCTTGGTCTGGAAATAGTCTAATCTTTATTTGCCAAAGTGATAGTTTAAAACGAGAAACTAGCCTAAGAGGCATTATGTCAATTGAACAAATAATCATAACAGTTTCCATGTCTCCTGCAAGGCTTTTCTTATTTAAAAAATAATAATAAAAAAGCTGAAAGCAAGCACTGAATCTTTGTATAACCCAGTGAGTGCACAGACAATAAAATTGCTTTATATGTGTCCCTCTCTTACCCTTATCTTTCTTCAAAGTATCAAAAGAGGAAAGCAATAAAAACAAATACTTTATAGCATGGTAACCTCTGAACTGCACTGTTTTAAATGAGTAGCCATATAATCTAACACAATATGATGGTGCTGTTTTCCTCGCTGATGCCAGGCTGAAATGTGAGGGCTGTGTCCCCTATGTAGCTTTTGAGCTGCTACTAGAAAATTTGGTTTAGTTAATGTGGTACAGATGTCTGGAGTTACTTGTATGGTGATGCCCTTAGGGGTTGTTTCAATTAAAATACTACAGTATAAAATCAAATCATTAACCATTTGGGATGGAAATCCCAGCTCCTAAATAGTTAATTAGTACAAACCTTAATGTAGAACAGAACTGTATGACTACCGTGTTTTTTTCTTCACAGGCCAAAAAAGGAAAAAAAGGTAATTAAAACGTCTGGTTGTTCTCATTGAAAGAAAAGACAACCCCAGTGTGTTGAAAGAATTTTATTTGACCTAAATCACTGAAATTTTGAATTTTAAACATAACATTTATCTTGAAATGTAAATTCTATTTGCAGTGATAAGAAGCGTTGAGTGAGAAACAACCTCCTGAATCTTTTCAAATATACCTAAACAAACTGGGCTCTGGCAGTACTCACCCATTCCTCTTTTCCTCTCTGCCTCTTGTTTCTGTCAGCATTATCATGAGTTTGCCACATTGGCTGTTTCGGGGCAGCCGAGAGAGCCTGGCTCTTTTTAGGTAAAGCATGGCATATCTCAGAAGATATCCTTTCAAAAGTGCTTGTGAACACCTGGTCATACTTAAAAAGTCATTCTTTTCTTAATCTCTTAAACTGTACATTTATTCTTCTTGTTCTTTCCTTTGGAAGATAAATATCCATTAATAACTTGTACATGCTGTATAAGGACAGAGCAATAGCTTACCACGAGGTCATGAAATCCTTCATAAAAAGAGTTTGCCTCCAAACTTTGCTTCGCTGGGATTATTCTTTGCTCTCTGGGTGAGTTTCTGTAGTGTCATTGCTGCTGAATCCCCGGGTGCCTCAAACGTGGTGCTCTGGGACATGAGATATGAGGGATATTGCACACTCTTCTGGAAGCTGTTTTGGTATGAAAAGAAATGGGCCAGATTTACCCATCTCCACTATTTTATGATCCTGTATATAGGAAAAGAGGCTGTTGATAGCACAGCTTAAGAGAAAAATATGTTCCTCAGTAGTGCAGCCCTTCAACATCA
Organism: Aptenodytes forsteri; assembly: GCF_000699145.1. Classification (NCBI taxonomy): domain Eukaryota; kingdom Metazoa; phylum Chordata; class Aves; order Sphenisciformes; family Spheniscidae; genus Aptenodytes; species Aptenodytes forsteri. The sequence continues at coordinate 11,207,913 of NW_008794665.1, read as the reverse complement.
GGCAAGAGTAGAACTGAGGACATTTCCACGGACTTGCTAACAACCTTCAGGGGAGAGACATGTTATGCCCACGCTGCTGTTCCTGACCAGTAGAGAAACTTTCAGGCTTGATTTTTTTTAATCTGAATTTGGACTCTGGCATAAACATCAACCTGGAAGGAGTTTTGGGGGTGGTCCCTTATGTTTCTTACATTTCCTGCAGAATTTTTAGCAGAGATGTCAGCTGCTTCTGTGGCAAAAAGCAGAAAGTTAGGACATGGCAGTGCTTGGTTTGCATCTGATCTTAGGTCTCTCTATGTTCTCATAATGAAAGTCAGTGAGTTTTCACACGTGTTTGGTTTCATCGGGTGATTCTCAGTGCTCTGGGATGCAGGCTTCAAAACAGTAATCCTCTAGCAATAGAGAGGTTCAATTTGTCCCCCAGATGCAGCTCTAGCAATATCTTTTTTGCATTTGCTTTGGTGACAAGATGGCATCTTCACCTGTGAAAAACAATCTGGAAACTTTCCAGCATGGTAGTGCAGAAAGGAATCAAATTCATGGTTGGTACTTATAGACAAGTGTCAGTACGGCAACCTATGTCTCACTGATAGCAAATGAAAGGTAAATATTGTGAGTGATGGGGTTGTTCAAAGGGCTGAAATGAAGCTTTGCTCTGACTCGCCAACATGCCTTAATTTCCAGGCAGAGGAGACCTTTGCCCACCTTGAGATGTGCACCAAGAGCAACTTAGGAGACTGGAAGGAAAGCCATCCCCAAAACTGCGGTTTTGTCGATCATAGGTCCATTCCATGAAGAGGAACAGTAATCAGAAGGTGCTGCTGGTGTTTGATGGGATGGCTTGACTGCGAGCATCTTATTCCTTCTGTTGCTGGGTCCAATGCTGATCCATAGCTGTTAGAGTCTTGCAAAGTTCTTCCAGCAGCACCAGAGCAGTCTGAGTGGTTTTTAAAGGAGATGCGATAGAGTAATAGCATCTTTGTTTGGCACGTGTCTGTGGAACAGATTGCTTCTGCAACCAGATCATTTCATTTACTTGATTTCAGTCCATGTTCTCATCTCTTTAAAATGGGCACTATAATGCTGTCTCATTATGCACAGACTTTATGGGAGAGGTTCAGTAATCATTATGAAAAGGTCAGATGCTTCTGTGAAGGGCACCTATAAATGAGTCTATAAATAAATAGTCTGGAAGCCTTTAGGAGATGCTAACAACTTATTTATCTTTTATCCTGCTGGCTGCAGGGGATGTATAAAAGCACTAGCATACTGCTAATTAGTTTAATGCTCAAGTTTTGGTTTGGGGGCACTGAGACACTGCTGGGTGTAGCAATTGGCTTGATACGAGACCTGACCAGCACTGAGCTCATACCGATGCAGAGTGTGGTTCCATGAGATCTGTGCTAAGCCTCGCTGGGGACCACATTTCTTAATTGGGAAATGCGTGTGTTTTATTGAGAAGATGCTAGCTGCAAATATATCCTCGGCAACAATGTGGCACCATTATTTTCCACTTGGCTTAGAGGAGAAGAGCGACCATTAGTAATGCTTTTTATTGACTAGTCTGAGTGCTGCTGGTTGTTCGGGTCATGTTCAATAGTGTCGGGTCTGGACTTGAAACACTCAGCTGTCTAGCAAGAAGCTGGTTTCATTCCACACTCTAGTGGTGTTTAAGGCAGGTAGTAAGAAACACCTCGTTTGCTTTGAGGTCATTCCACTCTTTATGGCGGAAGACACTCCTGATCTGCCTGTATACCAATGGGATGGTTACTTTCATTTGCCATCTGCCTGTGCAATGGGTTTTAGCTGCAACGGAAAGGGCTGAGGTGGAGCACAAAGGCAGTCCCAGTTCTGAGGGATAGCAAGAGACAGGGGAAGTCTCGGAGTGGCTGGGGGGATGCCTCTTTGAAAGGCTTCTCCCTTGGGCAGCTTGTTTAATTGCTTTAGTATTGCTTAGCTTTTTGTCACATGAGATTCAGCATTTCCAGCTGCAGAGAAGCCGACAGTCTCAGTGTGGAGGTTTTCAGAGCCTCTGGCACCTGATCCTTAATACACAGCTCCTTAGGAGATCCCGTCCTGCTCCTTGATCACTGGCTGCAGACTGAAGCACAGAAAAGCCGCTTTACTTGAACTGTAGGACATAGAGAGCCCCCCTCCTTTTCCCTCCGACCAAGGAAACTGGAGTTACAAAGGGAATTCAGTCCCAAAACATCCTGGTGCTTCTGAATCCATCCTGATCCAGGTTGCAAATCTGCTTAGGCTTCTGACTGTTCCCTGTGTCACACAGTTTAATGCCAGGTAAAGAGAGAACATGGCAGTTACTCATTGTCTTACCTTTGTCAGTCTTCTAAAAGCATTCAGCCAGGCTGGGTGTTTATGTTCAATCTGGTTTAAATAACTGAGTTAAAAGAGTGGCCCTTTTCTCTGACAGCCTGATCCCACCCGGGTTTGCTTTTATCAGCAGTCTGAAGGGAATGGGGCTGAAACCTTCAGTTGCTTCAGGACAGACAGGCTCGTTTCTACCTGTTGGGCTTGCGCAGAATGGTACTGGGTGTTGCACTCTTTGCAGGGGGGATTTTAATGATTGCAACTTTTCTTCTGTCACAGCTCTTCCTTTCAGAGAGGTGGGAAACATATGTGTGTGTCCGTGAAGAGAAGAGCAGGGACTACTTAAAAAGGGAAACGCACCGATGCACTAGGAAAAGAAAAAGTGAGCCTGCAGGCTTTGTTCCACACTGCAAGATGACCCATCTTAGGAAGGCAAATTTGCTAAGTGGCTTATTTTGTCTTCAGTCCACTGTCTCTTCTCATTATATCAGAATACAAAATCTTCTCCTACTTTGGCATTTGCACTGGGCTCTCTCACTCTCAGGCTGGAGAGATCTGCAGGGCAGCCCCTTTCTCTGATGGGGCACTGAGACATTTCAGCCCAAGAAGCAGGAGAACGCCCACTCCAAAAACATAGAGGCTATAGGAGCTACAGCAAAAGGTACAGCTGAAGAGCGCCTGTGTTCAAGAGGGTTCCCACCCTGGTGCTAAAGGAAAGACTTAAACAGCATGTTATCACATTGCCAGTTAGTCTAGCATCTGGCCGGCCTTCCTGAGCACTCAGGGCAAGTGTGTGGTTGGGGTTCAATTTCTACAGACTGGCAGTGCCTGAACTGATATTGTTGTATGCATTAATTCAGCAGTGTGGGAGCTTTTCCATTGGCACATCCAGTAGAGCAGCATTATTCTGTGTAAGATACAGCAATATGCTGGACTCCTCACTTTGCTAGAAAAACATAGGGCTGAGAACAGTCTAAGTTTGGGCCCCAGCTAGCTGGGCAGTGCCCACTGCGCGTTGCCTTTCAGTGAGATGAAGGACTCCATCTTCAGAATGACGTGGTTGTTTGACCTCTTTCTTTTTCCCTGGAGGTCTCCCCTTCTCTGCTGATTCCCCCACGCCTCCCACCCCCCAAATCCTTTTCTCACAAGGGACCTCTCCATTTTACTTCATGCTAGCCTTCTGAGAAGAGTTCAGACATCTATGATGAGGTTGGACAAGCCAAAGAAAAGCACGGATGGAGACTTTCTGGATAAATAGGTCACCAGGTTCCTTAGAAGCTTACAGCAATCCTATCCTTTCTTTCTCACATGGGTGTAGCCTGTTTCTCCTGGGGCTTATTCTTAGTCCAGAGCATGGAGGTAAGTCCTTTTTGCAACTTTAATCACCACTGAGGAGCATTGGATCTTCCCTGAAAGGAAACAACATATTTTTGCAAGCAAAGAAACAAAGTGCCCTGATGACTGCTGGAATAGACTTTCCTTTTAAGCAGAACGAAATGTTTTTGTCAACCTGAGTCTGCTTTGCTTTGGGAATCTCTAATAATGGGGTTTATAGTCATTGCTAGCTGAAATTTTGTCAGTCTTCCAGGCTCTGTTTGCAGGCATTAGTATGTGTGTAAATGAGAGTTTTCCAGACCAAGCTTCACACCATATAAAAGTGTATGGAGCCATGGCTAGACAGGACATAGCATTAGCTGGACTTTCATTCACAGTGTGTTATAGTTGTAGGGATCATTCATTCAAGCCCCAATTTTTGTTATTTTTCATTACTGCCCAGGTGCTCTCCTGGAAAATTTTCACCTAAACATTTCACCTAAAGAACTAGTGAGTTCTTTTTTTATATATATATATTATTTTTTCCCCTTAGTAAGCTAGTGAAATGAGACCAGTTTCCTCAACATCTTTCCTGTGTGATGTTTTTTTCCTGCAGTACCGGCAAGACACTTAATCACTCTTTGTTTATGTTTCCCCCTTTTGAAACAGGCATTAAAGTGTTGCCTCCCTAGGCAAATGTGTGAGAAGGATTAATTCAGTTGTACATGTGAAGAGGTCAGATACTGAATAAGGAAACACTGAGCTTCAGCTCAGTATGGCACTCACTGCCCAAGCTGTGGCCTGGCCATAGGAGATGCCAAGCAGCTCCTATCAGCCAAGATAAACAATAGTATTTGTCTCAGGTTAGATGATGATCAATGTGGTGCTGTCTGACAGTTATGCTTGCAGCCTTTTCATTTTTTTAAGAAAGAGGTTTTTTTACATTTGCTAAAGGAGGAAAAGTTGGGGATACTTGGTTCTACAAGTGCCTGCTCCAGACAAAATATTTCATCTCTATTTATATTCTTTCTTTCTACAATGGGCGCTGTTATTTTTGTCTCATTGTTCATAGACCTTTGGAGGATTAATTAAGCAATAATTGTGAACAGGCTAAATTTCTTATTTAAAGGTTCCAGATCAACAAGGCAATGAATAAATAGGACAAACAGATTTAGCCAAGGCTTACAGTGTATTAACTTCATCTCATTTCTCATTAGTTTGGTATTGAGCTTGTCTTTTAGTCTGCTGGAGTTGCACTGTATATAAAAATCTGCTTTCAAAAGCAAGTTGGTAGTTTCTGGGATTTATAAATATTGATGGCTGAATGTGGCTCCCGCTTGTGTCATGACATTTCACACCAGAAAAGAAGAAAGTTGCAGCAGCTGTGCAGCATCCCAAGATCCCTTGTCACCTTTTTTTCCTCCACTGTTCAGCCTTTCTTTTCAGCCCTCCTGAGGACAGACACATCTTTTTTTTTTTTTTTTTCCCATGGGCTTGAACCTACTTGGGAAGTAAACACTCTGCGTACATAAAGGCTAATAGCTAACTGCTAATTTTATGCTACTCTTGTTAAAAACCCTGCCTCTTACACCTACCTTTATACTGTGCCCTCAGGCGTGGTTGGAGGTTGTGTTTCTTCTATGGTCTTGGACCGAGGTGTCAGAGCTGTCATGGCTCAATTCTGTGAATTAGCTGCTCGAATTCTTTCTCAGGCCTGGAAATGAGGAATAAATGTCATGTGTCTCTAAGAAGTGAAGCACACCTCTTTCTGTCTCTTTGCAAAGATCATCACATTTAAGAAAGCAAAGCAGAAGATACTTGCATGTATTTATGTCTTACTGAGACAGAACTGACACTGTTCTCAAAAGCAGAGGTGCAGAGAGCAATCTAGGCTATCGATTTTTGACCCAAGTTCTTTTATTCCAAGGGAGAAGGTAATTCATCCTTACATTAAACTGTGGTTGCATTAGATGTTGGAAATCTCTATAGCAAAGTGAAAAGGAATGGCTGCCCTAAAATTTCACATAAGTCTTCATCCTCTATGGAAAAATCCCTGTTGTAGCTACAGAACTGGTGACATCTCATCAGCTCTGAGCAGGAATTGTCCCAAAAGGGAGTTCTTCTGTGCTTTATCTTGCAAGCTTGCACCTTGGAGGAGAGCAGCTGAACACCGGTCACTGTCTGACAACTGCCTGTGCAACAGCTTTCTCCTGTAACGGGCAGGTCAGGACATTCTGTATTTTTATGTTTATATACCTCCCTCTGTCTCAACAGCTCTTGTAACATTGTCTCACCGTGAAAACTTGCTGTTATGACAGAATGCTGTAATAAGTGCAGAGATCAGCTGTTTTAGGAAGGAGCTCCACTTGTACCCTGATAAATAAACAGAAGGGCTGTTTCATAGTGCTTTCAGGGAGAGAATAAAGAAGTCCTGTTTCCCCTTGTTGTCTCTATTTATGAAAAAGGTTATCTTTTTTTCTTCTTCTTTTTTTCTGACCGCTAGACCACCAGAGCAGCACAGTATTTGGGAAATTCTCCCAAAATGTGTTGACACAATCAGCTGTTGTCTGCCAGTGTCCACAGCTGCTGTGCTGGGAAAGGAAAGGGACTTCGTTGTTACCCAGTTGATGGTTTGTTGCAAGCTTAGAGGCAAGGATACCTGTTTTTTCCCTTCACCTAACTCTTTCATTTATTCCTCCGAGGAGAAAGCAATCCTGTTTGGGGGATATGAAGGGGATACAGTAGGGTAGAGTCAGGATAATTCTTTTCTCAAGGTAATTCAACCCTTACTGCAAGAGATATATCTTCATATGGGTGGATGGGAAGAGTTTTCTTGCCCAAATGCTGCTCAGCGGTGTGAGGCATGCAAGCTTAAAACCTGTGACTGTCTGGCAACGCAGTGGTTCAGTTTTGTCTCCTGGTGCCAGTGAAGACTACAAAAAATACAGTCTGGATCCAGAGATGAAGTGGCATTTGTTGCCCCATCTTGTCACACATTTGTGTGCATGTATGCCTGTGTCTGTCCCCCCTTAATTACAATTATACCCACTGTCTGGATGCAACCCAAAATTCTCATGGGTGCTCCTGTGAATTCTGTGAAAATAAGTATCCAGATGGAAAAGAAATGCCCTGCTGAGGGAAGGGCTTCCAAATTCATGCTTTATTAGACTTTGGGGAAGCCACACAGTGAAGCCTGTTGGATAATAGGATACATTAGCTCTCTTGAACTCAAAAACCTACCTGTTGGGTGTGTTTGGTTTCCAGACTGCCAACAAACCCCTCAAATCAATTAGTCACACAGCTCTACTTGCAGTGCATGTTTTCCTGCTGTTCTCAGGGAGAAGCCATTTTATGTTATCTCTAATTATTTTTGCATTCAGCATTTCTTGCTGGCTAAGGCAGGCACTGCTTTTTGTGGGGAAATTAGATCCCAGGTAGCTCCTGGGCTTTTCAAATCTGCAGTAATCCACACTGAATATCTGTACTGGTGTCAGACACTGTTTGTATCGCTGTCTAGCACACTTAATGGGGAAGGAGAGAGGGTGGCAACTGTTCAGCCTCCCCAAAAAACATTTGATGCTACTTTTTAGGGTAAGTAGAAGTCCACTTCTTCCTATGGCCAGATCTCCATCTCTCTTTCCCAGATTCAGCTGGAACTTCAGCGTTCAGCTCAGAAAGCAGGAAAATGTGATTGTTTGGTTACATTGATTTTAGTAAATTGTTTTTATACATATTAGTATATGCGTGTGTATTGCCGTCCGTCGTATACATGAGCCTCACTTGGATGGGCAATGGGCTTAGCACCTGTAGGTGATTTCCTTTTTTGGATGCACTCACATTTTTTTCTCTCCTCCCTTTGAAGAAATTTTCAGCTATCAAAGATGCTGGCTGTTAGGTCCCAGCAGGAAGAGGTAACCCATTGTGATCTGCATTGGGAAGTGTCTGTATTATCCCAGAAAAAAAAGTGTATCCTGATCTTACTGTACTAGAAGAAAGTGCCACTGTGGAACTTCATATGTGATCCAGGCATCAGCAAATGTTTTCTGTCCACTAAAGGCCCATGTTTTAATCTTAGCTTTAAATCAAAGAAGATGATCCTTTTCTACCACAACCCAAAGGGATCTGAAGGATGTGGAAATTGCCACTCGGAAAGCTGGACTTCTACAGGGAGCTACATGCCTGTTACACGTGAAGACACAATCCTGTTTTCTCCTGTGAGTTTTCTTCGCCAGCCCATTGTATCTTTTTTGGTCTTATTGATTCTCACCGCAGTGAAGTACATGCAACATTTTTCTTTGAGCCCATCACCGCAGTGTTCACAAAGACTGCACCTTAGTCCAAGGAGGTTCATTGTTCTAGGCCTCCTTCGCCAAGGCAAGAGGTACATGTACGGGGGCATCACACGAGCACTGGCCTCAAGATGCCAGAACAGCCCAGTGAATGACTGCCAGCTGCCAACAGCATGCACAGGCAGGAGCCAGCAGGTATTAGCTGCACGTTTGGTTTGCAGTCCTAGCAGTAAAATTAGGATTTTAGTCATTGATTTTACTGAACTAAAGCAGAACTTTTTATTTATCACAGCTCTCTCCCAGCCACCAAGCCAACGTAGGAAATAAAAGGGATTTATATTGAAAGCTCAGCCAAACGCACTCCTGTTCCCCCAGCATTCAATGGAATTGTGTTTGGCAGTGTCCCCCTTGATAGTTTTGGCTACACACCTCAGGTGTGTTTTCTCCTTTTTTTGAAGGAGGTGGTTCTTCTATGAAAGGGAGCTAGAGAAAAGGGCTTGATCCTGAGCGTGATGGGAAAATTGCAGGTTATGCATTCTCTTAATGAAGTTGCTATAAAGCATGGACTTCTAAAGAATGGCTAAATAGTCCTTGCTGGCTTCTTGTAGGAGCAGCAGTAAATGCAGCAGTTAGTAGGGCAAAGTTTGCTCGCAAAACAAACTGGCAAGTGATAGTCCTTTTAAATCTGCAGCAATCCCTCCTTTAAGAAGCTGCATCAAGCTTCCACATCACAGGGCAGAACACAGCCCTTGTTCAATAGCTCATGATCCTCTGCATCTGTGCTTGAGGAGAGAGCACACATATCCTTTATTTTAGCCATTTAGTCAATAAAAAAATAACAGTCCTTTTAGCGAGATGAATCCTTTTGGCCACTATATATTTCACATCGGGAGAATTCCTTTACAGAGGGATTATATCATCCTTATTGGCAAGATTTATCTGGGATGCACTTTATATTCCTTAATGTTAAGCATTTTCCTTTGCTGTAGAGATGATCTGTGGTGTGGGCTTCAAATCTGTGGCTGTTTTGCAATGGGGCGGTTGAATTCCTCCTCTTAGAGGAAGCAATGCAAGGCTGGATGCTAATTCTCCACCAGTTATCCTGGCACTAAAGTTTGGGTAACCCAAGCAAATTTGGCCATCCTGTGGCTGTGTCTCTTGCAGACCGTTGTCCTGCTAAGGAAAATGCCATAGAGGAGAATGTTTCAAGTTAATTTGATATGTTTTCCCAAAAAACATCCATTAGTTTCTTTATTTGCAAAACTCTGTCAATACTTCTCAGTGCTGAAGGGGATGCTCCCCATTACGTCTCACTCTCCTCCACCCACTTGCTCCAGTTGTTCTTCATCTCCCCTTCCTCCTTTTTCCCCTGTCCTCAGCTCCCTGTCCCTAATTCCATCCGTCTGCCATCTGCTAATGGTTACCCAGGTAGGAGATGGCACATGTTGAGGCTTGCTCTGAGCTGCCCAGAGTGGCTGCTCAGCCACCTGGCAGGACGCGTCGCACAGGGGATAGCCGATCCCTTCTACTTAGCCCCAATTTTCGCAGTTTGCTGCGAAATCTTAAATCTTTAAGTTTTCTACCCTCCCTTCCAACTCAGTTGAAACCGGGCAAGCAGCTCAAATGCTGTTAGGAAGGACCTTTCAGACAGCCACAGTGCAACCATGCAAACGTACAGCCTTAGAAAACCAGGGCTAGAAACATCCTGTTCCAGCTAGAGTAAGAACATAATAGGATGTTCTCACCCCAGCAGAGTGTTTCAGGGTGATCTGTGAGAAGAAAATTGGAAACGCTGCCTCTGTAGCTGTCCAGTAGCTGTCCTAGGAGCAGCCTGGGACCTGAGATAATTTGGTAATTTCATTCTTATGACTTCAGCTCCCCTTAATGACCTCTAAAATTTATTTGCTTCATTTGCTTGGGTTTTAAGAGATTATGCTTAAGTAATGCTTTGCTGCATTTAATGTTTTGTTGTATTTTCATTTACTGTGTAATGACTGTCTATATTAAATAATAGTAACAACATCTGAAATTATTAATCAACAAAAGATGACAGATAATGCATGTAAAGTTTTCTCTATATTTTGAATCGTTTATCTCCCAGGTAACATAAGAAAAATGTTAAACCATACTGAAACACATTCCTCAGCTGATGCAAATCAGCTAATGTACAGCAGCTGAATTTCTGGCCCATTATCTTTTTCCATGAAAGATGTTTTTGCCTTCGGAGTATTAATTATCCATGATTCTTTTTCTTTTCTTGTTTTCTGCCTTTGCAGGTGCTGCTAATTCTCCCAATTTCTTCCAGAAATGGGAAAATTGATCTATATTAGGAAATGTGTTCTTCCTTTCTTCAGTAAGCTGCATTTTCATTTTTGGCATCCATATTTAAATCCTAATGCGCATACACATATGAATGATGTGGGTTTTACTGCTGACAGTTTTAAATCCTACCATGTATCAGCTGCATAGACAGCTTAACCCCTTCTTGCTTTAGCAGAAGACCATAGGTTTTTTGCAAAAGACAACCATGGCATGCACTTTGTCACACACTGCACAGGGGTCTCTGTCCACAAACTGTGCCTGTCTTCAAGTCCTATCCCCCAAAATCAGTTAATTCAGATAATAAATGATGCATCAAGACTGGTTGCTGGAGGGGGGATGAAGGGGAGGCTCAGAGGCCCTTACCCCACAGCCTGCTGGCACTGGCAGATGCACCAAAAGCTCCCACCCAAAAAGACATGGTTGCAAAGGCTTCTTTCCCCCTCCCTGATGCCCCCTTCAGCAAAGCTCAGGGTGAAGCTCACAATATCTGAGCTCTGGCGTAACTTTTCCATGCCCCACTGCTGTACTTTGGGGGCATTATGGGCAAGAATGGGTTGTATGCCAGAGCAAGGAGCATCCCATGCTGCTCCTGAGGAATTCTTCACTGGTGACCTGCATCCAGCAGGCATGATTGGAGCCATGACCATGGGGGAGACTCTCTCCCCATAAGCCTGCAGGTGCGATTTGCCACCCCGCAGGTTTTCCCCCGGGAGCCACAGGGTGCGCAGCCTGGACTGAACAGGGGAGAGGATTAATCCTCCTGTCTCTACTAGATTTTAATTGGAAGGGAATCTGTCTTTGACGTAATTTCCTCCCTTGTCTCAGCTGAAGTCTAGTGGATCAAAAGAAATGCAAATTGAAAGAGAATATTTTGGATGTGCCTGATTTTAAAGTTGAACATGAATAATCTTTCATGCCTCTGACTTAATGTCTGTACCATTTTTCTCACAAAAGTCTTGAAACAACGAATATTTCCTTGTGTGACAAAAAGAATTTACCTTTCATCAAGAGAGGAAACCTGAATGATGCTGTCGCAGTATTAAAACGTAGCTACTAGCTGCCTCATGTTATCAAACCTGACATTATCCTTTACATTAAAACACCGTATGTTTTATTTTATAATGAGAGGGCAAAGACTGAGTTACTACAAAGTATCAAGGTACTGTATGTGGGCTGCCATTATATAGCAGGGGTTACTCACAAAGAAATTCAATCGACTGATTATCAGATTATTGGCTAATGCAATTTAATATAAAATCTTTCTTTTCGTTTGTCTTTCCTTTTCCTTTCTTTCCTTGTTATTTTGAATTACAGCACTAGGAAGGTATTTTTCAAGTGGTTAACTTGAGTTTGCTTTCTGACATCTCTTTATTTGGGAAGAAATGAATTCAATGGCTCTGTTTTATTTTTAGTGCTTGTGAAAATGAAGGATAGTTGTGCCTGCACTACAAGAAGGGTGATTTAGGTAAGTGTCTCTGAGGCAGCTTGAGTCAATTTACCTTAGACTTGCCGTGAAATTCTCTATTGCTTTGCTGCAAACCTTCCCAAGAGAAAAGATTTACTCTTGCTGAGCTGTATCGGAGTAAAGGGTGGTTTTGCTGGTGTCCTACATTATGGCTGAAGAAAAGAGGGGAGGAAAATGCTACATTGATGGAACCACATCAATGGGGAGGGGAAAACATTTAATTATTTTTTGTCCACATATTCAACCTGGGGGTGATGGTTGTCAGTTGTCATCTGTAAAATTCACATCAGACTCAGCCAAGAAATCTATAAGGACTTTTTATTCCCGGTCTCCTTGTTACTGGTTTTCCAAGAATTCCTCATTTTCAAAGTGCACATGAGATTTTTATGCACCACTTGACTGCAGATAGCAGAGCCTTACATGTTGTCCGACATGTCGGTAGGACAAATGCCCAGCCCTCTGCTCAGCCCTAGCTTGGGAAGGCCCAAATGTATAGATGGAAAAAAACCCTACCTATCTTCTCTGTCTTTCAAACCATACTGTCCTGAGCACTTATTCCAGATCTGCCCCATGGAACGCACGGGAAGGCAAAGCCCTGAGCTGAAACAAAGGGAGAAGGTGCAAGGGCAAATGCTATTTTTCTATTACCACGGCACTTATTTATAGATTGGGAGGAATAACTTGTGCCTGCTCTCTGAACAGAGCCATTCCTTTGCTCATGCAGAGACATCTCGCAGGCCAGCTGTGCTGTCTGAGTCGCTTGTTATCAACTCTTACAAGTGTGGGGGAAAGCAACAAAATCATGACAATGACAAATACTGCTTCTTTACACGCTTACACAATGCCAGCCCAGTTTGTGGTCCAAAAGCACCACTGTGGTCTGGCTCCGAGTAAACAGAGCTATTAGCAATCACAGGAGGTGGACTGGTTGCAGGTTTGAGCTGACCAGTTGTTACAGAAAAACAACAGATTTCTCCTCTTTTTTTTTTTTTTTTCCTGGGCTCCTTTTATTGCTGAATCTTTCACACTCCAGAGAAGAGCACTGCTGTTGTCTGGTGGCTAAAAGCAAAATCACATAAAAGGGGAAGAGAAAGGCTAATAAAACAAAGATGTCTCTCTTTCCCAGCTCGATAACAAATGCAGCAAGTGATCCCGTAGGTGCACCAGGTAGCGCCCCTGGGCTGGCATAGTGCTTGTCCGTGCCATCTGCTGAGTTTCAAACCTTCTTCTGCTTCCCATCCTGCAGAACCTCCTGCAGCCAGGTGCTGCTTTTCTGCTGAAATCACTGTGGCACGCAGCCAGCCCAGGTTAGCAGTTTGATAGCATTTACTACAAAAAGGGGAAAGGGGGTGCATTACATCTTCATATTTTTGCAGTTATAACCTCTGTTATGGTATTTGTGAGTGTAATAGGACATTTCTCCAGCTATTTACAACAGGTTGGGGCAAGAGCCCTGCTTCCCATATGCCATCTCACTGAAAATGTGGCTGTTTGGCTGTTTTTGTTTGCTGAATGCAACTTTAGATGGAGGCTAGTGAAACAGCCACATTGGAATCATTGATGTGATTAGTGGGTTGAAGGAGAACAATAAATAAAGTTATGTTGTATATATTATGAGATGCAGGACTCAAAATGATGGACTGTCATATAAAAGTGGGAATGAAATAGGAAATTGAGACCCAAAAAAAGGCAGTAATAAAATGCTCAGTATTTTATTCCATGTCAGACGGTTTCTCTTCTATCTGAACTGGCATATTTCCTAAAACAATATCATTTAAGGAAGCAGCTGGTCCATCAGAATGTTTTCCCTCTGCTGCGTATCATCTGCCCAGCATTTTGCTCTGATCAGAAAGGTAAAGAGCATGAGCGCAGAGCGAGCTGAAGGAACTGCTGCGTATCATCTGCCCAGCATTTTGCTCTGATCAGAAAGGTAAAGAGCATGAGCGCAGAGCGAGGGCTGAAGGAAAAAAAAATCCCTTGCCCCTAAACAACAACGTAGGTGTAGTCCAAGCAAAGTCATAGCAGTATAGGAGAAATTCAAGTATTGATATTTTCAGCAGGAGAAAATATGTCCCAACTCTCATAATTCCCTTCAGGTTTTATGAGGCCAGATCATCAGTACTTCAAATTAGTAAGAATGTAAGAATAGTGTCTGAGATTACTGTAACACCATCTGATTTTCCACAGCGCAAGAGATTTTCAAGAAATTTTGTACAACTCATAAATAGCAGATCTAGAAGCCTTCCATGTGAACAGAATCATGTTGCTCTAGTCTTAAAAATTGCAGATACAAGATCTGGTGCAAGATACTTTCAAGTGCAATGTGACTCTCCCCTTGGATCAGATGGTTTTAGGAAAAGCCTGTTTAGGGTTGGAGCATTAGGTTTTAGTTCAACTTCAGCTGGTCTGTGTTAAAGAAGAGTTCAATTTAGGAGCTCTTCTGCCTAAAAATTAACAAAACATTTGGGGCAGTGCCCTATTTCTCCACAAAAGAGTTTAATGTCCAGTCTCATAAGCCTGGATTCTTCTGAGAGCTCTCCCCTCTGGCATTTTACCTTTTTAGTTCTTTCTACTAGCAAAGTTGGGAACCTTGGAGACATATCAAAACTAAAAGCAGGGTGAACAAAAGAGGTGTTTTGCCAGGAATAGTACAAGTTTTACATGGTGGTGCATTAAGACTGCTTTTATTTTAACCTGAACGGGCACACTGTACTTGCAAGAGTTGCACATACATTGATATCTGATGTTGGGTTTGAAGCGTTAGGTAGACACCTTAATAAATAGCATGGAATTCAGAGAAGATGAGTACTGAGTGGCACCTAGTGAGTTATTAACCTTTACTTTGTTCATTTTATCATCTATCTTTCTTGCTAAATTTCTTGTGATCTCAAATGCAGATCCACTAGTTTAGCTGATTTTCTTCTACAGCAGCTCTGCTTGATCAAAACCAAGGTTTTCAAGGCAGACTTGCCAAATTCACCAATGCTGATCTGGAAGTCAAATACCCTATGTGTTTTGAAGAGTGGAAATGCTGGAACCTGAGCACCTCACTCAGAGCTCTTGGCTCTTTTCAAAATCTAGCATCTATATTGCCACCTCTGCTCAAAAGCCCTGAGATCTTTTGAAAAATACAACTCTAAATGTGCATGCTGAGTATTTAAAAATTAGGCTTTGGGTTCTTTTGGAAACACAGGTCTGCAGCTCATTTGGCTAAAGTTAAGGTAACCACTGCATCTCCTAAACTCTACCGGCTTGATGCAGATGGATGGGAAAAAACACCAGGTAGCCTTGCATTGAGACACTTAATTGCATTTGACTAAAGCACACGTTTTTGCTAAAAGCACATCTTTCAAAAAAACATGCAAATGTAATTTTAAAAATGTTGAAATGAATTGTTTTGAACTTGTTTCTTTTGCTAAAATACAAGTCAATGCTTTTACATTTAAAAAACATCATCTCAATTTCAAGAGGTTTGCTTGAGGCTGTAAACAAAAATACAGAACAGCTGTATTACACAGGCACAGGAAAGAAACTCTAGTACCTTTTCCCCCAAAATACACGGAGAAGTCATAGTTTTTGGTCTTGCTACAGTTGATTTACTGCAGTTTTAACTTAGCAATCTAAAGTCATATGTCACAGGCTTATGTTGCTTTAGTTTTACTAAAACTTCTCTGTCTCTTATTCAGCTTGGTATCAGCTGAAGTTGGGTTCACTATTTTTTCAAAAGCAGGACGACAGGGTGAGAAGCCTCCCAGCTCTGCTTGCTCCGCGTTGGCAGCCACTGCTTGGGTTTGGCGCCCAGCTGAGGCAGCAGCCCCAGGAAAGGGTGCTCAGGGCACTTTGTCAGCCAGCCTAGCTGCAGCTGCAAGAAGAGCCTGCATCGACCCCAGGACTTCCTTGGGGATGGCTGCACTGCCTTTGGAGGAGCATTTTAAGGGGCTGCAGGGCTTCAAACTCGCAGGATTACAGCATGGTGAAATCAGGTATTGCAGTTATTTTGGAAAGGCACAGCATTCAGTCTGGGCTAACTGGAAATGGTTCACTTTTGTCTTTTCCAAGCAAAATTTCATTTCAGCTTGACTTAAGGCATTCTGTTCAATCACCACCAAGTGTTTCAGGTTGCTCGTTTGGAGGTTACTGCTTTAGGTTGTGCCCTTTTCAAGTGCCACCTCCAAACATTTCTTTTTGAACCCACTGGCACGCAGTGCTCCAGCATCTCAGATTTTTGCCTGCCTCTTTTTTAGGCAAAACTGCTTATCAGACAACCGGAATTTGTAGTTTTCGTCTGCCACAAGCTGGGCCTTGGAGAAATAGCTGCAGGCTGCGGCTGTCCAAAGGAGCACAGGATTTAGGATCTATCTGCACCACAGTACCAAGAGTTCGTTTACCTCTTTCTGGTAAGTACATGCAATGTGGACACACCTGTAGCTTTTATGTAGACCTCCTTTAGGTGAGCATGTAAGGGTCTTCTCCAGAGGCTCCCTTGAGACTACATGCCGGGTGAGTACATCCCCTAACAGTCCTCGTACACGCTGGAAATGTTCATATAGTAAAAGATGCTCAGGATTTCTACTAGTTGTTGCTGGACACATTACTGAGAGGTAGATAGTGTTGTGGAGAGCATGCAGCCTGAGCAAGGTTGTATGGGGGCTGACCTGTTGTGTCGGAGTTGAGTTACAGCCTCAGAGCTGTGCGCGGAATAAAATGCGGTTGAGAGGAATGCAGGGCTCCTTTTCCTGAATGTTAGAAATCCTTTTTGACAGAGACAGGGAAGCTGGAATTGCTGTACGGCCCCCTGTACTGATAAACCAGCATTTCTAACATTTAAACAACAGTTTAATTTTTCTGGGGAGAAAACGTCTCTAAAATTTCTGGGAGAAAGCAAAGCAAACCTTCAGAAAACTGCAGATGGAAGGCTTGCATTTATGTAAAATGGAAGCATGCTGCGAATCATTGGAGAAAACCTATATTTTCTTGACAATTATAACAATATTAGGTAGCAGTGAAGGTTTCCAAGGCAACCTGGCCATGGGTGCATTCATGTGGAGTGTGTGTGACTACCTGCTTTGTCAAGCCAATGGATGGATGTCAGAAGGTGGTGTGGTGTGGGGGGGTACATATAATTTCATCAGTCTACACTAGGAACACTATTTAAAAGCAGAGGGTGGGGTTTTTTCAGAGTATGTCTGATTGTGCTGAATGTCTCGCTGCTTTTGTTTCTAGGCAAGAATAGGCAAGAAAAATGCGTGGGAGCCAGGCTGAAGGCAGCTGGCTGGTGAGGTGTCCCACGGTTATAGGAGACCTTCTGGGCAAGTTAGCTCATAGATTCTCTGTGTGTGTGTAAATAAATGTACAGCATTTTCCTCGAATAAGCTTTCTTCTTCCTTTTGTGCCTAAACTGACACCAGCCTGTATTTCCCAAGGTGCTAAATCAAAGGGATCCTTCTGACACCTCAGGTGTCTTGCCCTTAGCTGCAGCGCTTGGTACCATCTTGCCTTTGCCTGTCCCTCCTCATTCCCCTCTGCTGTGTCTCCGTTTGGTGTATGGGAGCTTTCCTGGCCTCTCCGGCTGTCCTGTGGAGCGCAGATAGTGTAACACACAGTGTGGTCTCCCATATATTGTTCTTCAGGCCATCACTCTTGTTCCCTCTGAAGAGTCATTGCATTTAAATGTTGTGTGAGGACCGCTGCTGTCAATCTCCAGGGAATTCACTGCCTTGTCTTTGACTTTTTAAAAACTTTCAAGATTCACAGATGCAGTTGGTTTAGAAAAAAAACCATCAGGGGGCTGCAGAATACCTGATACGGGTGTCAGGAAAATAAAAAACCCCGCCCCTAGCCACCCAAGGGAACTGACAAATGAGTGTGGGTCACATTCATCAGTCCTGACTGCTTTCCAGATCACGGGAGCAGGTGCGACACAGTCATGATATAGGGCAGCCCATCCCTCATTTTACCTGCTCGGGTAAGCTAGGCTTGCAGGTTCCTGCAGTTGCAGCAGTGCAGTCACTGGGGGATGCAGCCATAGGCTGAGATTTGGCTGAGCGTTTCCACTGTTTTTCAACAGCAATCCCCTTTCCAAATTAGTTTTGCTTCAGAAAAAGGCAGGGAGGATTCCCAATTATCTTTTTCTAAACCAAAACTATTATAGTATTGAGCTTACTGAAACTTTGCAGCTTCCCCTGGGAATTAACCAGTCACAGGAGGCATTCAATGGAGCGGTTATTCAGGTACTGAAAACTGCCTGCGCGATCCCTTTCGGCTCTGGTGTGAGGGCTCCAACCACACTGAAACTCTGGTAACGTGCACGGCCGCATCCCTTGCCCCACGCTGCTTTTGGAGAAGCTACGGCGGCTGCTGTGTGCAATGAATGTCAATCACACCCTGAGCACCCAGAAGTAAGCTTGAGTTGAAAATTAAGATTCTGGGAATTTGTGTTTAAATTATTTTACCTAACCGTTGCTTTTTACTGTGGATTACAAAATGTCCTCTGTGCATGCAGCTGTGCTCACAGTGCTCTCATGCTCAAGAGCTTGCACTTTTGTGCTTACAGCTGTGGTTCAGATGTGTGCCGTGCAGGTGCCGTGTCCCTCTCCCTGTGCCAATGTGTACACTGCCATCCAGAGGTGCAACACCAGCATGTGTGGGTACACCCGAGCTAGCTGTCAGCTCGCTGCCATGGTGCAAATAGCAATGAAACCACACTTGCAAAAAGGCTTTGCAGCTGGCAGCCTGGGACTCCCAGCACACACATACCTGACAGCCATGCTGCTCTTGCACCCAAAGCGGCTGAGCCATAACTGGTGCTATTAGGTGTGTGCACAGCACCCCAACCACAGTGTGGACATCAGGGAGTCTGCAAATGGGATCCTCTTCCCAAGGTGGCTGTTCAAGCAACTGCCAAAGCCATACAGGGAGGAAATAAAGAGGGGAGGATGCAGGTCAGGAACCTACTCAACGGGCCAAGCCAGGAAAACGTACTCATCTACTTTCACCAAGATTTTCCACTGCATTGGCTGTCCTGAAATTTTGGGCATAAGCCCGTTTTTCTGCTCGTCGGCAAAGAAAGAAGAGACTTGGAAACAGCCAGCCCAGATGTCAAAGCCTGCGGGTACGGAAAAGGGTAAACGTAAGTGGTTTGTGCTCAAGCTAGTGTAACCTGAAAGCTAGGCAGCCAGCTCTGCTGCAGTGCAAGCGAGTATCCAGACTGCCAGGGTGTGTGCTGTGTGCACCGGTTGTGTTTGTTGCAAGGCACTTGTGTTTTGAGAGGTGAAGTTATCTGCTGGATTACAGCGTGGGTGAGCTGCTCAGTCTGCTTAGGGCTTCTGAGATGGTTTTCAGTGCTAAAAATACGAGCACAGGTATAGCTGAGACATTGATGGCAGGCATCTAAAGGTGGCAGTAGCTCTTAAGCGTTGAATGTTATTGAATATTTGGGCCCAAGTGCCAAGATTCAGGCACTCCTGACACTTAAGTCTTGTGTTTAAGGCTCTCGACCACCTTAAGGCTCTGCATTATTTGGCATTTTGGGTTCCAGAAAAAGGTGTATCAAGCTCTCATCTCTGGAGGCAAAATCAAACACTGGATTGAATTGCCTTTCCTTTGTACAATATAGGACACTTGACAGAGCTATAGAAATCCCATTTGAAAAATGATAGCTGTTGATTTTCTGCTTGCTGAGAATTATTAGTATTTGTCTATCCTGCAAA
Organism: Aptenodytes forsteri; assembly: GCF_000699145.1. Taxonomy (NCBI): domain Eukaryota; kingdom Metazoa; phylum Chordata; class Aves; order Sphenisciformes; family Spheniscidae; genus Aptenodytes; species Aptenodytes forsteri. The sequence continues at coordinate 11,188,486 of NW_008794665.1, read as the reverse complement.
ACTAGTCGTTAAATCAGCAAAATGCTTTGGCATTAGAGCCATTTGGAATGTAAAAAATACTGCTGCTTCTTGTTGAGCTGCAAATGTTCAGTTGCAAAGTTAAGGGAAAATCTAAAAGGACAAATAATGATCTTAATTTGAAAGACATTTTACAAGTAAACATGCTGCAGTTGTAGCTACAAATCAGATAATTGCTGAACATTTTAAAACCCAGGAGTATAAAATTAAAAACAAGAAAATCAAATTTAAGTGCAAACAAATAACAGGGGAATTCTAAGTAGAAGGTTCAGATTCTTTATTTTTTTTAATGGACCGTTTCTTTATCTCTGCAACCTCAAATATTGCACAGTGGTCTCTATTTAATCATCCAGGTTATAATACTTAAATGAGCAGGTACTTTAACATAAAATGGTTTACAGTTGTTTTTTCTGTTACTGTATAAGAAATGTACCCGTGAAACATAAAAAGGTCAACCACTTCAATGAAATAACTTTTAAAAATAATACTGTTTTACAGCCATACATAAATATATGTATTCTATTATGTCGAAGAATATGAAATAATATCGCTCAGCGTTAAGCCGCAACTTTTTCAAGGAGGATACATCAGCTTTAAACTGGGGTATATGATCATTGAAATACATTATTTCTGCTTTGGACTTTACATTTCTAAGTGAAAGGTTTTTATTCTCCCCACTTCCCATCTTTGGCTACTCTTTTTCCCCACTTGCAACAATTTCCCTATCAAAGTACTAATGTCTTGTCACCGTGTATTTTAGTAATGTACAATTAGGAACGGGGGGCTGTGCTGCCCCCCCGCATGCTGTCCAACTCCGTGGCCCAGCTCTGCCATGCTAGGACAGCCCACCTGCTCTGACCCATGTTTCGGGAGGGTGCTGGCAGTTGGGTGGGGGAGCAAAGCTGAGGTGCAGCCATGATGCAGGTGGCAGAGAAGCTCTGGATGTATCCCCAGATGGGATGGGACTTTGGCTGGGAGGAAGATGCAAGGAGACAATGCTTATGGTGATGCATGTGGAAAATTGTTCAGCAGAACTTCCTGAGAAGGTAGAAGGAAGGGGAGAAGAGACCAGAAAATATACTTTGTACATGCATCTGGTCCTCCTGTTTACCTGTGACAAAGTATGTCTCAGTCTAAGCTGACCCTCAGAGAACTGCCAAATCCCTGGGTAGGTTCTGCAGCTTCTGACAAATGTATAGTAGCCCAGATATCTGCACGGCTCCTTCCGTACAGCCTCCCAGCATGTCCCACTCGACTGTGGGGTCCCATGAATACAGATTCCCAAAGCATCCGCTGTTACACAGTTAACTAACATCTCTAGGCCATACCTGACCTACATTTTATGCAAGTAATTAAAAGGGTAAGTTTATTTCTGAGGAGCAGCTGTTGACATAGTTGGGAGATAGAAGTAAGGTAAAAAGCATTCCCAAAACATCCTTCCTCTGAAGCAATCAATAAGTTTAATTAGAGTGGTTAGGAATGAACTATGAAAGCAGCAAAGTTAGTACCAGATAAATTAGGGAAACACTGGGACAGAAGACATATGTATGACATTCCTAACAGAAATCGGATGTACATAATTGCCAGTGCCTGTTATGAAGTGGAGGAGCGTGTGCATCAGGACTTGGCAGCAGTGGAAAGAAAGTCCATTATAATCCATCCATTTCACACACTCTAACTGCAGTCTAGATAAGTAATTGGAGGGGAGAGTGGTATAACACCCGCAGCACCCTGCTTCGCCTTTGAGAAATACTGGTGTTCTCTTGCTGACTAGCCCCTGAAGTCAATAGGTAACGTACAGGTTTGATATAATGCTAACCCTCCTGTGTGCAAGTCATTACACTTCGCATGTACACTTTTCTTCTTCTTCCTAGTATAGAAGGAAATCCGCTGCAGCAGTCCTTTTCTGAGTACCACTTGGGACAAAAAGAAATCCCAAAAGATACAGACACCCTGAGATTCATCCTGCTATTTCCCAGATGCCTAGAGTCTAGTTGGCACAGGAGAGCGAATGGTACTTCCAGCTGCTCACCTACAGTTTCATTCCCTTTTGGAGATGCCCATCTCTCTTTATTGACCATGAAGGCCCTCCCAGAATAAGTGCCATGAGTCTAGCCCAATGTTTCTATCAAGTTTCAGAGGATACCTTGAGTAATTCAGCACAGCTGTCATCACTGGACTGGGTCATGCAAGATATCCCTGTGCCCTTTCCAGCTTGCGTTAGTATTAATGTCAGCTCCACACACAGTTCAAAGTAAGCCACATCTCTTCCATTCCCTCTTGCTGGTGTGCTGGATCATACTTCTCCATGGAGGCATGCTGACTGGGGGTGCTTAAATATATATTTTTAAGGAATAGTCCCTCAAATGTTGGACATACTTAGTTCTAAGGTGTGGAGGCTTCCACAGTAGGGATCATTTATAACTGCAAGCATTGGCTTCCTGGAGAAAGGATTTTAAGAAAACACTTTATTTCTAAGTTGGATTTTGTTTGTGGTGGGGCTGCTCATACTTTTGAAGTTAAGCACGTTCTTAAGAGCTTTGTTCAGTCTGGGTCAAAGCAATAAGTGACAGAGCTGAGAGAAGCTTTCATAGCAAACATCTTTGTGAAAAATGCTATAGATCTGTTGATACTAGAATGTTTTGTGGGCACATCCTTTTAGTTGTTTTGATGCATTAAAATATCTGAAATTTTATCTGAGGCACTGAAATTATCTGAGGCACTGAATTTCAACATTTTGTTAGCTGAAACATCTGAACTTTCAATTTAAAATAGCTCCTCATGTCATTTTTTTTTTTTTTTAATTCAATTGAGACACTTTAAAAGCAAAACATTTTGGTGGTGTTTTTTTTTTTTTACTATGAGGACAGGGTTTATTTAGTTTGGAGGAGAGAATAAATTGGATTACTTAGTCTAAAGGAGAGAACATGATGGAGGACATCTCTCCAAATAAATAAAAGGCTGCTGCAGTGAGGAAGGCAATAAATCTGCTCTCCACGTTCATGGCAGATACAAGAAAAAGTAATGGGACTCCAACTGCAGAGCGCAAAAAAAGAAAAAAAAAAAATCAAGCTAAGCATTAGGAAAACTTTCTACTGGTAAGGTTATAGCTCTTGGAGAAGACTGCCTGACTGGAGATCTCCACCAAGATATCTCAAACCTGTTCTTGAGGACAAGCACCCTCAGGATAACAGAAAGGACTTGTCCTGCGTGAGGGCTGGATGATCTCTGGGGTGTCTCCAAGCCTTGGGATTCTCTGATGTTGTGAGGGCTGTTTTCTTAAAGATAAAACACTATTGATATGGAAGCAGTCTGGTAAGAGATTGTAGGTGCAGCAAGCAGACTCTCAAGGAGAGTTTCCCTCAGACAGTACTGGCTTTGGCAGACTGGTGTGACCGTCCCCAGCCTTTGCGTGTGCCTTGCCCATACATGGTTTGCATGTGCATGGGCACAGATGGGGCTGGCAGAGGCAAAACATTTCTTTTAATCCTTCTAAGAAATGACAAATTAAGATGTGATTATAGAACTGTTAAAAAGGAATTACCACAGAGGAATTTCCAGATGGTCATGCAGAATAACTATTGAAGAGTGAACAGCAAGGTTCAGCTATTTATCCAAGTATGGTTCTCTCTTCTCTTTGTTTCCAGTTGGCGAGTCCTGTTCTGTCTTTCAGTCAGTGTAATAATTTCTTTTTCAGTCCAGTTACAACTACCTTTCTGCCTGATAGTTCATTTTCTTGTCCAGTGCTGGTAATAATTCTTTTAAACCTAATTCCTCAGGAAAATAAAATGTATGGGATCAGTTTGTCCCCTGCTTTGGAAAATAACTTTGGGATTTTTTGGCTGGTGTTAAGCCTATTTGATAGTGGATAACAGATGCTTCGGTACTGTTCCGTGGAGCAGCATGCAATTCTGCATGATAGGGTATCAGAACAAATCACTGTTGATAACCTCCTAGGTTAATTACTCTGCAGTGAGTGACCCTCTGCTTTGAATCAACAAATTATGTTTAATCCAAGAACACACTATGGCTACCTCTTTACACTGACCCTGTGGGGCTTCCAATTGTTATTTATGTGTCATGGGTGATGCTTGTTTCAGAGCCATCTAAGTGATTTAGATACAACAGGTTAACCATTTTGCAGGATCTCATCCCTGTAGATGATTCTGGCATAATGTACATTGCAAATGTTTCTACACATTCCAGCTAATACCTAGGTAATTCCCTACTTCCCTTTCTCATCAAAGCTTGTTTGTTCTCTGGACAGTGGCTAGATTTTTTATTTTTTTTAAGTGCTGAGCACTGCACATAAGTCACAGAGAACATCACGAGATCCTGATAGAATTTGTCATCTAACTGGAGGTTTCTGTATTTGATAGAGCGGCCAAATGCTGTGTTTGTTCTAGATGGTCCTCTGGGAGATGATCCCAGGGATGGAGGAAGACGTCAGTCAAATCAATAGGAAGATTCTTGTTTTCACTCCTTCGGCTCAGGCCCTTAGAAACTGTTCAGAAATCAAAAACCTTGAAGAGCATGGGATTTGTTGTTGCTGCTGAGGACTGGACTGGATTGCAGTTTTACTAAGGGAAATTTCCTAAGGCATTTTGCAGGAACTAGATCCACATTCCTATTGAATTTTGCTAGAAATTAGATTTTGCTACTTCTGAAAAAACTTACCTTTATGATCTAACTGGGGTAAGGCTGTTCTAGTCCTAAAAGGCATGCTGCTAACACAGCATCAAGTTTCCCCAAGTTAAGATAACACAGAGTAACAAAATAATATGCTTTACAGCAGTGTTGAGCAGGTTCTCGTTCACAAATTCACTGATGGGTCACGAGACAAGGCGCACTCTGTAACTTGCTCAGTGCTTCTTCACTATCCACATTGCTTGTGTTCAGCCTCCTTTTTCATTAGGTCTTGTATTTCCAAATCACAACATTGTTCACAACCAACTGACTATTTAAGTATTCTTGCCATGGAAGACTGCAAGGGAAGGAGGCTTCCATTCCTCTTTTACTCTCTTCCCTGAGAAACTGTGCCTCTGCAATGCTCTGTCTTTCGTTTATTATTGTATCACTCAGCTTCGTGTTATGTTGTCTCACACCTCCATGTTTGTAGTATTCCATCCACAGTAATCAAGGGTGTGACTGAATTTACATCACCTTGTAATGTGGGGAGTGGGGTAAGAAAGGAAGGGAGACAATGCTGTATGCACCCTGTTCATCTAAGCAAAATGAAGTCTGTGTACGCAACATGCAGTTACTTCAGCTGTAGCAAAGCCCAAAGAAAAGGCTGTTTTCTTACAACGCTGTCAGCTAGGAAGTATTACAACTTCTACTATTGGTGCCAAAATAAATCTTTGCTTCCAGATAGAGCAGTATAAGTTTTCTTTGCAGGTTCACAGAGTAGCTCTCAATCTATATCTTATATATGGAATCTGTGGAAGGAATGTGTATTAACTGTTTCATCAAAATGCTGATCTTTGCTTTGTAGTCTGTGAGTCTTTCCATTGCTTCCTCATTGCTTTTGAGGCCGGTAGTGTGCTGACGGGGAACACTGGTAAAAGTTATTTTCCTCAATCCTTCTCCATCACATGCTTGGACCTGTAGTCTAAGCCTAGCTTATAGGCTTTAAAGTTAACCTTAAGTATCCATGAAAGAAACTTATTGCAAATGTAACAGTGGTCTCTCTGCAAATTTTCTTTGTTTATCATTTAAAATTTTAACTATTTTTTAAATGAGGATTTAGAACAAAATATTGGTTGAATTCATAAAATCCACCTCGGTGAAAGAAAGCATGTGGCTCAAAATATACGTAGACACAGGAGTAGACAGCTCTGGCACTGAAATGCTCTCAACAGCCCTTCCCATGCAGAATGACTAACCTGGTAAAATCATACTTATCATGATGCTCCTACAAATGAGCAGATAGGGTTCGGTAAAATGCAGGATTTTTCTGATCAATTGTCAACATTTCCATGGAAATGACAAGCATTTTGCTACTCGGGCTATTTCTATGTATCCTTTGTGTCACTGCTATATACTTTTCTTTTCAAGTTGTACTTGTATGAAAGATTTTACTGGCTGGAAACCATGATTTCTTGTTTGAGGAAGGTTTCTGTAGAGAACGTCTGCTGATCCTGATCACATCTTGGCATACTACAGCTCTGTTATTAAATCTAGACCTTAGTCTTGCTTACACGTTAGGCCAGGGTTGAGGATACATAGCCATAAAGGATAATTTTGCATTGTAATCTGATGGGGAAAAAGGAAAAGATGGGAGGCTGGCATTCACTAGTAAATTAGGAATATCCTTCATTTGCAATGAAAGCTAACGTTGCTTTATGTATAGAAGTATATACCGTATCATCAGTGGTTTTCTTCTTGTACCCTGCATATTTCTCCATATTTTCCCCTACCCCTTTATTTTTGTAGAACAGTCCTGCAAGAATTTTTCTAGTGATTCTTAATTACCGTAGAAACTGGGGCCTGAGACTGATCATTTAAAATTGTGGAATAGTATACTGTGTTTTAAGTGCTGAGATTTTTATTTGGATGGATGCTTTCAAAGCAAACTTTCATCTGTAGTAAAAAGTTTTCAGCATGTTATGAGGCAGCAAAACATCATTATTTGTAATAAGCAAAAAAGAGAAGCCACTGTTTCTGCCAGAGTTCAAAACAAGTGAGGGGGATTGCACAAGAATTTTGCATGCTTTAAAAAGTGTGGAAGAAGTAGTCAATGATATGTGCTGGAAATGGCAGGGACAGAGGATCAATCGGCCACGTCAACAGCCTGTCCTGTGTCCTTCCTGGTGCCTGAACGGTGACACCAGCTATGAAAGCTGCTTCCACACCACATTCACAACATAGAGGGTCATTTGTAGGATATTTGCTGGTGTTCCAGAGAGAGCTACAAGTTGGTGGGTTCTGCTGCTGAAGTCAAAGCATTTTGGTCTGTGGTCCAGCTTTTCTGTGCTGGCTCTCTGAAGCGTGTGTGTGTAGGTAGGTAGTGGGGGGTGTCTGTGCGTTCACACCAGTGTGTCAACATTGTTCTGTATAGGTTGGTGTCATACATTGCTGCTGCTGCAGCTGAATAGGCAAGAGCAGAAAATGCAACTGGAGGATTTCAAGGGCCCCTGAGCATTTCCCAGGTTCCCGTTATTGCAGAGCCCTCACAAGGAATTCACTCCTAATCATGCAAAATTCACCCTTGCTTTTACTTGTAAGAAATCTTAGCTTTTTTGAGGCAGACATGGCTGGAAAGGTCCCAAAGGACATTGCAGCTGGCACTGTGGGTACAGAAATGTTGTTGTGCCCAATGCCTGCTCAGTCACTGGCAGTGCTCTCCAGTTAGCTGAAATGATGACTATGCCTTTGCCTACCTCAGTGTCAAGTACTTCTGTAAGTTTTGGGATGCAGCAAGCTACAAGGAACAGGCAACCATTCCTCAGGGCCCACACAGCTCATATCTACTCCAGTCCCATTTTAGGCTGTACTGGCTAAAGCCTGAGGCTACACTGCTAATCTGTCTCAGTGCTGATGCATGACCCTGTGTAGATGTATCCAAATTAGCTACCTGAGGGTCTCTGTCGTATTGCAGATTGCCTGTCATCTTTGTCGAGCTGCTTCAGCTGCTGATACCTTCTAGGACTTCGGTGTCCACATTCCTGTTTAGAACAGTTTTGCGACTGCTGTGACTCTCCCAGGACTGGACTTAATACACACAACCTTCTTGGGAGGGAACAGATCCTGTTCACGCTCAGATATCTGAGCTCCTCATTACATAACGTCTCTAAATTCAGCTTTACAGGGGCGGGAATGACCACAAAATTAATACTAAATGAAACAAGGAAGAGAGAAAAGACAACAGCATTTTTCATGTATGGATGTGTCTTCAGAGGAATGACCTATAGAGAAACTGTGCAGTGAAGGGATTATCTGATAATGGCTAAAACTCACTGAGCAGTCAAATCCAATGAAGACATGCATTAGAAATCAGCTGTGCTACATGAGAGAGAGGTGCAGAAAATTAATGATGCATTCCTCAATATAATAAATATTTTTTAACATAATAGGCAGAAGATGATGCTGCACAAGGACCAATCTTTCATTGCTTTTGTCTTTTAATGAGAGCATAGCAACTACCTTTTGTCATGAGTAAAAAGTGCTTTCTTTGAACGTAAGTGCTGGTAGTTGCATAATATGAAACTTACTGATGCATATAATGGTAGCATTGGGCCGTCTGAGCACAATGTACGCTTTAAAATTAATCTCTGCACAGATCAGCAAGCACATGCAGACTCTCCCATGTTGACAAGAGCAACATACTTCTTTAGAAGCCAAACTTTCAAAGCCTGGCAGCTGGAGTTTGCAAGCTTGTCGTTCCATTATTAACTCTGTAGGCCTTAGGGAAGAAGTAATGGATGAGATGATCCCATGGGGTCCCTTCCAGACCTACTTTGGTTTCATGGTTCCTAACCAAGCAAGCGATAAGCAAAAATGTTCTCTGAAATGAGCAGAGGGAAAGGGATGTGTATTAATTATGCAAGATGCTCCATCCAGTTCAAAGAAACATAGCTGGCACCGGTCAGAGTTCAGCAAAGGGTAGGTGAAAGGAGCCACAAGGATGGTGTTTGCTAGGGACCCCTGCGACTCCCGGTGTTGCCGGATGTACCTTGAGGACAAATGATGAGACTGTAAAGAATGGATTTTGAGGGAGTGAGTCTGGGCAGGAGAAGACTGCTAGGGAAAGCGTCTCCCAAGAGACCGGAGGCTAAAACAAACAGACTTTGCCAACACGGCTCATCAAAATCTCATTCCTTTTCAGCAAGAAGAAGTGGCATCTTACAGTGATACCAAAATCACTCAACCCATACTTTAAATACTGGGGATTTGAATCACAATGACAGAAACTTATTGGATTTCTCTGTTGCTGACTTGTGTGCTGTGATCCTTTAGAAAGCGTGAGGCTGGAGGGAGAGGTCGAGCTCCTGCTCAAAGCAAGGCCAGCGCTGCATCCAGGCAGGTCTGCTCGGGGCTTTGTCCAGTCGGGACTTGAAAACCCCTGAGGTCTGAGATCCCGCAGCCCCTCTGAGCCCTTGGTCCTGTGCTTGGCTGTCCTCACGGTGAGCACAATTCAATCCTAAAAGGAGGGGAATCGTAGAAGGCCAGCCCTGAGTCTGGCAGATCCACTATCTGCTCTCAGGTCTGGGGTTGCCAGAGGTTTGCCGAGCCCGGCAGGGTGAGACCATAGCTGTAGCTCAGCTCTTTGCAGACCTTTCAGTGCTCCAGTTGTCATCTTCACTCGCCCCTTGCAGCTTGTCTTGAGGAGACTTTTCTTGCATATTCAGTGGTTTCAAGTAATATCTCCACTTGCTTTTGGAAGAAGGAAGGGCACCTTTCTTTTGAATAAAATCTGTCCGTCTTTTTGCAATGCTTTGACTAGAGGGAAGCTACAACAAAGCATTTGTGTGTTCCTCCCTTTGCCTTCTTCCAACAAATCAAGCAAGCCCTCAGTTCACGTTTTAAATGGAACCCAGATGATTTGTAGGCATTTTTGTTAATCATTGTAGAATATTTGTAGGTTTACGAGCCCAGGTTGGAATTTTCCTTTTCTAATTCCTAAAAGAATTAGATATCCTTCCCCCATCAGCTTTCAGGGGGTTTCAGGCAAAATATCCTGAGTGATTTAGATACCTACTAGAAGTCAGTCGAGCAGAGGACCCTATCGTGCTTTTAAAAAAGTAACTTTCTTCAGTGTGTTAAAAATCCCAGCTCGGACAGCTGTAGTGATAAGGCATTAAGTTGAATTGTGCCTTTTTGTAAGACGGGATAGTTTTTCTCTGTGTTCTGGCAGATTTACAATCCAGAAAAACAAGTCATTAAAAGATTCATTTATAAGGATAAACAGAGTTGACAAATAAAGCTGGCTTTTGAAACTAGGCTGAAAAAGTATTTTTTCTCAAGAGGTGATAATAGGTTTCAAAGCTGAGTCCGTGCTACCTAATGCCTACACCATAATTCCTCCCCCAATTAGCCGGTTGTAAGGCAGTGCCATCTTCCACTTGTCACATTATAGGCTTTATTCAAATGAGATGCAAAGGGAAGAATGAGCTGATACCGCTGTCATTATGTGAAAGAAAAACCTCCAACCTGTCCAGTACCACTGAGCAGAATTCTATTATGTAAATCTACTTCCATATTTTGGGAACAAATGATAGGCAGGACGTAAAATGGAAAAATAAATTATACTCACACGAGTAAAAGATCAGTCAGGCAATGTACTGAGATATCACTAGGGCTGATGAATCACTATTATCATTACAAAAATAACATATAATGCTTCAAATCCAGCATCGTGGTTGACTTCTTTGCTGATGAATATTTATGCACTTTCTTTTGTTTCTTTGTGTGTCTAACAGATGCCAAGCTAAGTTCAATAGACAAATTGCAACTCTGTGAACTGCCACAGCCTTGTCCTTGTTTTTTCTAGCAAACTGAAGTTAAATAGCAAAATGGAATAAATAAGCAGAGGTCAGAACCCCCATCTCCCTACAAGATTCAATCAACTGATAAATAATCTGTGGAAGGATTCAGTTCAGATCAAAGGAGGAATGAAAGTTAAATCTTTATTTGAAATGAACAGTTTGCTTATCTGTACTCTGAGGATCATAAATTATTTAACCAATGTGTATGTCATAATCTAATTAGTCACTTACCTCTACTAAATTTCTCAATATTCCTTGTGTCTGTGCTCCTTACCTGCAGTGCAGTGGGAGAATTATTATAAATGTATGAGTTTTATTAGCAAATAAGGCTTTTAAACAAATAAAAAATTACAAGGAGGAAAATAAAGATGGCTAGATAATGGCATTTGTGGGCACAAAAGCTGAGGTCAACATCATTTACTACCTTTTTCAAGTGGTAATAAATCAGTTCAATTAATTCAGTGTCTTAGCATAATCTTGTTCCAAAGCAAACTTTTATCTTAGCACGGTATTATTTATAGCAGGTGATTTTCTTTTTTTTTTTTTTTTTTTTTTTTTTTCAGGGACCTCCAAAATTTTTTTTCTTTGCCTTAAATTTTTTTTTTTTTTTTTTTTTTTATGTCAGGGATATCCAAATGTACAGTCCTATTGATTTGCTTTGCAAGCTTTCTGTAGAAGGGGGAATCGATGGTGCCCTGTCACCCAAACAACTCTGAAGTAGAATTTATAGATTTGGGGAAATGGCTTAATTGCTGGAATGATGCTTGCAGCTAAGCCGGCCACTTAAACTTGCGTGACTACTGTACATTATTCAAGTATCAGGCATAAAATATATAACAGTATATAAAAGTAACTGGAAAATAATATAAGTATTTCTGGAATGTCACCACTCTTCTGAGGTCTTACACTGCATTTAACTGATGCTCACACAGGGGTACAATCTCTGAAGTTTCTCCCTCATTCTGCCTACAACAGCCTTGAGTCTCTGGACATCTTTTAAGATACACAAGGCTTCCCACAACTAACTTAGGCTGTACGAAAGCAGAGTTTGCCATTTAAAAACCATGCCAGGCAGAGTTAGGTTAAGGATTTTCTCCTGCCTCGGTACTATCCATTTCTTCCTGTCTTCATGTGGAAAGCCTCCACTTGCAAAGGCAGTACATGGGATTTGGTAGTGATTCAAAGGGTACAGGTTCATGCCTTCTGAGAAGCATTTAGCTAGGCATCGCTTGGCTAAGCGATCTTTACATTTGTAAAGATCATGTGTCTACTTTCCTAAGTAGAAACTCACACAAAGGTTGATTCTCCTGTGTCAGCTCAACTGTTCCAGTGCCCGTTTTTTCAGCGTAGGCAGTGCCCATCAATACAATTCCCACTAGTCATTGTGGTTACTTATGGCCCAACATCTTCTCGGAGGTCTTGTGGTCCCTCCACTCCAGCTTCTTCAGAAGGTGAACTTGCTGATATTTAGCAGTGACGAGACTGCAACCAAGCAGTGAGTGGGGTTTTTTTGTCTGGTAATGCAGCACCAAATATACCATCCAGACGATTGAGCAATACAAGGCATGATATACATCTTTTGTTGAGCTTTGTTCCTCTTTCTGACAAGGCCATTATGGATCAGGCAGGAGTGCCTCTTGTTTCAGGCCAAGATTTGAAATGTTTAGCTAGAATTGAATGTTGTATACCTCTACATCTTTTGGGCAGTTTTGCCCCAGGAAATTTTAGTATCTTCACAGAAATCATCACCTGCCATACCCATCTATACAGAAGGTACTGAGCCTTGCACTGAACACTGAACACCTCCTACTTTTTCTTCCTTCCACTGCCAGGAAGATTTCCAGCGATGCCTTTGCCAAGGGATCCAGCACTGTGTAACCCCACACCGTTTGCTAGCACTTCTGACTCCTGAAGAAAACGTTAAGTCTGGAATTGGAGGAGTGTTTTTTAAGGGGAAACCTTTTCATGCACCTGCATGGTTCTGTCTTTAGCTGGTAGCTCTTCAAGTGGCAATGTAAAGTCATTTGATTCACTTGCTTGGCCAGTTTCTAATTAGATATAATGAAGCAATGTGAAATAGCTGTATACACCCCCTCTACCACTGCTTGATTATTTCTTACATCTCTGTGATAAGATCAGCAGGACCATTTCATACATGCGGGGCTCTCTATGCAGCTGCCAATCCCACCCAGCTAATCAGGCTTTACTGCTATTTTGGTGCCGTTACATTTTTGTTCACTCGTCCTTAGATTTACACTTCACATTAGCCTCTGCAAGTACTACATGAGCATATTGGCTTCTGAACACAAAACAAATACATCGTGTGTCAGTATGTATTACGCATATATACCTTTTTGCTAAAAATTAGCTGTGCGTTAAATGGATGGCATTTCTATTTAAAACAGTGAGTGTGGTCTGAACTGCCCAAGATAGATACACTGCGATCAGGTTGCCTAGGCAACAAAATTCCTCAAATTGGAGGGGTCTGTAACAGAAAATGTTTAGATAGCTTCAATTTTGGGGCATGGTTTCTAAAAATCTTAATTGACTCCTTTCAAATATATTTTCTCTAGTGATAATACTATGTTTCAAGTATCAACTAGTACAGCTTCACCTACTGTATCTCTGCTACAAATTATAGCTATAAAGCATATAAAATAGAGACAAAGGTTAAAGGGTAACTTATTTCACAGTTTGGCAAGTGTTTAGATGGTTGAGCCTTGCTTGTTAGCTATTATAATTACTGAACATTTGTTTATTTTCTTCATATATATAAAGCATCAAAAAGTACCTTCTTCAATTTGACTGCTGTTGGGCTATCAGATACCAAAATTCTTGACCTTGTTTTTATTAAGTTTTGTATTTTCTGTAATTGTTGCTACAAAGCTACCTGCAGCACACTTGCTCTCTCCACATAATTCAGCGCCACGCAGAGTGGCTCTCTCCAATCCTGGAAATGGTGTGGAACCCATTATCGAGGTATTGTAGACAGTTTTGTCTTGCCTCACTCTGCTTTTTGGATAAGCGGGACGGGCCTTTTCCTCTCAGTAGAGCATGACTGTGGCCTCCCTTAATAATCCCTGCCCCTCAGATGGATATGGGAGCAAGGTCACACGTTAACATGGCTTTGCAGCAAGGCTTTGGGGCTTAGTGTGGGGCAAGCTCTCACGTCGGGGGCTGTGGATGCTTGTTCATCCATGACAAGGCAGCTGTACTGCTGCCAGGGCTGGAGTCGGCTTGTTAGGAGCTACATCAGGCTCTGCTGTGAAGGGTGATGTTGCAGGGCGTAGCTGTTGTGTCAGTGTGAAGGTGAGGCTGGCTGTACATCTAGCTGAGGGGATGCTGCAACACCGCGTTGGGGATAACCATTTCCAAGGTATTCCAGCATCAGTTTCCCAAGAGTTCAGTGCCCACAACTGGAGGGAAAATGCCAAAAGGCTTATCTCCCACTAGTCATCCGTTAATTGATGAGATAGTCTGAAATATTCAATATTGGGTAACTTCTGTTGTTCCTGTAGCACCCGAGGCCTCTCTGAAACCAAGCTGGTCATGGCAGCACAGGTACATCCTGCAGGTCTGTGGCAGCTGACAAATTGCTTTCAGAGGCGGCTGTTTGCGCAAAGGTGTCCCCACTCAGGGGATCCCTTGGGAACTAGGTTTGCTGGATTTCCAGGGGCTTTGAAATGAATGAAAATTAATAGGAAGTGAGCATTCAGATCCCTTAAGAAGCAGTTTCAAAAGCACAGGCTTAATGTTTCTGTAGATGATTTTTCCAAAGCACTCAGGAGATTTGAGAGCACGAGGCTCCCTGCAAGGCAGCGGGACTGCACTCCTCAGTCCCTTGAGGGAGAAGATTGTGGGCTGCCTACCCAAAGGCAGGTAGAAAATATCTCTCTCTGAACAAGAAGTTGAGCGCTTCCCCCCTTGTGTTTCCTTTCTGCTCACCTGGATTAAGCTGATCTGCACTTAAAGCAAATGTAGGACTGGGAATCAATAACACATAAGTAACTCCTGCTGTCTGGATTTAGGTTTTTCTTGGTCTCTGTCTGGAGCTGAGGTTTAAGTGCAGGGATGTACAGTTTTGTGAATTTTAGATTTGGGAGGAAAAAAATTGACGTGCATCTGCTTTGAACAGCAAACTTGCACAGATGATGGTGATATTAATCTTTTTTGCCTTCCCCTCCAAAATTAAATCTATTTATTTCCTGAGCAGATATTTTTGCTTTTCAGCACTGTTTTCCACAGATGTTTTTAAAAACCTTTGCTAAGTGTATCTTGAATGCAACACATGGAAACAGTCGTGTGCTATTGTGCTTGTGTCTTCACAAAACAGAAATTAAAATAGTTTGACACCGATTTGAGGAAATCTGGTAAAAATGACCTGTCAAATGTTAACAAAGTGCCAGTGCCAAATGCAGGCAATGTTTCCAGCTCAACCAAGACTGGCTCATCCTCTTCTTGCTGAACACCCGTTACCCACTAGTTATTTTAAACTGAAATTCAATTTCTGTCTAGCTTGCTGGAGGCACCAAGTGAAATGAGGGCTTCATTTCACAAAACTTGTGCATACAATGAATATATATATTAGTGTAAACAGAACAGAGAATAAAAATGGCGATAATGGGTTGGACTAATAACTCTTTTGGGTAATCTGCTTCACCCAGTATCCCCTGTTTTATACCAACCAAAAGTCAATGCATAGGGAAGAGTATAACACATATGTAGTTTCCCCAAATACTTGTATCCTCTGAGACTTGGAGGCTTCCTGAACCAAAACCATTTCCTTTGGTTTGTTTTTTGAATCTGCTTTCTTTTAGTTTTATATGGTGCTCCCTTAACTCTCATATTGGAAGAGAGATTGAACGATCAGTTCCTATGTACCCTCCATGCTACTCAGGATTAAGAGAAACTCTGTTTCTGCTTGATGCAAAATAAACACAAAATACAAAGTTTTAGTCAACTAAAATCTTTTAGAGCAAACTTTCCCTGTTTTTTTTTTTATTTGTTTGGGTTTTGACTGAGGTTTTAAGACATTTTAAAGTAAGATGAAAAGGAACTTTTGGAAAGGAACAGTCACTTGGAATTGAATGACAGAAGTACTTGTTTAAAAAAAAAACACAAAAACAACAAAAAAGCCCCAAAACCAAACCCAACATACCAACCTGAGATGTCTAGATCATTATCATCCTGTATCTTGTTCCCTCCCTAGCCCCTCGCTGGCATGAAAAAAAAGTGGAGGTAAACTGAAAGGTTCTTTTTCCAAAAAAATACTGTAGTATTACCAGATCACCATTTTTCCCCCAAAAGCATTCTTTGATAGAAAAGAAAATGCTCTACTTGGTCCTTACCTAGGAGCATGTAACAGCCATCCGAAGTTGCAGGTGAGCCCAAGGAGGACTACAGATCTTCTGCTATCAGCAAAAAACAACTTTAGAGTTAGCTCTGCACTGGAATTGCTGAAATCCTCTTCAACTGAAGGTAGCGGCAGCACAGTCCTTTAGGAGAAAAACAAGCAAACTGAAACCAGTCCATGGCGTGTTTATTAAATCACATAGTCGGAATTCATGCATACAATACTTAAGTCAGTAAAATCTGCTTGCGGAAAATACATTTGGGAGAAAAAGTACTTAGGATTTCTTAGCATCATTTTACTTTGCTTTAAATTTCAAGTTAGATTTGGAATAGCTTAATACTTTTTCTGAAATGTGGTAGTGCACAGAATCTAACAACTGGCAAGAAACCTAGAAATGGAGGTAAGAAGCATATACAAGTGACTGCTGAACCCTTACTCTTGCCCATGGCTTACTTGAAAGCCAGGCACCTAATGCTGCTACTATGATATATGCTTATTTGCTCTTAATGGCAGTGGAAGTGGAAAGTGCTAAGGGTGCTCCTATTTTTTTTTTTTATCCCAAGTGAAGGGAAATTTATTTTGATCTATCATTTGGCAGTACTGGATGGTTATGTTGAAATCTGAGCTGGTTGGCCTGTCCCTGCAGGAGCAGATGGGCCAGTCTAGCTAATCCCATTACTGTTTCACATTTTCTGCTGGTATTCCCCCTCTTAGGACCCACAGTGTCCACTGTGGTTCAGTGGGTTAGTCCTCTTCCACCTCATCCCCATGCTGGCTTAAGTGCAGACCCAGACGTTTCTGCACACAAAAGGCCCAAACCTAGTCACTTCTGACTTCATTTCTAGCGTCTGTTGCCGTTGGTTTGACAGAGTGCTTCTCTTTTATAACATGACACTGAAAACATGACCTTAAGAAGTCCCACTGATGTGCTAATTCACCTCCACAGATGTTAAGGAAATGCTGTGATGAAACTCAGAGCTTCTCTAGACTGCTCCTCCTTTTGCCAAAAGCCTTCCCCACCACTTTTTCCACAACCCAAATAATCCAAAAGGTCAAAGACCTGCCTATAGGCCATATTTACTCCCAGGAAATGCCTTCTTTCCGTTCATGTCTCTAGGAGACTAAGACAGTTCTTGGTAGTTTTAAAGAAAGGTGCCTACAGGCTGGTAGGCTGCAATGGTCCCAGCACAGCACAAGAAGGAAGTGAGAAGTTTGTCGTGCAGATTTGGTGACTTGAAGGAAGGTGAAGATCCCAGTGCCAAGGAGTTTTGTGAATCCATGCTGGAATCACCTGAATCATCTACAAAGTCACCTGCAGAACAGCTTGGAAACCATTTCCTATGTTAAATATTTAGCCTGTAGCAATCACTTGGGGAGGAACCATTTCAGAAACTTTATGGTCAACATAAAGTTAGGCCTAGCTGACTAGAGAAGAGTCTCTCCAACCTCCATGTGTAGCCAGCTCACAGAAATTTGGTCTGCTCACCTGGACAGGAAAAATACCTTTGAAGCCCGTTTAAACCAAGGGAAGTGGCTGTGGTTCAGGCAGGTAAGTCAGGGCAAATGTTGCTTGAGGGAACCCCATTCTGGACTGGGAAGCCTAACTTGAGGCAGCTGGATCTGGGAATATTTGCAGCGTTGATCTGTTTGCTGAAAAGGCAAACTCACTTCTTGCATTTCAGGGATTTTCAGATGTTTGTTCTGCATTTCTCTAAGTTGCCTGAATCCTCTGAGGGCTAAGTCACTTCATCCTGCTCAGCAGGATAGGGGAACAGGGTTTTACGACCTCTCGGGCCCCTGGTGGCACCTGTTCTCTTTCTTTGTAATCATTTTTGTTTTCTTTCTCCATTTCTATGGCAACTTCTGACAATGTCCCCTCTATTATGTAGTTCAGTGTAACTTGGAGAGAAAAAAAAACCTGTTAAATTTTCAGCAGGGTCAGATGTCAGGCTTTTTAGAATGAGAATGAATATTTCGCTTGTGATGTTCATCTTTGCAAAGTAGGGGGGAAATTCCTGTGTGAGGAAGCTTTTCCAAAAAGTGTACGATATGGACTGTGATTGCAGGTGATATGTCTCTGCATTGTATTCCCAGCATGAAGTAAAGGCAGGGTAACAATAGCAGAAGGGAATCAGCCACCTTTCTGGACTACCTGCAACCTTTCAGGCAATTGCATGCAGTTCTCTCATAGTGCTGCTTCATGGGTTTCTTTGCAGGAACAAGGCAGTCCAGCCCGCTTGCTCTCCTGGCACTGTGACAAAGGGACAGGTTAAAGCGAGGCTTTGCTTCTTGTCTCGCTTTAATGAGAAGAATCCAGAGCTGCCCAACTGCCCTCACCTTTGTTTACTAACAGCACCTCAATCCTGCACAGAAGAATGCAATGGGAAAACTCAATATCCACATGGCATATGTTATGCTCATCTGTTCCTCAGCAATTACCATGATACCCATGGTGAGCCACCCAGGCAGTCACTGCACAGATATGAATGACGGTATTTTAGCAAAGGTCGTGTAAAGTTGCTGGCATGCTGGTTGGTTCTTCTTCACCACCTTAAGAGAAGCTGCAGGCGCCAGACACTCTTGAAGAGTTGAGTCCACAGTACAGGACTAAAATATTGATGGGGGTCTTCCAAAAGTCTGGCCCTGAGTAGTTTTGCCTGTCTAGAAATGAGATGGCTAGAAGAGCCTCCGACCTTGTATGTGTAGTCAGGAAAGAATGAAAGAAACCCTTCCTGCACACCAAGCCTGCGAATGAGATCAAAGGGGGCTCAGAGATCAGAGCTTAACCAGAGTTGGGGGAGGGGCAAATATCGTCTGTTTTTAAAAAAGTTCAGATATGTAAGATGCAGACCAGCAGTTTCAGAAGATGTCATGGTTATCACTGATACATTTTATTTATGTTTGTCTTCTGCCCTAGGAAATGACAGTATGCTAAATGAACGTAGTGGAGAGGATGGGTAGGCCAATGAAGACACCTTAAAACAAGTGGCTTCCCTCAGATGAATGGAGGAACAAACATGTGCATTGTTTACATACTGTTCGTCAGCCTCATAGTACTAAGAGGTGAGTCATGGGCCAAGATCTCAACCGTGCCTCCCGAGGCCTGGGGCATTCCTGGCAGGAGATGGCAACATGTGCTCCCAGCCGACCCCTGCAAGCTGTGAGAAGCACAGGGGTTGCACTGGGGTAGCAATCTCCTTTGCACTTTTGATGGCATTTGGAGGGAGACAGAAATGCAGCAGGCATTATTTTGAAGCAGTCCCTCCCCTCCATTGCTTTGAGGAAAGCAGAGCAGCTGTCAGAAGGAATATCCCTATTCCATATGGCTGCTTCATGTAAATATAGCACTGTAAACAAAGACCTGCCTGGGAATTAATCCCAGGGTGACTAAAAATACGTGGGCATGTTTTTGCTGGCTCTTCTGCCACTTAGCACAGCACTTTTTCCAGTCATAACTGATAGATATTTCCATTAATGCATGCACAAGCAATTCAAAGAGTTGCTGCTAGCAGAACAGACTAGGACTTTCAAGTGTCATGAACCTGAAGCAGAGAACAGAAGTCATGTCCAAATGCCAAGCCCAAATGTTTGCATGTGGTGGTGGTGGATGTGAAGCATTCAGTGCAGGGAACATTAATGATAGATATTTCCATTAATGCATGCACAAGCAATTCAAAGAGTTGCTGCTAGCAGAACAGACTAGGACTTTCAAGTGTCATGAACCTGAAGCAGAGAACAGAAGTCATGTCCAAATGCCAAGCCCAAATGTTTGCGTGTGGTGGTGGTGGATGTGAAGCACTCAGTGCAGGGAACATTAAATGGCACAGGAGGGTCATGCCGCCACACGACCCCACGCTAGGACAGCTAGTCAGCGCCTGGCCAGGCTGGTTTC
>NW_008794665.1:11155898-11163123 GCF_000699145.1 Aptenodytes forsteri | reverse complement strand
TAGAGATCTGTGTTCATACAGTTTCTTTAATAAAGTGACACTGCCACATCGTATTGGCACAGGATGATGTATGGCGGCATTAATCTAACTTAGTGCACAGGGACGTTTTGATCAGTTTTAATTCACTTTACATTGCCCTCCCTATGAAGGCTTTCAGGTTTGATCAGTGAGCCCCTTCTGGTGCTATCACGCTGCAGTCTGGAATCTTCTGACTTAGGTATTTTGAATGGAAGTTTGTTACACAGGTAAATGAATTAAATTATCAATCCTAAAACTCCACACTTTTCACTTGCAGCTGCAGTAGCAGCGTTACTTTCTATAGGGGTTACGAGTTGTCAGCACTTTCCTCCTCTCCTCCTGACTGCCTGACACTGCTCGTGCAGGCAAGGACAGGAGGCTGTGCCCTGGGGTGGCCGAGTCCTGAGGGACCTTCTCCCAGCAGCACCAGAAGTCGTACTAAGATGCTGTTTGTGTCCTCCTCCCTACCATCACCCCCATTTTTGTTTTAATTTCCTCTTTTATCGCTTTAGCATCCCCTTACTGCCCACATCTAGGCTCTCTGAATAGATTTTTCTCTGGAGGGCTGTGTGTTGTTTCAAATAGCAGTACCAGTAGTCCTAGGTAGCTCAGGGCTGACTCCAGGTGTATGGACCAGTATGCAACTGAGGGGAAGGCGCTGGAAGCTGGCTGGTCCTCCTCACATTTAAGGATGTGTTCTTGGCTTGGCAGCCAGTCTCACTACACAGTTCCTTGGTGGAAATTGCTTATCAGCACCTGTAATTACATGGTCCCCATTTACCTCAGACACAGGGTTGTAGCAATGCGAGGTGTGCACCAAACCTCTCTCTGCTGTGAGCCAGATCTTCACTTCTGTTGTGCGTGGGGTGACTCTTCTCCTTTGTTTGGCTAGTTGATTTGATGCGATTGTCTTTTCATTGTGGCAGGCACCTCACTGCAGAACAGCTTTCCAACCCTGGAAGACTTCCCAATAGGTATGTTCCACCTTTTGGGTTTAGGACCACCTTTTCACTTCTTTCTGCCCCATCCTCCTCTGTTCAGGGGAGGTCCTTTACTCCAAAGTCTGAGTAAAGGCTTGTGGATGATATAATTTTGCTGTCTTTGCCAGTAACATTGCAGTAGCAGACGGAGGTCCCATTTCTCCTTCTCATGAACCTCTTCAGAGAAAGGAACCAGTATTGCTTTTCCTGGATTGTCCTTGAAGCTCCAGTCAGCTTGCAGTAGATGTGGCACCCAGGTGAAGTACTCTGTCCTTTCCTCTTGGCTGCCAAAATCCTTATTCTGTGGCCTTCCAGTCAGTCCAGTTGGGAAGCTCCCAGTGAAAGCAGTTAGCTGCTTGTTGGGCTGTAATCGGCAGCTCTTCACCAGCCTCTTGTCTCACTGCTACTTCCTAGAGTATTTTGGTGGGGCACAGTTTTGCAGAGATATTTACCTCCTTCAGCAGTGCTAGAGGCACCGAGGAAGTCCTCTGTGAAAAGGGAAGGAATCACATACCAACTAGTGACAGTAGCTACCTGCTTCTGCACACACAAACTGCGTGCAGTAGATCAACTACGCAGTGAAATGCAAAGCAGGCAGGAAGATATGTTCAGGTTTTCTAGGTTTTGAAGATGACATCAGTAACTTTGCACATCTTTGTTATGGCAAGATAGCTACTGGGATATTTGGGGGAGGGAATAGCTAAGCCTAATAGCAATAAACATTTAAGAAACAAGGCTCTGACTAGCTGCTTGAGTTTTCCTTTGGGGGTATTATTTTAAGGTAGTAAAAGTAAGAAAAGAAACCTTGCTGGGGTTGGTTTGGCCCACAAAGAGCTACTACGAAGACAGGGTGATAGATGCGTTTGACAGAATTACTATTTCAACTGCTTCTTGGAGTTTAAATACTGATCCTAAATATGTTTGAAAGAAGGCAGAGTCTGACTGACTACAGCCCAAGTGACAGGAGAACTGAAAAGTCCATTTGATGAATAACATCTGGGCATTTCACCTAAAAATGTTATTCTTTCTCCCCCATAAAATTTTCACTGAACTCAAGTATTAGTTGTCCAAGGTCCTCAAAGCAATGTATGGAGGCAGCTCACCATAAACTTCTCATCTGCAGTCTGACAGGCTGTGCCTATGTCCACCGCTCCATCTGCTTAACCTTCCTAGGAAGCTGATGTTCATCTTTGGTCTCCAGTGGATGGTTTTGTTTTTCCAAGATAAAAACCTGGCACAGTAGCACTCACTGGGCTGCCAAACAAAAATGGAATTCAAAATGTTGGCAATTGCTCTCATAACCAACAGTCTGCTTTGAAATGCTCTTGATGTTTCCTTCTCAAATTAACTTGAGAAACATTTTTATATGCAAAATCTTTAGGAGGTTTTCCTGACCCTGAGAGTTTGAAGCCTGTCCTTTGTATGCAGAAAGCTGGAGGGAGCTTCTGAGAAAGAAGTCTATAGAAATTCTCATTTTTAGTGCTTTCATTATATCCAAAATAGGCATTATGCAGGTGAAGGCTTTTTGATTTGTTTCCATTTTTTTTCTTGCAGTTTACTTACAGTTCATCTGCGCTCTAAAAGGAAAGTCCTTCAGACCCGGACAGGAGCAAGTCCTGCTTCAGTTCATGTTCGTTGGGTACTACCTGCTAATCCTGGAAGTTTGGCCATGGCATGAGAAAGCCTGATTTATGTGGGATTTTTGGTCAGGTTTATCAGGTCTTCATATTTGAATTTCTGGGCTGCTGGGGGCTCAGTGTATCAAATACAGAAGATTCACTCTTGCCATGCTTTAGGAGAAAGGTTTTGATTCAGTGTTTTCTAGCCTGTGCCACCCACACTCAGGTTCCTCCAACCGTATCATTCCAACTTTAGACTTCTTACAAAAGAATGGCATGTACACACAAAACACACCTGAACACATGCTGTTAAAGAGATCTTTGTAAGCTGAAAGCCAAGTACTCAGGCTTTTGAAAACCATCCTAGTTTCATCAGGCCCTACTCAATCTCCCTATTGGTTTATCTCACCTACAAGGCTAATCGTGCTGACTGGAGAGAGCATGCTTGATCAGCACAGAAGTTGCAGCACTAATTGGCTGTTAAGCTTTGTGCAGGTGCATTGCTGGGAAGTACTTATCGTGACCTAAGTTACCATTAGCCACTAGTGTATCTTCTAAGCTCTATTTGCTCCCTAGTGCAAGGGTCTAAACTTGTAATACCAGCCCAGACCTGGAAGAAAGGACAATTCATACATTAAGGACAATACTAGCAGGCATGCAGCCTTCAGGATCTGCCAGCGCAAGGTGATGAGACTCCAACAGGAGAGGCACAGCAGATGGCACAGGTCAAAGCCCTGCACAGCTCTCCAGTGGGAATGACCCTAGCACAGCATGCTGGCCCTGGACGCAGCTCTGACAACACCCAGCATTACAGCCCGCCCACTAACCTGTTCTTGTCCACTGCTAGGATGAAAGCTCGCACTGTACACATGCAGTAGCCAGGATGCAGTAACAACCATCAACATATACTTCACACTATGGCAGATGTTAGTGACAGTTTATAACAGGGTACAAGCCCAAATGCAAGTCCTGGAGCTGAGAGGCCTGAACAAATTGCACTATTGGGAGGTTACCATGTCTTGTAACTGACAGACTGTACAGACTAACATTTTGGCATGGTGGATAACCAAGGGTAACTTGCTAGAAACAATTTTATCCCTGAAAGCACAATGCTGGCTGCTCCCCTTGTGTCCACAGATTCCTACAGGCTCAGTCGCTGGTGGAGTCTCTTCTACTACAGGTACGGTGTGGGTGGCAACTTCAAACTGTGGTCTTACTGCAAAGATGACACACTGCACGTTTTACTATCTTGCTCAAAGGATTTTAATGGGAAAATAGCAGCTAGCATTCAGAAAAGCAATATAGTAACTTTATATTTTTACAATTACTTGGTTAGTCATTTGATAACACTTTCCCATAAAGTTACGTGCTTACATACTACAGATTTAAGTTTTTTGACATGTCTAATTGAGGAAGCTCTTCTATCTGCCAAGTACTACTTTTAACCTATTTTTACCTACTCCTGTTTACCTATTCAAGGACCATTAATTTCTGTAATGATTTTCTGAAAGACAGGAAACTATAGTTCTCACTTCTGAAGTTTCAGAGATAACTTAATGATAACTTAATGATAATTATACTTTACCAGATTGCATGTGGGAAACATTTGGACTTAATTGAATCACTTGTTTCTTCCAACTCAACTACCATTTGCAAATACATATAATTATATCTACACAGACTTATATACACACTTCACAATTTGTACATAAATATATTCGTGATCAGATCATTCTGATCATATTTAACAGCGAGAAGGAAACAGAGTTTCTCTTGCTTGGACTCTGAGACACCCTTGAATTTGCGCCACTTGAGTTCCTTATTTTCTTCTTTCCTATAACTTCAGTCATGGCCATGAGCTAAGTGTTGCATCTTTTCCTCCTCATATAAATACGTGATATAATTATCACATAATAATTAAAGCAAAGTTAGGCAGCAAGTACTTATCAATATCTATGAGGTGGAATGAACTACTTGCTCTTCTGTGATACTTATGGAAGACATTTAAAACTAACATAAAACCGGTATTAATGATTATCTTAGTTACGCAGGCTAGAACATTTTCCTCCATAGGAGTCAGATGTTAACAGCCTAGTCAGTAGATTTTTTTTTTCCTTCTCTTATTCAGTTTATTAGCTGTTATTCTTAAACAGCTCTTCACCAGATTGTTTGTTATTTCTTGGTTCCATCTCTTGCCTATAACAAAGAGATAAAGTTTATACTTTGAAGTTGCAGTTGCTACATTTAGGCATAGATTTTTACCACCTTTTTTCCTTCACAGGAAAGGTTTTAACCCATGACTTATGTGCCATAGTGTTAACTTCAGGAAACATGAAATGCAACAGTTAAGCCTCAGTTATAGACAGGTATGATTAGCCTCTACTATTTTATTGGTTTTGGCCAGGGTAGAGTTAATTCTCTTCACAGTATTTATATTTTGGATTTGTGCTGAAAACACTGTTGATAACACAGGGACATTTTAGCTACTGCTGAGCAGTGCTTACACGGAGTCAAGGCCTTTTCTGCTCCTCACACCACCCCACCAGTGAGCAGGCTGGGGGTGCACAAGAAGTTGGGAGGGGGGACAGCTGACCCCAACTGACCAAAGGGATATTCCACACCATATGATGTCATATGGTATGACAGCTTTATATGCTCACCATATAAAGCTGGGGGAAGAAGGAGGAAGGGGGGCCATTCAGCATTTGTCTTCCCAAGTACCCATTACATGTGATGGAGCCCTGCTCTGCTGGGGATGGCTGGACACCTGCCTGCCAATGGGAAGTAGTGAATGAATTCCTTGTTTTGCTTTGCTTGCATGCACAGATTTTGCTTTATCTATTTAACTGTCTTTATCTCAACCCACGAGTTCTCACTTTTATCTTTCAGATTCTGAGCAAGCAGCTGTGTGGGGCTGAGCTCCTGGCCAGGGTTAAGCCACAACAACTATTTTCCTTCAATGTTACTTCTACTCTGGAAGGATCAACATTTTACTATTCATTATTCTCCCCTCTGAGATTTCTCCTATACTTACACACACTTGCTTGAAAAAGCATGACTGAAATCAATAGCTCCAGCACTAGGTTCAGCTGCTTTTTTAAGCTGTTGTCTTGTAGAGGATTATCCTGTACAACAAACCGGAGAGCCCCACCAAGGCAATGAAGGCGCTTGGTTTTGGAGCATTCTCCTAACAGTTGATGGAAATTTATGGAATCACTTTTTAAGACCATCTATTCCTGAAGTATGAACTCTTCGTCAGTATCTTCATTTGCTTCCTGATTTGGACAGTCATCTCTTGTTCCTTTTGTTTTATAGTAGGTTTTGTTGTTTGTTTTTTTCCCAATTAAAGATACTGTTAGTTTCTTGAACTTGCAGTCTTTTCCTACTTTCTAACTGGGCTTCCTGGGCCATTATCTGATTTTCATTTTTGTGATTAGCCTCTGCAGCAGGCCATCATTACTAATTAGTATTTGCACAAGAGCTTTGATGTATTCTACTTACATATTCAGCTTCTCCCTCTTAGTTATACCTGTAAAAATGCTGTAGCACTTCATCCTGTTTTTAAGTAGTGATTTGAATGGCATTCCTTACAGCTTCTACCTCCCTAGAGTTTCTACATTATGTTGATGGATGCACTTACACTACCCAAGAAATCTTAGTTTAAGTCAACTTTTAAGTTTGTTAAACTTGAAACTGCAAACTGAAAAGCTGAGAAGTAACAGATTAACTTAAACTCACAGAGTTACTGCTATTCCTTCTTACTCTGCTAGTCACCATCTTATCATTTTTAACAATATTGGAAAGTCACGCTGGTACAGGCAACAGTACCTATAAAAATCAAACACACCACTCATATTCCTGCGTATTTTTTTCTTTAGAGGAGACTGGTGGTTTCACTGTTCATTCCCATATTTCTGCAGCCAGGGCCCCACAGTCTCAGCTACAGCTCTTCTCCACTCTAGGTCAGGCCAATTACTGTCATTTCCTAAGGATTCATGGATGACTTAAGAGCAGGAGTAACCTGTCATGGTGAGCTGATTCTTAAAGCTATTTTGGTTGCACAAGGGTAAGCCACACCATGCTCCAGCAGAAGCTGGTGGCATCCCCAGAGAGTCACACCAACATCAAGGTAGGAACCACCCCAGGGTAGGCCCATGGCCACCAGCATCCCCTGCACACCTGGAGCACTGCTACATTCTTTTGGTGCTCACTGTGACCAGCTCCACTATGGTCCCATCACACAGGGCACAACCTGCCCCACACAGCCAGCACTGAGCCTAGGACTGCCCAGCCACCACATCAGGAGCAGCAGCACACTGCAAGACACACCAAGCCCCAGCAGCTTCCATTCCTCTAGTCAGCACCCTGCTCCCAGCCAAGAGTCCCCTCCTCCAGCTGTCCCATCTCAAGTACCAGCACCAGGCCACCGCACTGTCTGCTAGGCAAGGGAAAGCAGCACAGACCTACAGCTGCCAAGACACGGCAGTGAGGAAGGCCTCCACCAGCAATGACACATCTGCCCTACAACACTCCCACCTCCTCTGAAGGCACCACAGAGAAGAGGGGTCTGCACCCAGCCTTTATATAGGGCAGCGGCCCCTGCCGCCC
>NW_008794665.1:11146899-11154039 GCF_000699145.1 Aptenodytes forsteri | reverse complement strand
ATGGACTGATGAGTTAATGACTATTCCGGCTGTACACACCTCGAAGAAGGAGTTGGGCACGCGAGGACGGTGTGAGACATGCCTTTTCCCCCAGAGACTACCTCAGACGTTGAGGTCAGCCTGGTGCACGCCGGCCCCCCAAGCTGGGGGACCAATGGGACAGGACCCCCCCACCTCCAGCGGGGGTCCACACATCCTGCCCACCTCCTGCCTGCCCAGAACCCAGTGCCTTCCCGCCCCCCCTGCACAGAAACAGCTGACTTGGTCCCCATTTCTGAGCCCAAACATGCAGGACTCAGTCTCTGCTCCAACCCCCAGCCCAGCACCAGAAGCCTGTTTCCCAGCCCCAAAAATGCAGGACTTCGTCTCTGTTTTCAAGCCCCAAGAACAGCCTCATAAGCCTGTTTTCAAGTCTGGAAAACGCAGGACTTAGTCTCCATTTTTAAGTACAGAAAACACAGAGGACTTTATTTCTGAGCCCCAAAACAAGCCACGTGGGCCGCATCTTGATGCCCAAGGACGCGCATCTCCCTTTGAGGCCCAAAGCCTGTGACTTGCCCTCCCTGAAGTCAGACGAGCTGGGGTTTTCCACCCCCAAAACAGGCCCCCCTGAGCTTGCGTCCATGTCCAGAAAACACAGGACTTAGTCTCTGTTTTCAAGTACTTAAAAATGCAGAACTTAAGCCCGTGTTTCTGACCCTAAAACCAGGCAAACAAGCCTGGTTTTGAGCCCCCAGAACAGCCCCTGAGCCTCCTTTCAAGGCCTGAAAAACACAGGACGCAACCTCTGCTTCTGAGCCTCGAAACCACCCTGTTGAGCTTGGTTTTGAGTCCCAAAAACACCCCCCCCCAGCCTGTGTTTGAGACCCAAACCCACCAAATGACCCTGGTTTTGAACCCCAAAAGCATGACTCAGCCTCTGCTCCTGAGCCCCAAAGCCAGCTGCACGTGCCTGGTCTTGAGCCCCAAAACCCCTTGACTCAGCCCCGGGGCTGAGCCCCAGACTCCTCGCTGGTGCTGGCCCATGTGTGGTACTGGGGACAGGCCTGGGGGCATCGGGCGGTGCTTGGGAACTGGCCAGGGGGAACCTGCCAGGCCTGAGGGGCCGTGAGGCCCCACCCTGCCTGGCTGCACCCTTGCACCCCTCCCACCCGGGCCCCGCCCTGGCCCCGCCTGATTGCTCCAGCATCTCCATGCACTCTCAGGGCAGCGTTGATCTTCGTGAACTCACTCAGTGGTGGTGTCAGAGTACAAGTTTTGCAGGTAAGCAAACATGAGGGGCAAAGCTTCTAAACCCATTAGCTGCACAAAATATAAAGCCCCTGTACACACAGTAAAGGGATTGTGTCCTTTGTGATCCTCTAACTGCCAAGCCCTCTGTGTTTCTGATGAGCTGGAGCAGGACTTATGTTGCTTCTCCTGCCTCTGATTTCTCTCCAGATGGTGAAGACTTCCCTCCACCACGAACAGGCCACAGACTTCATGACCACTGTCCTGCATAACTTGCTGTGTGCCAGACCAACGGGTGTATGAGGACTGGATGATCACCTTTCTGGTGGAATGCAGAAATTAAATACTGCAGGAGATAAAAGTTTGGGTTTTTTTCTCTTTGACTCTGGATTTTTTCTTTGCTGCTGATGAACAGCTTTTACTGATGTGGGGCAGCCTGGCTGCTGACGGCAAGGGGCTTTGCATGTCCTGTAAAGCTGCCAAGGGGGTGGAGGGAGATGTGGGCAACTTGCTTTAGTGAAACTGTTCCTCTGATCTCAAGTGAGTTAGGCTGACAAGATAATGGAAATTAGCTTTAAGTCGTCCTTTCCAGTAGCCCAGGAGGCAAATTCTGCTTTTGGGAACTACTTCTGCAATTCCTAGTGTAGAAAGCTTTGTTATGAGAGCAGCCGGGACTTTTGGTAGCCTTGGCCAAGTTTGGAAAGGGTTGCATGGCACAACCAGCCACTGAGGTGACAACTAGTGTGTGGGACTTTGATTCATCAGCTGGGTAAGGGCTTTTATGAGCATGCAGTGCTCATTTCTGGTAGCCTTTTGCTGGCGCTGTTTTTTCACTGTCCCAGAACCTTATCTGTGGAGAAGGTCAAAGCATGTTTCTTGAAAAAGTCCCATGTGACCTGTATTTTCCCCCCTTTACTGAGGCTGTGGAATAGTGTAGCTACTGAAGCTTTAAGGATCAGTGAAGCTTTCAAAGATGCAACCCGTCTGCAAACCGAAGGCCATATCAGTTATTTCAGAATTAAGATAGGACGTGGTTTAGATGACACAAACACAGAGCTTTTGACAGCAACAAAGCTTACATTTGATTCTGAAGATAAAATCACTTCAACTTTCAAATGGCTGTTGTAACTTTCACTGGAGAATTTAATATCTAGCAAAGGCTCTTGCAAAACCTTTAAGGTGACCTATAATGAAAAACAAAATTGCAGTTCTATTGTTGAAAATAACTTGATCAGTTAAGAGGTGTATTTCTTGCTTGATTTCCCACCTGCCCCTTTGTCCTTAAACAAAACCTGAATGACAGTCCTCCTTCCAAGAAGAGAAGAAATCTTTCCACCTTTAAGACCAAAAGGCGCAAGTATCGTTTAAGTATGTACTTTGACGGTGGTGCTTAGCATGAGCTGTCTTCTCAGAGCTTTGAAACAAGGATGGGAAGTACAGTATCTTATTTGCTGGGCATTAGTCTTGCATGCTTGAAATCCAAAACAAGTAGTGCAAGTTAGTATTTTTTGAAGCTGTTCCATAACTGGAAGGGAACATGGTTGGAAGAATCAACTGCTGTGTATGTCAGTCTGGCAGGAGAGTTCTTGCTTTGAGTCAGCCCAGCCTCCTTACATGCACTGCTGAGAGCTGCTGTGCGAAGCGAAGCTTGGGTAGGCACTGATCAGACAGAGTACTAAGTGAATCCCGCAATGTCTCATGGGTATTTCTTTTGGTCGCTTGTGTTGACAACTGAGCTTGAACTCAAGATGTGTTGTTGCTGAAGTCTGTAGAGGCATTGGCTGCACTGTCTTCCCGATGAGTGAGAAATAGCACCATGCTAAAGAGGTAATGATCTGAACAGACATGGCCAATGGGATGGTAAAGGAACAGCTGTAGAGACTAAGGGAAGAAATGTTATTATTGGTGCTTTTCAGCATTAATAACATCCCACTCCAGTGATCTCTCATATATACCTGGAAGTAAGATGCCAAATGCCCCCATTATCCTGGATGCATCAGAGTGAGGGGGGCATCAAAGGATGCAGGTATGGAAGAGGTGAACAGGCATTTGCTTGATGTTAT
Source organism: Aptenodytes forsteri (assembly GCF_000699145.1). Taxonomy (NCBI): domain Eukaryota; kingdom Metazoa; phylum Chordata; class Aves; order Sphenisciformes; family Spheniscidae; genus Aptenodytes; species Aptenodytes forsteri. Next base: position 11,150,746 of record NW_008794665.1, on the reverse strand, counting down.
GCTGCTCACTGGTTCCTGGCTGTCCGGCCTACCTGCAGAATACTTTCCTGTCTGCAAAAGTGCAATATTAAATTTTGAGTGGGCAACTGATAATTTAGAGTGTAATTTATAGTGTTTTCACAACCCCTTAGTTTTAGGTTCATATAAAATGTCTTGTTTATTTTCCTGATTATTCATTTCAGCTGTACATATGATTAAAAATAATGAATGGTTATTAATTTTTATCATTACTACTACCATTACACCTACTCATATCCTTTGATATTATTGCAAAAATTATCTTTAATAGTTTTAATAGGAGCTATTCCCCCATGCTAATGAGGATATAAATCAAACTATTAAACAAGATAGAAAATACAGTTTTAGACTGTATTCTGAAACTGAATCCCCTCTGTGGAGTGGATACCTTCAGGTTTTGCTCAGAAGAATAATGATGTATGTCTCTTCCATGTACTTACACGAGATGGGGTTTAACAACTTGACTGGCATCAATTAAACTGACTGTGGCAGTAGGGAGACAAATTCAAAGGTAGGAGAAAGAGCAGCTAGGATGTTGCATTGCTGAACTCTGTTCTTACTTAGGTCAGGAGGTTTTGTGCCACTGGCTGCAGCAAGGTGGGGTATACTGAGTACTCTGGGGAATCCCACCTGAAGAACTTCAGCATGAAGTACAGGGCAAGAAGCCTGTGCTCTGATACTGAGTAGATATCAGTTACTAAATTCCATAGGAGCATGCAACAGAGTTCCCTGTTTAATTACTGGGATGCCATCTCTGTTAAAGCTGAGACATGGCAAAAAGGAATAAATAATCTCTCTGGTAATCTTCCAAAGGATGTCTTCTAAACACAGTAAACCACCTCTGCCCTCTTATTGTCCTCTGTTGCATTGCTGCTTGTAACAGAGCAAAGCCTAGCAAGGGTATGGTGCTGGCAATAGATCAGAAAGTCAGGCTGGCTTCCTGTGCTTTCTTGTTTTATTGGGTGTTTCACCCAGCTCTAGTTAAAATGCCATTAATTTTTGCAAGGCTTTTTTTTTTTTTTGCAGTGAATATTGAACTAAAGCTCACTTCATACAGCACAACACTCTTGCCAATATGAGGAAAAGCAATATATCAGGATAATACTTTGGCATGTTTTCCATATTCCTAAAATTTCCTGTTCAGAGTTGAGACCCCTGCTTTAAGAGGATTTCAGACTATTTGCTATGGATCCTGCTAATGAAAGGTCTTCAGATACCCAGTTTAAGCTAATTGTTGCTAGTCTTGTCACAGTTTTTGAGGCCAAGGACATTGATGTGCTGCATGGGGGAATCTGTCAATGTATTGAATGAAGCTGCTAGAAAGCAAAAGTGAAGTGCAAAGGAACCAGACTTGTGTACCTAGCCTATTGCTGGCCAAATACTCTGAGCAATTGTGGGGTTTAGTGACTTCAGTTGGAGCCTGCTGGCTGCATCTCTGAGGTGCTGGCTTTCTCCTCCATTCTGTGGTGAACTCCTGCCCTGGGAAGACAGCAGTGATGGCTAGTGTTTAGTGTCACAGCTGATAATTGGACAGTGGTTTTGTTTCTGTATGTGGGGTGGAGAGTAAGAGCTGTTGAGAAATTTCTCACAAGAAGAAAATAAGGCAGCAAATGAAGTTGTTGGGTGGACAGTTTAAAACTATTTTTTCCTTGCAGTTCTTAATTAACCTGTGGACCTCACTGCCAGAGAATGCTATGGAGGGTATTAGTAAAACTTCAGAAAGGTTTAGTCAAGTCAATGAACATGTTGAATATTCATTAATGCAGTTAATGCTCTAGATAAAATCTTTATTGGGAACACTTATCTCTTACCTGTCAAAGTGGAAGGATGTAGTGGGGTCAAGATCCGTATTGACTCTTGCTCTAAATAATTGCTAGATGGAAGACACCAGTTAGCCGGACTTCAGTCTGATCCAGAACAGGCCTTCATAGTTTCCTGTTCCTAGGCTTTGAGGACAACTTGTTCCTCAACAATTTAGGTGCCAGCCTTTATATGGGTCACTGAGAAAATAGCCTGAACCTGGAAAACTGGAGCTGGGTCCTACCTAGAACTGCTACCAGCAGTGCTGGGAGGCAAGAGGCTATTGCAGGGCGGGTGACCGGAGCTAAGTGACTTGGCCAGGGTCATGTTGCAAGCCTGCAGCAGTCAATTTGAACTTGGGTCCATGGTGCCCTGAGGCAGCATGGGATGTGCCCCTCAGTCCTTTCAGCCTGCAACCCATTCTATTGGTCCATGGTAAGTGCTCCCTTTACGCCGGTATAAGGCACATCTGGGGATAAATGCTTTCAAATCTACTTGGTTTTGATAATGGACTGTAATTGAGGCAGGCTTGAAAAACTTATTTTTAATGTTATGCAACACTTCTGCGTTACTGTTGGTGCCTTTTTACAAGAGATGATGAAAACTATACAAGCAAATGGGGGGAATTACAGATGCATTTTCTCTTTGACCTTAGTAAATGAGGTCTTCGGTGCCAGTCATCTTTCAAACTACTTGATTATATATCATCATGTGTGTCTGTCCGAGAGCATCTCTCGTTTAAATAGCAACAGCTCCCTCTGTCTGCCTTGAGTAAACAATGGACTGTTGCACATCAACCGATGATGCTATTTTCTTGTTTCCTGCCCAGTGAAATTCATGCTCTCTAGATATGTTTGCAGCTTAAATGGATTAACTTTGAGATGGTTTTAGATTTTCTTCGTATATTTTTAGGAGTGGTTGTAAAATTTTTGCTATTGGTTCAACTTCCAGTTTATAAATGGAACAACTGTTTTAAAAAAGGGGCGGGGGACCTTGCATTAGTGCAAGAGACTATTTTCTGTTGAGAGGGTGCTTTGAACAACCTGTGAATTACTGTCACACTGAATATGTCTCTGGAGATTTGAAAGTTTTATACCCTCTTCCAAAGTGCTGCTATTGTCTGTGTAACAAATGTGAACTGAACTGTTCTGTTAAAAGTCAGTCAGTCATGCACATTTAAGAACATAATAGTAGTTCAGTGTTAACAATGCTGCTACATTCATTTCAGCAAACTGTTATTGTAGTACAACTGAAGCTCTAGCAAGCCGTTTGCCTTGTGATGAAGAGCCACCATGCGATTAAAGGTGTGCTATTAACATTTCCTAGCTCTTTTCTCACTTTGACATTTGTCCCCGTATTAGGGTTTTTGATCACAGTCTCAGCAGTGGACTTTACTACGCATAGCACTTGAAGCTTTCACAAGGCTGCCTATAAAGGGTACATCATATCTCATCTGGTATTTGCTGCAATAGGTAAAGGAGAAACAATAGCCTAGCTGAAGTTTGTTTGGTCTTAAAATATTTTGCCCAAGAACTTCCTTTCTTTGTTAGTTTTTTTAACATATGAAAATAGCTAGGGCTCCAGCTCCAAAGTACAACACAGATGATGGCTTGATGCAGCTCTACTACTAGGGAGGTGTTTGCAATGCATTAGGCTGCAGGGTGTGTTCAGATGTCAAGCCAAAAAATTGTTGTTCTCCACCGCAGGAAGAAAGCTTGTGAGGGTTTGTGGGAGATGTAGTCCAGCCAGGGTGCACTGGATTGAGGTAGCACATACAGTCCTTTAAGGTGGCTATGGTTCCTGTGAGGTTTTGCTGCAGTCTTTCTGAATAAGTGTTTCAGTTCTAGTGTTTCAGTCTTTGAGGGATTTTCCTCTTAACATAGAATTCCCAACTGGATGGGAGAATATGTTTTTCTGTTAGGTTACTGCTGCCTCCTTACTGAATAGGAACAACATACCTTCAAGTGTTTTCCCCAAACAGCCAGATAAAAAAAAAAAAAAAAAAAAACAAAAACCCAAACCACAACCC
>NW_008794665.1:11136322-11146809 GCF_000699145.1 Aptenodytes forsteri | reverse complement strand
AAAAAAAAAAAAAAACAAACAAAAAAACCCCAACCACAACCCACACCCCCCTAAACCAATGAAACAAACAATGTCAGTTTGCTGCTGTCCATGAGTTCTGCTTTTGGAGTGAAATACCAAGGTTGCCTTTGCATCTGTGTGCATGGTCAGAGGTGTAAGAAAAGTTGCAATGAATGCAGAGTTGTGTTTTGTGGCATGGCTCAAACAAGTATGTATGCCTATACTTAAGAAAAATCTTGTATAAGAGCAGCCATTTGTAGAGTCCTCTGATCTTTCATGCTTCATAACCGGGCCTGAGGGATAGGTTTGAGGCATGTAACTTGTGGAAGACAAAGTTAAAGCTTTGTCAGAATTAGAATGTGCTCACAAATTTTGATAGTGTATACCGTTAGCTGCTGAAACTGTTTTAGCACCCAAGTCTCTCCTCAGAGGTGACAGTCCCACTGTGGATGTGCTGCTTGGATGTCCCCTTCTAGATTTAACTCCTATACTTCAGACTGTCTCTAAATATACATATAAAATAAAACCACTTTACATCTGAAAGGTCGCTTAAAATTCATGATGCATTTTTCTGTTGTTAATAAAATATGAAATTCTTTCACATGATGAAATATTTCATGTTTTTTCTTTTCTTTCAGTAAATGTTGTCAAGTTCAACAAACATTCTTGAATAAAAAACAGTAGCTTCTCTGTGGGGGGGAAAAAAACCCTAAACAACCCAAGCTGTACAGCTCACTGACAGTTCACTCACTTAGCCCCAGGGTACATGGCTAAATTATTAATTCAGCCATTGCTGACTATTCAGTTAATGGCAAATGCCTGGTCCTTCAAGAGCCTTGGCTCTTCTTTTTATTTTTTTGAGGCCCTCTGTCCAGCCTCTGCTTGCCAGGAGGATGACTGCAGCCCAGCTGGCTGGCTGTGGTCACATCACCCTGGTCACCCCAAAGTCACTGCGGAAGGCTGCTCTTCTCTGCTCCCTATGTGCCAGCTTGAGCTGAGCCTGAATCTGGTGCTGTACCCATCAGCCAAGTCTAGTGTAACACACAGTATGCTGCATTTAGCTCTGTAGCAGGGACAAAGGTCTCTCAAATTGTTCCCTGTAGTCAAAATACTCATTTCACTGGAAATCTTTCCTGAACCTGTACAATTTCTCCCAGCGAAACTCTCCTTAATGCAAGCTCTATCTGTAGAGAGCTTGTTTTGATGAAACAATGCTTTCTTTTTTTTATACATACATATATAGATAAAATAATCCTAACTGGCCTTAATTAGAAAGGGAAGTGTTATTGTCTTAAAAGAATTCTGCTCCTGTGAAACTTAGTTATGCTTCACTGTACTAAAAGTTGTAATGTAAACTTGCCCAAAGAAAAACAGCATGTGGTGACTGCAAGACAGTATGTTTATATGTAAGAAATCATCCTGTTGTCAGTGGTGTTGATAACAGACCTGCTAGTTAAGGCAGGGGGAAGTAGATGAGCAGCGCCTTATTAATGACATAATGAGGGCTGTTGGGCTTGGTGAGCTATTCTGTGGTTAGTTGCATGTTTTCAAAGCAAATGATTGAGTGTTACATGTTATTTTGTGTGCAAAATAACTAAGTCTATGGTGAGTTCTGTTCTTTTTCTGTTTACAGATAACCCTGTGCTAGTCACAGCACTGGTTGTGTGAGGCTTGGTATGTTTTTGAGAGCAAAGAGCGCATGCTATAGTGAGACAGATACTTTGCTGATGTGTAGTGGTTAGGTGAATCTAACTAGATAGATTGGATAGATGAATGTAGGAAAGAACTATGTTCCCTATGCTGCACTACTAAGCCAGATGTCTGGCATCTCCCTCGTGTTGTCTTGGCGTTGCTTGCATGAGCACCTGCTTCTTATCAGAGCCAGCTGGCCACAGGGAATCCTCTGAACTGCCCTTTGGGCTTGCTGGTCCCAGAGTACAGCCTTGCTGCCTGCAAAGCCTGGAGAGCCAGCCAAGAGGTATTGAAGTCTGCGTGCTTGGGCTGTGGGTGTCTGAGGCAGCCTCTAAAGCCCAGGGGATCGTTTCCAAATGTAATTCGTATTTCGGATCTCCCATGAAGTATTTGGGCAATTGGAGCTGTACTTTGTCTGTTTGGGTGGGGATGGTGGGGAGAAGGTTGAGTTTGTTTTTCAGGTCAGTGAAGGACTATATTGCCATTGATGGAGTGACTACATCAGTGGACATGGGAAGGGCTACAGATGTCATCTATCTGGACCTCTGTAAGGCCTTTGACACGGTCCCCCACAACATCCTTCTCTCTAAACTGGAGAGGTACAGATTTGATGGATGGACTGCCCGGTAAAGGGTGAGGAATTGGTTAGGTGGTCACATCCAGAGGGTAGTGGTCAACGGCTCAATGTCCAGATGGAGGTTGGTGACGCGTCCAGCTCTGGAGCCCTCAGTGTAAGAAAGACACGGACCTGTTGGAGCGGGTCCAGAGGAGGGTCGCTAAAATGATCTGGGGGCTGGAACACCTCTCCTATGAAGAAAGGCTGAGAGAGTTGGGGTTGTTCAGCCTAGAGAAGAGAAGGCTTTGGGGAGACCTTATTGCAGCCTACCAGTACTTAAAGGGGGCTTATAAAAAAGATGGTGGCAAACTTTTTAGCAGGCCCTGTTGCAACAGGACAAGGGGGAATGGCTTTAAACTGAAGGGGGGTAGATATAAGAGATATATATACATTTATAGATATCTATATATATGTAGATATAACTCGATATAAGGAAGGAATTTTTTACACTGAGGGTGGTGAAACACTGGCACAGGTTGCCCAGAGAGGTGGTGGATGCCCCATCCCTGGAAACATTCAAGGTCAGGTTGGACAGGGCTCTGAGCAACCTGATTAGTTGAAGATGTCCCTGCCCATGGCAGGGGGGTTAGACTAGATGACCTTAAAAGGTCCCTTCCAACACAAACTATTCTATGATTCTGTGATTCCAAGGGGAAGTGAAACCCAGCTGGTTTGGTGCTCAGAATTTTAAGGGCCATTTCTGTCAGCTGCAGTGACAAAGGGTCATCAGGTCCTTCCCATGTGCCTTGAACTTGTATTGTGGGACTTAAATTCTCCATGCATGCAGGCAAACCAGGAACAATTGTGGCTTGGACAGTGCATCTTCTGTCTGAAGGATGGAGGGGAGAAATGCTTCCCTCATGCTCATTTGATGATGAAAATAAGGGAGCCAGGGTGAACCCATCTGTCCCTTACAAGAGACTTTTGCAGTGAATGAGGACTGAGGGCACTAGAAGGGAAAGGAGGTATGTCCAGGAACAATATCTGAGCTGTTCTTTTAGAGCATCGCCTGGCTGGTGCCACCACCACTGGGGTCTGTGGCACACAGGTGGCAGGCAGCTATCCAGGCTTGTCAGCTGCTGCAGCTAGCAGGGAGGAATTGGGCTAGCACACAGCCTGTCTGTCTTCCACCTTTGGGAAACACCCAGCTTTTGGCTTCCAGCCCTACATAATGGGGTTCGCAGACAGAGCTGGGAGCACCATGTGAGGCACAAACCTCAAGTGAGGTCTAAACTGAAGTAATAGCCAGAGGCCTTAACCAGTCTCTGGTTACTGCTTGAGTGCTGCCGTTGTCCCCCTGTTATGTCTACTCATCTGCACCTGCAGGGTTGAAAGCCGTAAAGAAATCCTGTTCAGTCTGAACCAAAAAGTACAGCTGGGCTTTGTGTGCATAGAGGGCTTTATAAAGGTCATGAATTGAGCTCTTGTGCCAACCTTTTTGTGATTTACTTCTCATTGTTTCTCTTTCTCCAGGAATTCCTCCTCTGAACTGCCATCTGCTAGCTTTTTTAACAGGGAGTTCTGTGTTGCAGGTTTTCTATTAGTGCATGTCTTAACGCCTTTGTGCAGGAAAGCTGGACCACTGTGGAGGTCTGTCACTGCCTCCATGAGTTGCTAAATGTAGTGGAGTCATGCTGGAGAGTTACCACTTGGTTTCTGGAGGGGAAAGAACAAATAGCTCCAAATAGTCTGCAGCACTGGGTGTAAACTAATCTCTGGGACAGCAAGGAAATCCAGGGTGTGAGAAAGACTGTTGGATCAAACACAAATTCATTTGTTTTTACAATCAATTCTGTGGTTTAGGTCTGTGAGGGGTTCATTCAGACTCATTCGTAAGTCTTCTGTTACCAGTTCTGAGCATGTTTTGAACCGCTTTCACTCTGATGCTGTGAAAAAGGATTAGGCAGAAATGACCAGCTGCAAAGATGCTTCTTCTGGTCACTTGTTATAACTTGGGTTTACAGCTGCGCTTGGTCCTGCAGATAGCTGATATAATAGACTGACATGGTTTTGTCTCTCACTTCAGTAACAAACACTATAAAATGCTCAGGATGCTTTTGATTAGTAGTGATGTAGTTATGGCACATGTGCAGCCTTCATATGTATTTCTTTCAAAATACGCAAGGTGATTAGGTCACACTATCGGCATTAAAAATTCTTCACAATTCTACTCTTGGAAAAAGCCAGCATCTCCTTCTGCGCAAAAAAGAGAGGGCAGCTTCTTCTGTTGAAACTCAGCCAGGTACTGTTTCTGTGTAGGAGCTGAAATGCATCGGTTGTAAATAGAAGATTGTTTCTACTGCTCTGTGGTTTCAACTATGGCAGAAAAGCAAAGGCTAAGCTATGCAAAGCAGGAATCCTGGGGAAGGATTAATTTGCCCATCTGTGGGGCAAGTGTCTAAGTAATGGTTTAAGCTCCCTCTGACATGATAGAGTGGGTTGTCTGCAAGAGGCGCTTGATTTCTTTAAAATAACTAGCTTAGCCTAGATGCCTGTCTTTTAGCCATTCAGTGTCAGGTAAGATGATTCTCTCCTGCATATCTATATTAAGAAACAAGCTGTTGATTTTTTCAGCTTTCCAGTCTTAATAATTACAAGATTTCAAAGGATATCCTAGCAAAAATAGAAGTTGGGGTGGGATGTGTGCACTCACCTATCCCTTCCTAATGCCAAAGCCCACTTTGCAGATGGAAGGCTGAGAAGATCGGTGAGTTCTGGGTTGTGGTGCACCCCAAGAAAATACTGAGTGTCAATATATTTGAATAGCGAAATGTAAGGCAGAAACATTATTAAATAATGACAGGTGTCTGCGCAAGGTAATTGGTGATCCTCAGGGAAAATGTATTGCATCCCCTGAATATCGGTAAACCCCACTTTATCTGTGGACGTTTGAGGAATCAATAAAACCCAGCATTTCCTTTGCTTTTGTTCTGACAGGTGGTATCTCATCTAGTGCTTCCCCTGAAAGGGTCAGACCCCTTTGCCTTTTGTATCTCTTGGCGTCTCTGAACTCCAGTTTGTCCCTAGTTTCCTTGAACAGACCTGTTTTGAGGCATGAGTTAATATGGTGCTGCTTGGTCCCCCAAATATCTAAATTTGAGTCCCTCAGATTCACTTCCCAAAAGGTAGGCTGTTTCTCAGGAAGCTGTGTTCATCTAGGGGAAAGAACTGTAATCTGGAAGTGTTATTTGCAGTTAGGCACCCTAGTATCACAGAAAATTGGAGGACTAATTATAATCAATTAGCTGCCATCTGTCTGAAAATACCATCTTTAAAATTAAGGACTTTTAAAAAGACCTTTGAAATGTGAGAAAGGATAGAAAGGTGGTATGGAAAAAATCCAGGCTGCCTTTTTCTCTTGCACAGGTATGTTTATTCAAAGTCTCTCCCAGCAATCCAACAAAAATAAAATGACTGTAAATAATAGGGGACCTATGAAGGCTTCTGCTGACATTGGTAAGCTTGATGTTGTGTCCTTAAAATGAGCATGAGGAGCCAGCCACAACCTTGAGATCTCCTGTTTTAAAATTTGTTTTAATAGAACACAGTAGATAGATTGGAACAAGACAACCCTATAAATAGTAAAAGTTTAGGTGTGATGATTGAGACAGATTAAATGAGGCTTTGTAGACAAATAAGGCCTCAATAAAGATGTGTTTCAGTTCTTGGGTTTGGGGTGGTTTTTTAGCTGTTTTTAATTCTTCCGGTTAAGACTGCTTCATTCTTCTGGATTCATAAAAACTGAAGCTGAATCAGGACCTTGCTGGGTCCCCAAGATCAGCCGAGAACTGTAAGTTGTGGCTGGCTGTGCAGGACTTTCCATACCAATTTTCACATTATTCCCCCTTTACCATCACAGTTTAAACTCTTTTCACTTTCCAAGGCAGAGATCGCTTTGTGGGGCTCAGGTTTTAATGCATAATGCGACCTTCAAAGTCCAAAAGAAGCATGCAGAAATTAAAGGCTTGACATAAAGTAAGTGATTTGATTCTGCAAATAGCAATGCAGTTGGTTTCCATTGAAGAGAGGCTGTATTGCCTTTAGGGTTTACTGTAATCAAGACAGCCACTTGCTGGATATTGATAATTTAGCTCCTGCCACTCTGGAAAAGGTAATTCACTAACCACTGTATAACAATTTTCTCAGGAGTTGTTCCCCAGCTGGCTACATGCATTTCTCAAAGGGTTTTTTCTTTCAGTTTTACATATGTTAATATATATTATTTTTCTTTTGCATAAGATCCCCAACAGCAAGTGGAGTTCTCATGCTGGAAAGCAGTATTTCCATTTTAAATAGTCACAAATCCACTTTTTGTGAGGAGGCAAAGGCAGGAGCATGGCACTATTCACATAGCTAGACCACTGAGCAGACATCTTCCTGTGCTTGCTGAGCAAGGCTGGCTAGGAGCGGAGTGACAGCAGGGGGCTGACGCTAGGCAGAGCCACCTGCCTCAGCAAAAGAAATCCTGGGGTTAGCAATTACGATACAACCTACCTAAATCCCTATAACTAAGGGCTGGCTTTTATACATCAAAGCCTGAGAATTTCCAGCCTCACCAGAATTTTTATTTTAATGTTGTTTTCTAGCATTTCTATGCCAGGTGTATCGCTGTATATGTCAGATTGTCTCTTGATTCCAGTTTTGTCAGCTGTAATCTTGTTCTACAGGTTTAGGGGTAAGTGCCGGCCCTGCAGTGTTCAAGTTTACAACTCAAACAGGAATTGATTGTTGTAACTTGGCTGTCTAGTCTGGCAAGTCCAGCTCGTCCTGGCCCTATGGGGCCAGTTTGGCCACGCTTATCTTAAAGCATTTCTTGAACATATTCTAGTATCTCCAATGGTAACTGTTCTTCTAGGGGCACTGTGGGGCCTAAGTGAAGCCATGGCATGCTGCTTTCTTGGTGTACCTCTCCTTCCACTGCCAGCAGGTCAAAAGGGCCTCTTGAAGAAAGATCTATGTATTGCAAAATACTCCCTGGTGTGGGAAACTGCATTTTGTTGGCAAGCATCTCTCACCCGACATGTGTGTGTTGGTTGCCATGGGTGGGAGGACTTGCTGTGCTGGGCTGCCAGGCGGTTGCTTCTTTGTTTGCAGTGCTCTTTCAAGTGCAGGGCCCTGCTGAAAGGCAAAGGCCCCCAGCTGCTAGGCAGCAGCATCTTTTTCCATGCCACATCTTCAGCATTTGCATGATCTCTGGGAGGAATAGAAAGCTGGACTGGCACGTTAGTAAATAGACAAGATCCAGGCACTGCAGCAGTGGGGAGCACTGGAGTATGTCTCGCAAAGAACAGGCAAGTCTTTGCAGGTCTGCGGTACACCTGGTAAAGCAGGAAATAGCTCCGTAAAAGCCCAGTGGACTGGCTATGGTACCATGCTTAAACGGGCTCCATGTTCCTCCCTGAGATTGCCATGTACCTTTGGTGTCCTGCCTGGTCTGGGGAGAGATGGGAGAGACGTGTTCCTGCTGATAGTCAGGAGTTCCTCTCCTGTCTGAGGCGAGTGAATTCATAACTCTGAGAGACATGTTAAGGCGGAGTCCTCACTCAGTTATAAATCATTTATGCTTTCTCAGTCCTGTGCTTCCCAGACCTCGATAATTTCATCGTTCCAGCTAAACAGGAGTTTTACCTTGTTAAATTCAGGGAGTGCCACAGTCTTTTATCCTGTCCTTCTCATTTTCTGCCAGACCCATAATGAATGATTAATCTCAGTGTGTTGCAAAGGGTGCAACTACCTGTTTCTTTTGCCTGTAATAAAATACATGCCGTTTGATCTGATTGTGCAGCATCTGTATTTGGATTTTTTTGCCATTTCATCTGTTTTATACTGTGAACCCACTTAAAGAGCTGTACTGTAACTCTGGAAAATGTAATTTTTCCCCTATTATCCCCTCATTTGTAATGAACTGATTTCACTATTTCTAATGCACATCAGCTTGTGTACCACCCATCCATGCTAAGACTCGAGTTTATTGATTCTAAATATACATTTCACTAGTCTTCATGCTTATTGTCAAAAATCAAAGCAGCCAGATATATCTCTGGTCTACAAGCCCAGATTTTCCTGGAGATATCACTTTAAAAATCAAATCTCCCCTCTCTGTTCATGGTCTAGAGCAGATCCTCCACGGGTGTAAATTGCTACAGCTCCATGGGGCTATTCAAATGGACACCAGCTGGGGCTGTGGTCTTCCAGAGCAGTACATTTTCTGACATATCTGTATATTGGAATCATGCAAGCCAAAGAGTACTTAAATAATTCAAGAGCATGGAAACACTGGGCCCATTGATTTGTCCTCTTTCTTGAAGTTATTTATATTAAATTTTTCTTCCAATGTTCTTTTTGGGTTGAAATACTGAAAGCACAGTAAGATGGAAAATGAGTTGTACGGAAACATCTTCATAGGAGGCTTGATTGCTGTTATGCCAAGAGCAGCTATCTTAATTTACTAATGTATCATTCAGTTCAAAATAACCCTGTAATTTTTATGTTGCAAATTCAATACTTGCTATTTAATATTGCGTAAACTATATTGCTAGTTCTCAGGACTAAACTTACCATAATAGCTATATCCAATATATACTTGTTTGGATAGCTTGAAAGTCTAGTGGATTTCTTGCAGCAACTTAACAGACACATTGTTGACTGACTTGCTGCAGTGCGGTTTGTCACAGATTAACTCTTCAGATAACTGGGGCTCAGACTTTACAAGTGGCCCTGAAAAGCCCAATGACTATGTAAACAAAATTCCACAGCTCACCTGAATCTTCCTGTCCTCAGGAATGGTTATAAAACCAAAGTGGTCACAGTTTTCTTACTTATCGACCCACCTCCCCAGTACAGTGACTCGCTAGTGTGTTATTTTGCTTCTCTGGCCTTATTGAAATGCTGTCTCATAAGCTGGTGGTTTTTAAGGCCAGGAAATGTGTGGGGCTCTTCTTAGTAGTGGTGGTGTGAACTTTTGTTCATAGCAACTCACCTGCTGTCTGTATAACCACCCTTGGCATTAGTGATGCTTTTTTTAGAAACGTGCAGCTGATGAAACGCTGAGCTGATGCACGGTTTTCCATCACTTATGTTCAGATAGTACAGATGACCTCAGAGGTATCTACTCGTTTTATGGGCACCCTACCTTTGAAGTCATTAGTGCTTAATTTTCATTGCTGCTTGCACTCAACAACATTAGTAGTGGCTTCATGAATTACTAATGTGGTGCTTAAAGGTGAAAAGTAAAGACCTCATCAAATTTTGGATATTTGCATATACATTGCAGATAATTAAGTATCTGAGAGGCAATGCTTTTTTCTTCTCTCCCCCTTTGCTGTTAGGGTATTGAATAAGAGAGTCCATTTAATATCTTTTGCTGCTGAGGATTAACCTTTGTTTAATGCTGTCCGGTCCTATATGGTATATGATGCGCTGCATTAACCCTCATTTGCAAAGCACCTTCTTGGGTTCTCTTGTGTTTACACTGGCAAGCTCCAAGAGGTAATTACAGAGCTCCTTTGTTAGAAATTAAGTGCTGCAGATGAAGTCTTTTCCAGTAAATCAGAAATCACATATACAGTTCAGTTTAAGAACTCGGGGAGACCATCTTTTTCTTTTCTCTCTGAAATTCTTCTCCATCAAATCAAAAGCAGTTCTTCAAAGCATTGAAGTGTATACTTAGCATTACACTCTTGAATTCAGTAAGACACTTCTGCCTTTACTAAACAGGCATGTCTTTAAACAAAGCACTTAAACACATGCTTAATTAGTTATTGAGACAAAAGGTATGGTATATATATACTGTTCACATTTAAAAAGGGGGATTTTTTTCCCGGTATATATGACCTCTTTAAAGCAGGAAACATGCTTCTAGCTTGAGTAATGGCTTTTTCTTTTTCAACAGCATTTCAATTCAGTGTAGATAAAAATGATCTTTTAAGAATAAGTCAAAGGTTTAAATGCCTGTTTTGCCCAATCTCTTGAAACCCCGTTCAGACATACAGCTTCTTTGAAATAAATAATTGTGCCAGAACCTATGTTCATCAGGAAACTGTTTTTAGTATCACCTGCTTAAACCAAATCACAGATGTTTCAATCAAGGATGATTTTTTTAAAGAAAGGCTTTAAATTGCCTACTCTGCAGTATCACATGCTTGCCTGTAATTTAGTGCTTTATCCAATGGAGTGTCAT
>NW_008794665.1:11092972-11136279 GCF_000699145.1 Aptenodytes forsteri | reverse complement strand
CTTCTGCATGTAGAAATGATTAGAAGATTAAAAATCCATATAAAATTCCCTGATTTTTTACAGAATACTAAAAACATCTGAAAAATGTTTGAATTATTATAATTCTGATAATCATGTTCTAGACATTCTTTCTGCCTTCTGTTGTACAGTGTATTTTTTCTTTTTTTTTTTTTTTTTAACCAGAATAATGAGTTAAACTTTGGGTTATATATTATTTGGGTTTTTTGAAGTTGCTCTTTGTATATTAAAAAGGAGACAGGTAAAACTGGCATTGTGAGCAGAGGTGTAGGGCCACTCTGGCATGCATGGGCACTCCACAAAGCATTACTTGAAAGAGGAACTGTGAGGGATTTTAACTCTTGCACATCTGAGCAGATTGCTTTAGGAATAGGAGAACTGTGATGTTCTCCATCTTTCTAGTGATAGGTAACATCACACACACAGCATGAGATTTTCAAAAGGGGTCATTCTGTTCTAGCTGTTATGGTAGAACATAGCCATCAGTTGACTTGATGGGATTAGAGTGGGCAAGTCGGGCCTCAGTGTAACAAAACCACTTCTTCTTTTAAATTTACTTCACGCTGTCTGGTTTGGCAGTGCTAGTGTACAACTCTCTGCAGCTTCTTCTGTTGATGTTCTCCACTATTGGTCCTCATGTCACAGACCAAGACAGCCCATGCCCTCTATTACTGGAGCACGTATATGTGGCGAAGCATAGGCCTTTTGATTGTGCAAAAGGGAGGTGAATTAACACAGCAACTGCAGCATCTGGAAGAATCATATTGAGGGCACTTCTGTAGGTTCTAGGGCCATTAACAATTTCTATGGTGTGTTAGTGAATGGGCTTGTGCTTTGTGAATGCAAGAGTGGGCATTGTTACCAGAGCCCTTCAGGAAATTGGTGGAGAGCAGCCTGTTTGGTTTGCCATAGACCAGCCAGAGGAGTGGAGGTCCAGGACACTATTTCCACAGATGATGCCACTCTGCCTGTACTATTGCTGATATTAGTCAGCAGTTTTCAACTGATGGATATCCAAAAGTTTTCTGGTCATTGCAAACCTATTTGTAAAGTTCATGTGCAGAGGACTATGTAGATTTTGTGGACATTATAGTCACCATTCATGGGTTCTAATGTTGTGGTGAAAATCAGTTAGTAACAAGAGCATTGCATCCTGAGTAAAACTGGTTGTTCAAAGCTTCACTGGAAACTGGTCCTGACCTGCGTTTATTTGTAACAGATGCTAGAGAGAAAATTCTCATATGCAGGTACATGCTCACCTGACCAGACCTGTTGACATAGAGACTGAATCATGTGCTCCTGAATCGGTAACAATGAAGCTCAGACTTGATCACAGAGAAATTTAGGGGCATTGATTGCCGGTGTTGAATGGACATCACGCGTCATTTGGAAGTGCTTCAGCCTAATTAATCTAGCTGTGACTAAATAGTGAGCGAGAGCCATGGGGGGCTTGAATGTCCTTTTATGTGGTTAAAAATCTAGCCTGGCAATAAAGCCTGCTGCAGATCTGCAACAGCCACTTGTGGAGGAACAAATGGAGTGATACCAGGAGTGTAAGCTCCATCAAATTCAGAGGTATTCGTGTTTCTACATAGTTGCACCTCATGTCTAATAGCTAACAGGCACAAAGGTCTGTTGCTCTTCCAAATATATATGGGCATTTTCATTGTTTTTGTTGTAAGGCACAGTGTGCATTATAGACAAATTATATTACTGAAAGACGTAATTGGCTGGAAATACTTCATACTTATGTAGAAGTTGTCATAACAACTTCATAGTTAAGTGAATGCTTAAATATTAATTTTCTTCCTTCCAATCTATGTAGAAGTTCCTAAACTACCCTCTGGTTTGAAGCAGAAGGAATGACATTTGCTATATCACATGAATTTGTCTCCTGTTAACGTGGGGATGTAGGTCTGTGTTTGGCAAGACTTTCTTTCGTGATGCATGAAAATTTCAAGGAGATTCAATCCTATGAAAAGACTAGGTTTGGGAAATAGCAGTTGGCTATGCTTTCCTTTCACGTTCTTATATTCCCCAGGATAGCTCTTAATTGCAGATGCAGAGATGACCTATCACCTCTTTGTAGGAGGTTGCAAGATCTTCAATCACCACTATATCTGTGTTCTTGCAACATCGTTGGGAAGCAAAGGAGTGCAATTATCCTAAATTATTTGTCCAAGATCACAGAGGAGGTGAGTGGCGGAGCAGGACTTGAACCCACACTAGCACTCTAATCTCTCTGCCCTATCACTGCTTTCTGTTTGATGACTTTGGGGGCTGATAGTAAAACCTTTGGAGCGTTGCTTTGCTGTAGAGGATCTGTCTAGTGTCCAGTGTGCAAGCCACCTACTTGTGCACAATGCCACAAAACCTAAAATGTTCTTGATTGTAATGTGGGGAGGTTGTAAGCACTGAAATCAATTGACTGTAAAACATCTGTTCACTGGTAAGCACGTGCTTAAATGTAGCCTTGCATAGGAGTGAGTTGTGGCAAAAGCTGCCAGGTTCTGGTGTTGTGTTTAGCAGCAAGAAGTTTAAATATCAGGTGGAATAAACAGTTTTCTTGTTTGTAGATGTGGCTGTGTTGCAGTATCAGGGAATGTGTTGCAAAGTTATGCTCAACAATCTGTCCAGCTCTTACCCGTACTCTTTGCTCTGATAATGAACTCAAAAATTCAGTCTCAGGAGGTTTAAGTCTGCACCTTTAAAATTAAATTCACCCAAACCCTTGTGGAGAGTGTTAGAGGGGGAGGAAGAGGGAAGAGAAAGGAACATCTCAGCTCCAATCTTATTTTTCAGAGACATATCAGCACCTAATAAGTTCTTCCATCATATTCAAGTAGACGATCGTTATCTACCTTGCAGTAAACATCTGAGTTTATGTAGGCAATTGTGAAATAACTTGATCCTTAACCAGTGTGATGTAATGTACAGACATCTAGACACCCGACCTTTACAAAAGCAGCCTTAAAATTCAAATGTCATCCTCTTCCTAGCTTCCATTCCTCTGCAACTGGGCTACCCTTCACTTGGTCATTTCCTTGTCTAATCTTCATTGAAATATGTCGGCAGAAATCAGAGCTGTTTTGCTGATTTACACCAAATCAGGCTCCGACTTTAAACTCTGAAGCTTGTAACAAAAATCTTGCAAACTGATCTTCATCACCCAAATAACCCTCCAAAAGACATAAGGATATCTGTGTCCCAATTCCCATATTGGGGATGCCATCCGCCAACTGGGACCAAACCTGAGAGTGGATATTCATGGACTCAGGTTGGGCTTGGAGGCAAAAGGCCTCCTGGCTCCAGCCTTTCAAGAGGTACCTACCTATTAGCAGAACTCTGCAGGGGAAAGGAAGGGTGGAGTAACTATCCCATCAAACATCTTACTTTTTTTTCTGAGCCTTATCTAAACAGGTTCAGGTTACTCAAATTTTTATAACCTTTCAAACCTTACAAGCCAGCCATAAAGCAAGAGATCCCCTTCTTAAACAGCAAATCAAGGTGTGAAGCTAAGGACATGCAATAGCAAGAGAGATAAGAAATGTGCCTCTTCTGCTGCATTTATCTTTAATAAGAGGATGCCTAAGAGCTTCAGCTTTCTGTTATCTTTCACAAAGGTTTACCAGAACAAGTGGTACTAAGCCTTTAATGCTGTTGCTTTACATATACAAAAATGCTAATTTTTGTTTCCATTTTCACTCAGCCTGATTTGAAAAATTTCTATGTTAAATAGCAGTCTCTCATTTTGGAAGGTTTGGTTTTTTTTTTCAGATGCCAAGCAGTACTGATTATATCAATGGAGTACATTGATTTTTATTTCTTTTTTCCCCTCGCATTTGCTCTATATAGCCAGTAAGCATGATATTTGACATGATTTATTTTGTTTCTCTTTTCATCTCCAAATTTTTGTGGAAATAATCAGAATTATATTGAAACCAGCATCAGAACTTCATTGTGACAAATCTCCCGTGCTTGTTCAATCTAATGCAAAATGTACAATGTGGAACTTAAAGCCTTTGTCTGACTTCAGGGTCTGTTTATGCCAATGCTAACTTGATACCTTTTCCTCTGCCTTGTGGTTGTGTGGTAGACGATGTTCTGCAAGTTCTGAGTTTTGGAGGTGAGGTGCGGCCCCTGTAAGCAACTTGTCTAACCCTTTGGTGCTGGTACAGGTCTACTGTAGGGCAAGGACAGTTGACCAGAGGATGGTACTGGGCCACCCTGGGTTCGTGGTGTTCCTTTGCCGTATGCTGGGACCAGTCACTGTAGACATAAAGGGAAGAATTTTGCTAAATATATCGCCATTCTTTCTTATCTCAACTTTTACAATGGTCTGCCATGGTCTTGGTTGGTGTATATCATCGTGATCTATTGATTTCAATCAAGTGATGGTAACTTATATTACCCAGATCCCAGCATGATGAAACTTGAGTCTTAAAGCCAGTCCTCCAGATCTGTCTGTTACACAGCTCATGAGATCTGCTAAAACCCAGCAGTTTCCATTCCTGACCAGAACTGCTATTTCTGGCACAAGCATGTCAAAACGCTTTTTATTCTATGACAGCATGCCTGTCCTCTTGTCTCTGAAACATGGTTTGCTTCCGAGGATTAACAAAACTGGTTGTAGCCAGGCTACAGTAGTTTGTGTGGGAAGTGTTGTCTCCTACCCAGAAGCCACAGCATTACTTCCTACTACATAAGTTAGACACTTAAGAAGATTCAGATTTTAATTTTAATTTGCTTTTCTTTACTGGAGAGAAAAAAAACCCCACAACACAAAAAACAAATTAATTGGTCCTGCACTGCACAGAGAGAATGATTAATCGCCTGCATACAGGAGGATCTGTCTACTACTCCTGCCTGAATTCCTCAAAAGGCTAAGAGTGTTTCTAATGGTCATTTAAATAAAAAATGCCACCACACTCATTAGGGGTGTATCAGTCATTTTTTTTTTCTGCTCTGGTGCTTGTTGTATTCTATTAATATTTATTGAATTCAAGGAAATTCATCCTGAGCTAGTGGTCCACATTTCTTTTCAAGGTCACCAAATATAAATATTTTATTTATCTAATTTAGAAAAATGACATTTGATGTGATGCAGCAAACATGACAAGAGTATGAATTAGTGGAAAGCTTCCCTCGGGGAAATGTATCTAGGTACCAGTAATGGATAATTATGGATCCAATAACTTCCCTTCTAGCAGGGAACAAAGATACATAATGGCAATACAAACCCTCACCTGAAAGTGTTGCATATGGCAATAGCAGTGAGTAGCAAAATAGACTATTTACTATGAGGGCAGTGGAAGCATCCAAATCTCTTTCTGTTATTTGGGCCCTAAGTAGGCTTATTAGAGCTTCAGCTTCAAAATTTTACATGGATATTTATGTGGGCTATATGGCAGATTTTCAGTAGCCCTTTGGGGATGAATATGCCTAAATCCATTAGATGCTTGATGATGTGTCTTATGGTGGCTCAAAGGTGCTGGCTAAAAAACATGCCTATAGCAATCATATGAGTGGCCAGAGTAGCTCATCTTGAGTATTGCACAGTGTTTTCTTACCCCTGGCAGTCTACTGTTTGCCCTTCGAACAGGGCTGCATTACTGCTTGCTGTGTATGTGTAGCCCAGGAAGGTCCTATTTCTTTCCCACCAGTTATGAGATGAAAAGAAGATCCTGCTGAGATGCTGTGTTCTGAATGTTCCTGTAGATTAAGCCTTCCATGCCCTTCTCTGCTGCATATTCAACTTTTGCACACTTGGAGCCTGTCATCTTTGCGTTCCCTGGAGGTGTAGAAATTCTTCTTTTGTGATGATTTCATTTTGAGCAAGCACCATCTTTTCTTTACATTCATACTGCCCTCTCCAAGTAGAAGGCAAGATGATGGGGGCTACATTTCAGAAGTGAATAATTGCATTCTTGCAAATGCCAGATATAAGAAAACAATGCTTCAAAAAGGAAAAAGCCAGTAGATTGTGTTTACCTCCTCAAAATGTTCACCAAGGAACAGTTCCCCCAAATTGAGTTTTGAGCTGTCAAGAATCAAAGAAAACAAATGAAGTGGCACTTAATTTAATTGAAAATTGTGCTTGTGGGTTTTTGTGTCTGCATTCAATTTTTAGCACATTGTAGTCTTTTGCTATTGCTAAGGTTAAAATTAAAATGAAGTGTTTATTGCTATTGTCTAGAAATATCACAGACAAAGCACAGGCTCTAAAGAAGTGGGTGTTGAATAACTTACGTCTTTGTAGCAGTTCTGTTTTTAAATAATACACACACACAGTATCTAAGGGAAGATGTTACAGGAGAATTGGCTGTACAAAGGAAGGATAGTAACTCTGGAGCTTTGACTTAAGTGGTGTGTGACCTGTGCTGCCTCCTGACTTTCCATGTAAGCATTCCTATGGCCTATTCTGACCTATAGAACTGGAGATTTTATGGCCCTGTCTCACTGTTGACATTACTGGTATCAAGCTCTGATAATATACCACTAATTGATATTCTCAGTGGCAAGGCCTTGACGAGAACAGGTATGGGGAATAAATCACTCCATCTCCCTTCTTGCAAAGCTTGCTTCGCTCTGTAGGGAGCAGGTCTGAACTGCTGAATCCTGGTAGAAAACATATCAGATGGGGTCCATGGAGTAAAAAAGAGGAGAAATAAGGCCCTTGTACAGTCACAGGAACAAGCAGAGTTCTGATAAATATAGAGCTGAGTTGCTAAAGTAAGTGTTAAAAGCATGGAGGCTCTTATGACTCTAACCCTGAGTAATGGTGATGGACAGGCGGCAACAGGAGCACAAGATGCCAGGAGAGGGAGAGGAATGACTGAGAAAACTGAGGTAGCAGGAGAAATGGAACTAAATGGAAGAAGCAGATATCTCTGGAGCTGCATGTATAATCAAAACATTAGATCAATGACTGGCGGGCCTTTGTAATGAATAAAATAGATCCCTATGTACAGGGGACACAGGACAGAAAGCACAGAGACACCTGACGAAATAGCATACAGGTGACCAAACATCTCAGTAAGCCCCTAAAATGTGTGGGGAAGTCTGACAAGAAGCTGAACAACCTGTGTGGCAGAGCAGGACCGGTGTACATATGGCAGGGGCACAGAGAGGAGGAGTGTTTTGGGGACTGCCAGCAAAGCAAGACAAGGAGGGCAGAGCAGCAGCAGCAGCTTGTTGAGTGGGTCTGAGCTGGAACCGGCTCTGGAGATGGGCCTGTTATTGCAGGAGCTTGAGCGCATTAGGCTGGAGAGGGAGGAGAGGCTTAATGTGTTTGGCAAACAGCCATAGTAAGGCTTGGAGTTTGTCACGTGCTTGAGCAGAGCAAAAATAATCGTGGCACCTTCATTGTTGCTCTTCTCTAGAATTATATCAGAAATTATGCCTGCTGCATATATCCTTGTGCGATACACCACATCCTCCCCTTATTTCAAACCAACATGGAAAATATGCATGGCAAAAATATCTTTGGCAACAAGCTAAACAAGTTCTAGCATGACAAGCTCCTAAGTAAATACTGAACAGTTGCTAATTAAAGTTAAGTGCATAGTCCCTGATTTTTCAATTAACATGCTCAATATATAGTGATGCCTTAATTATTTTTGTGTCTAAATATACTTAAAAGAAATCTGTAAGTCTGGAGGTGAACTTTACAAGGCAGATGGTTCTCTCTATTTTCAATGGTAGGGTGGAGGTAGATTTAACTGAAATTGAAGGGAGGCTCTCATGGAAATGTATCATTGTCTGAAAAACTTTGGCCTTAGATAACCTTGGCTCTTCCCATCCTCTTCCATTTATCTTCACTTTAATCTCAGATGAGCCTTTTTCAAGTAATTACTTGCCCCTTAACTAACCATGGGGGCAACTAGTCTGCAAGAGAGCAAGTTGGCCTTCATTAGATAGTTCTGCCAATTACCCACACAGTGATCCACATTCTCTGCTGTGAGCTGTGAGGTGCTATGGCATTTTGTTCAAACCAGGCAGCTGCCCTCCTTCTGTAGTTGATGCGGAGGAGGCTGAATAGCCCCATCATGAGATCAGTGTTTGATAGATGAGATGAATTGCCCTCCGGAGGTGCCTGCTCTCACTGGGGATGAACAAGGTAACTACCTTAAACAGGTCACCTAACAATCAGATATACAAGGACAAGTGGAAGCAGGGAGATGCCCATGGCTTAACTGCTGTCTTCTGGACTCCCAACTACCTAATGATAGCCTGCTGCTAGCCTGTTCCCATGGCAGCACCCGTAATGGCCATTCGTGTAAAAACTGCCGCTTCTAAAATTACACACCTATACAACTCAGGGATAATGGTTTAAATCACTCAGTACTGGAATTTTTCAGAAGCGCTTAGCATTAGAGCTTGTCAGGATTTTCTCAAGTATTTTTAATCAGAAAATGCCAGCTTATTGAAACACGAAGTTTGGGGACAAAGGTCTCTTTTCAAGAAGTCAACTACAAAATTTAAAAAAAAAAGTCCAGATTTAAGGTGTTTTCCTGGCAACATGTGCTGACTGAAAAGATCCTGTCTTCTAGCCTCAAATGAATTTTAAAAGCATGTGTTACTTTAGTGATTTTTATTTTGATTACTGATCAAATTTAGAACAAAACAATTCAATTCATATGACATATTAAATTGACTTGAGCTGACACTGTGCATTTAGTTTAGTGCGTGTTTTTGCAATTTCAGTATTAGTATCAACTTGACACGGGGAAATTTTTTTCATATTTTGTATATTCTCCTAGGCAGGTAAAATATTGTCCTATCTATCTCTATTGAGTGCTGGTCTAAATGTGTTCCATTTTAGTAAAAGGGTGATTTTTTTTTTGAGGCCCAGTGGGAGAAAATGTAGGAAAATTCAGAATGCTTTGGAAAAACGTTTCCTATATTTTGCAATGTGAGTCCTACTACATTTAGGGTTTTAATGCCAGGAAGTGTATTTCCCTTTAAAATGAGGGCTATGAAGTTGTCTTCACTTTGGAGGGACTGGGGAAATGGGGACACGTCTTGGAGGCCTGACGTTGGTTTCTACTGGTAGAAAATATAGACTGCCACTAAGCCATGAAATTCAAACCTCAAACCAAAGTAATTGGGCTGAGAATTGCTCTAGCAGTTGGCTGCTAATTCTGAAAAATAATCTACCACCTGTTGTTTAGTCTGTAGGATTAAAGAAGGTTTAATGTTTGAGGCAAGAGAAATGTATTGCTCCAGATGGAGCACAATTTTAAAAAAAAGTCTATGGGCAAAGATCAGCATTCAATGCAGTAGCCTACTACTTTTAAAAGGGCAGCTTGGTACAAGACACAGCACTCTTAATAGCAACCTACATACAGAGCTGTTTTCCACCTTCAGAAATTGTTTTCTCTATTTGGAAGTCATCACAGATGAGTTTATCACAGTTCTTAAACAGATATGCTGTGCAATTGTCACTTTTTTCCCTGTGTACATCATCAGATTTTAATAAGAGGCGATAATTTTATTGTCCCACTGAGAATGTAATCAAAGATGTGTTTGATACACTGGCTAAATAGTTGCTGGAGATGGCAATGTGAAAATTCAAGGGTTATTTTGTTTGTGTGCTATTTACTGACCATCTGGAAGCAGGAAATACTGGCAATGAGAGACTCTCAGAAATCAGTGGTATGAAATAGATGAGAAGACAGGGTAAGGTAAATCTATCGGTTGGACAGATTAGATCGTATTGCTGGGAATATTTCTGCTCAGAAAAAAGCAGACAATACTTTTTTGATAGATGTATAATTTT
The DNA here is from genome assembly GCF_000699145.1 of Aptenodytes forsteri. NCBI lineage: Eukaryota > Metazoa > Chordata > Aves > Sphenisciformes > Spheniscidae > Aptenodytes > Aptenodytes forsteri. The sequence continues at coordinate 11,126,480 of NW_008794665.1, read as the reverse complement.
TGTGACAAAAGTGTTTTCAGAAAATACTTCCCAGTTTGGAGAGGAGGGGAATGGGGGGATACTTTCTGGTAGGGCTAGAAGAGGGGACTTTATTCTGAAACAGTCATATGTACCGGGCCAGGGAAACTTACAGGGACAGGGAGATGTGGGTTCAATTCCTGCTCTGGCTCAGCCTGGGATATAAATTTGAGCTGATTGCATACCACACTAATGCCATAACCAGCAGATGTGTTTCACTTGGGGCACTGGACAGTTTGGGAAAGTTGGATTTTAATGGCCTGCTATTAGGGCATTTGGTGGGAATAGGGGAAACTTGGCCAACATCGTACAGGGGTGTGTGTTGTCACGCCAGGTATGTTGGTGTACGGCCATGTTGCAGAGGTGATGATCGCCTGTAGTTGATAACCAGAATGTGCAGCAGGAGCCCCTGACACATGCACTGACCCATCCTTGGGGCAGATTTGGGGATATATTGAGGGGAAAGGGGAAGAGAAGGGGAAGAGAAGACACCCTATTAAGACCTTAAGAAGTCTTAAAAGCGCAGGAGCAGGCGGTCCCTGTACGCCGTAAGAAGAATGGGCGGGGAAGACGACCCTTCTCAAGGCTGAGCAGTCCCAACACTCTCTTCCTTTCCCCATGAGAGGTGCTCCGGACTCTTAATCATCTCAGTGGCCCTTCACTGGACTCTCTCCAGTAAGTCCATGTCCCTCTTGTACTGAGGAGCCCAGAACTGGACACAGTACTCGAGGTGTGACCTCACCAGTGCTGAGTAGAGGGAAATGATCACCTCCCACTTGTTTCCAACACTCCTTCTAATGCAGCCCAGGATACCATTTTACCACCTTTGTGGGAAGGGCACATTGTTGGCTCATGTTCAACTTGGTGTCCACCAGGAGCCCTAGGTCATTTTCTGCAAAGCTTCAGACAATGCTTTGGCATGACATCAGTGATGCCACATCACTTTACTCAGTTCACCAAGAGCTTTCTTGAAAGGGACGTATCAGAAAGGAGCATAATATTTCACCTGTCATTGCTTCACATCTATGTCAGATACACGAGCTTTATGAATAAGTAGATTATATCCTTTTGTTTATTAGACACAAGAAATTCTTGCCCTTCTGCCCTCAAGTTCAAGCTCATACTTGGTGGATTGTCACCTATGACCAACAATTGCCTTTCAGAGTCACTGCTTTCCAGAGCAGAGTCCACCACCTCATAGAAAAAAAGATATGTATTTTCTTCTTAGATATACAGATTTCTTTTCACTCTCTTAATAAGTTGTTTGCTGGCATCCAGCTTATTGAACAATCCAGATCATGGTACATTTTTCCCCTTCATCAGTTTTCCCGCAATCCTTCAGTCACCTACAAATGTTATCATCAGTGATGTTATATATTCTCATTGATGAGAATATAAACTAATGTCAGGGCAGGAACTGAAACCTGAAACTCTATTAGGAATTTACATGCTCAGTCATTACTCTCTCTTCTTCGTCCATTTCAGGTTCAAATAGATAGCTTTAGATCCATTTAATGCATTTAGTATTTTGTCTAATTGTTATAATTGTAATCAACATCCCTGTAGTTGCAAGTTAAATGTGTTCTAGAAATCAATCAAATTTGTAATCTCATTAAAAGGAAGAAAAACAAGTTCATTTGACAGCATCTATTTTCTGTAAACCCATATTGATTAGTATTAATTATATTATTCTCCTTTAATTTTTTTATTAATTGACTCCTCAGTCAGATAATTCATTAGTGGGAACAGAACTGGTGCCAGACTGTTAAGCATCTAATTATGTGGATTTTTCTGTTCATATTTTTAAAATTTTAGCAACAAATTAGCTTCTATGCTTCACCGAGTTATAAAAAAAGAAATATTTATTTTCCAGACAGCTGATCATTTCTTTGAAAACTCCTCAAATTGTCATATTCTAAGATATTGAGCAATCAGATGAATTTATTCCTTTGTTCTTATTCATAGCACTTGTTATCTTCTTCTGAGGCATTGGTAACAGTCTGTGAGAGACAGGTTACTGAACCTGCTGGTCTGGTTTGATACCGTTCTTATACTGGACTGAGACATACTATTACAATCTTCACCCACGTACTCATGTGTATAGAGCAAAACCCGGACACACTTTTAAATTAAAATCTCATGGAACAAACAGGACTTTTTTTCTTATTCTTGAAGTTTTGTGAACCTAGAAGTCAAATGAAAACAGTGGCTTTCCATGATTTCATATGGTATTCCTCCTAGAAGCAGGCTGAACGCTGCTCAGCCGTGCAGTGGACATACAGTGTAGTTGTAGGACAGGTTTTTGGCGGGACAGGAGATGTTGAGTCCCCATCCCTGGAGGTATTTAAAAGACGAGTAGATGAGGCACTTAGGGACATGGTTTAGTGGGCATGGTGGTGTTGGGTCGATGGTTGGACTCGATGATCTTAGAGGTCTTTTCCAACCTCAATGATTCTATGATTCTATGATTCTATGCTGAATAGGATTTATCAAGAAACTTGCCTTGCTTCTGGTCAAGCTGTGTATTGAGCCTTTTCTCCTGGCTTGTACTTTCTGTTGTTTCTTCCATTTCCCCTCTGTAATATTTTATTCTCCTTGGCTTCAGTCATCTCCTCCTTGCTTTTTTGTTCTTTGGCCCTAAAATTCTCAGGACTGTTGGATGAAGTAAATTAAATTTCAGAAAGTAAATCTCTGATTTGTCCACAGAGCCCTTTCAGGGCAGGTCATTTATTCCAGTCCAGGAGTTTTCTGGGGCATGCTGGGCTTTTTAACAAAAATCCTAGGGGGTTGCATGTCTTCTTTCAGTCATCCCTGCTATCCTTGCATAGCACTTTAGCTATGCAAGTGCTGGCTATCAGCTGCTCTCTGCTTCCCTCACAGACTCTAAGTCTCACACCTGGTGACTCTCTCTCCCTGTTTTCCCCAGTCAGGTTCATCCAGCTGAGTATATTAAGGCTGGAAATCCATAGTAGCCCAGATCAGCCTAATCACAGCAATCCTGTTCTTTCTGCCACTATTCCCTGGCCATGTGGTCCTGGCACCTCCCATGCACCCAGCCTGTTTGGTTTGCTGAGCCAGCAGAAAACTGAGGGCTTTTTTGATTTGCCTTTGTGGGATTTTGGTTTTTTTTCAGCAAACTGAGCAGGCTGGGCATAGCGTCAGTTGTGGGACTTCACTGCATGGGATAGCACTGTGGCACTTAACAATTGGATCCATTCAGTCTGCTTTAAAGCCAGGGGTCTCAGGTCCTTTGGTCAAAGAAGTGATCCCTGCCTGCTGGATGGATCCTACAGTAGCCAGAACAAGGCAAAAACCTTGTTCCCTCTTGCTCAGCCACAGCTTCTGTAAAAAAACATAAGGTAATGCAAACTGAGAACAAATTAAACAGCACTACCATCTGTAATAGGTATATGGAGTGGCAACTGGTGGCTTTTGGAAAGCTTTGTACATAGTAGCTTGACCAGCACAACCTCAGAGTAGACATTACGTACAATTTTAAAGCATTGAATTTAAAGGATCTAGTTTTTCACCACTAGCATTTTGCATTTCAGTGGCAATAAATATTCAAAGGTCCCAAGACATGAAGAAACCCTAGGGATGCTGTAATTCTCCCTTGTTTTTCTTTACTACAGACATGAACTTTAGTATAGTTGGTTAAGAAGCAATAGCTTTGTCTAAGTGAAATCATTAAACCAAAGTACTTTTGTTCACTAAAGTACTTTGGTTTTCTTGAAATTTTCCAATAGAAAAGATTTTTTTCTTCCTTTCTGTCATGCTTGGATTGTTATTCCCACCTCTCCAGGTGAACACATTCAGGCAGGACTGACAACAGCCCCTATGTCTATTGTGGTGTCCTACTGTGGCACTTAACAAACGACAAACACACGACAAACGAGTGTTTGTTGTCTTCTAATGCTTTAAGGAGTGTTGATATCTTGAAGTGAGCTATGTCACCCAACAGTTTATAAACAAGATTTAGCAAATCAGTGATGATACTTGAGAAATTCAGTGGAAGGAGGCATCTTTTAAGCCACCTTTCTGTCAGAAGCACCTTCTGGCAGGCTATAAATGTTTGCCATTCTCAATGTCTGACCCATGTCAGGGTTATGGTCTAGTGGGGAGGTACAACTATTGTGCTTTTGTTCTGGATGACTTGCGCAGTTTGCAGAGCTGGGTCCTACTCTGGTATGCCCTCTCTGCCAGCTTCTTCTTTGGAAGTGACTGCACACTCTCCATTAGCAAGGCTGGTGGACATGTTTATGTAGCAGCCCCTCAGGCTGGTGCAATTGCCCTACACTGTGAGGTTTGTCTTATACTGCAAGTAATACCCAAGCCACCTTTAGGGAACTTCTACCTCAAGGATTACTTGCAAGATTTTGAGGGAATTCAGAGCTTTGAAAAGCAGATCCTAGGCAGTGACTAAGATGCCAAGAGAATGGGTAATGTTGTGTTATGCAGAATATTTGCAAATACTTCTTTACAGTCACACTGATACCACTGTAAGAAAAGCCCTGTGAATTAAAAATGCAGTCCAGGACCATAACATTTCCACTGCCCCAAAGGGAAGGAATCGCCCTTATTAGAAGTATTTGGTGGACTTCTCCTTATCAATACATTGCAACAGATAAAGACCTAGTGTTTGAAGGTCTTCAACCAAAAGATTTGACAATATAACAGCATCTAGCAGTAATATTTTATCAGGTGCTAGTGTTTCATCGTAAGTGCTAGACCCTGTCCAGCTCTTTTAGTCAATGTCTGAGAGTCAGATAATCTTAGCACAAAAATCTGCTGAGAAAAGAGATCTATAGCTAAAGTGTTGCACAAGGAAACTCATGCACGTACATCACATCTGAGTTAATCTCAGAAATCGTAAATGAAAAAAATCCCCAAATTATCTAGGATCTCCCCCCAGCTCCAGTCTTTTCTTAATTCTTCATTTATTGTAATGACAGTGCAATTCTTTGTGGAGATGAATGTTATTTTTTTAATGACTAAACTGATAAACATATAACAGTATTTCAGGTAAATGGAAGGAAACAAATCCATTGACTATTCCTAAGAAAATCGGTAAATGCTCACCTATGCAAAGTGCCAAATGTTAAGAATTTTCTCCCTGACGGAGCTGGATGGAAGATAGAAAACCTGAAAAAAAACCCTGAGCCAGTAGTACATATAAATGCTGTGCTGCTGCATTTTATCCCTCAAAGACAATTCTATTATATGCAGCACAATATTAGTGTGTTCCATGTTTTCATCTTTATATTTAATTCACAGCTAATTTCACTCTGGAGACCAAAACCCCTCTTACATTCTTCAAATGAATAGTGTGTGATACAGATAGTGCTCAGGGAAAATGCCAGCCATCCCCTGGAAGGTTTGCTTCCATGGTGTGTATGTGTGGGATATGTAGTGTAGATGCACATTGTTGTGATTAAAGCTCCAAAGATTTGTCTGGAAGCTTGGAGGAAGCACTGGTTTGGGTTTGAGAAGATGTGGTATATGATGACTCTGCTATATAATGCCTTTGGGAACTTGGCAAATCCTTTAGTTCAAAAGTACTGGCAGTTCAGTGCCTGAATACCCTAAATCTGGCCCCAAAATCTTTGTCTGCGTTCCTGACACAGCACTGACACAAGTGGTCAAGCTTTTTCTTCTGTATCTTATTGAGACTATGAGGTCTTTGGGGGTGGGATTCTTTCACTCTTACAGTCAGAAGGTTGAGAGCAATGTGAATTAGGCTTATCAGTGCCTTTGAAGTTCATATTTGGCACCTTTTAGCATCTGTAGGCTCCCTAGATATGTTTAAAATCTAGCCTCTCATCCATAGCACTGCCATAATAGGATTGGTTCCTTAAGAATATTTCTTCGAATTTTTTCTCCTCACTCTGATATCCCGAAGTAGTAAATTTCCACCATTCCCATGGATTCTTTAGGATTGTTTCACAGGCTGATGAAGTCAGAAGGGATTGATACCAATCCTGCAACTTGTCTTGATGTGTGTGAGTACCCCGCCAAACCGTGTTACAGCCTATTGAATGGGTCTGTTGCTGGCTGCACCCAGAACATATAAAGTGCTAAGAAGGACTCAGGAAAAAGTAGGTCAAAAGGTTTTTGTTCTTCTCAGACAAAATGAACAGCTATCATTTTAACCTTACTCTTTCTGTTCTTAAGCTGAGACGGATGTGTCTAGGTTGGCTCCACTTCAGCTTCCACAGTAACAGATCTTTTTCTGGCATCAGAAAAAGATGCAAATTATTTTCATGTGGCAGGTGTTTCAACCAAATATCCTGGGATCAAACTAACATTTATCAAGTACCTTGAATCACAGCTTTATGTACTTGGTGGGCATTGCCCATGGGGAGGTAACGCATCAGCAGGCAGAGAAGTTTAGAACACAAAGAAGGAGAATAACAAATCACAAATCAACAAACTCAATTGTATTAAACGCTCTGCCCAGGGATGCTTTCCTCTGGCAAGAAAATATTCAGATGCAAACTTACTATTACGAGTTTAAAAAATAAACCAACTGTAGGTAGATCATATTTGTTTGGTAACATGCAAGCAGTCAGGACCCTGAGCTCCATTTCAAATACCTGCTTGTCATATCCGTGGTCCTGGAAGCGATCATTATTGCTGTTCAATTAAACTGAATTGGGTATGACAGAATCTTACCAAATGCTGGCCTCTGAGGGAGTTGTTCTTGCTAATATTTGAATAACATGCTATTATGAATTATGGTGCTTTAAATTAGTAAGGATATTAAAAGAAGTAAAAATAGACAGGACATTGCGAGATTTCCCAGCAGCTGACGTGTTTGGCCTATTATTGTATAGCTGAGTTCATTTGAAAAGACACATGAGTTTCAAGGAGTCTTAAATGCAGTGCCAAATAAATTAAATAGATGGGAATGAGTTTTGCAATGTGTTTTGGTTAGTCAAAATTGGAAAACTTTGAGATGTTCTCTTTTTAACTTATTAGTGTCCAGAAGGATGCTGAATTTAGATTCCCCATAACTACATTCCTTCACGTGGCCTTCTAATCCCTTATAGTTTTGTGCTGGGATCAAGCTCAACACAGCCAATTAAAGACAAGGTGATATTGGGGGCTTTGTTATTTTTGCTACTCTCAGACTGGGTAGCCAACCTGCTAAATGAGGACTACTGCCTTGGTTATTGCTGTAGCTAGAAAGTCCGCAGTGGTTGGACAGGGAAATGCTGCAAGAGTGAGGATATCCCAGGGGCTCCTGCAGTCTGTGGGAACTTAGTAGTTCCCTGTTCTGGACCCTAAACACATGGTTCCTGGCATCTCAGCCTGGCAGCTCGAAATTTCTGGCATCGGAAATAATGAATGAATGAATGTAATATCTCTGGCACTTATATAATGTAGCATCAGGAGTTGGTAAAAGACATGGAGACCACACTGAAACCAACCTAATGCTTCCCACATGATAGTCCTGTGTGTTTTTCATGTGTTCTGTTTCTGGAGGAAAAGTAGTGTGTTAGGGTCTCTTGGTGGCACTGCTCAGATGGGATAGATTTGAGGCTGTTCAGACATATGACGTGAGAGATCGCCTATGTTTTCTCTATCCTGTTTTGTAGTTTTCTGTTGTCTTTACCTTAGTTTGTTTCCTCTTGTTTCTGAGGTTGAAGCACTGGGATGGTTCTCACTCTGGGAGGCTAGGAGGCACTGTTGCTTATACTTTGCACCTCAATTAAAACTGCACAGTGAATTAAAGTTAATAGTAAAACTGTTTGGCTCTGTTTTCTAGCTCTGCCATTCCCCACTTTTTCAGAAGGCCTTCCCTACTAGTTAGATACCATAGTTTCTGGCAGTGGCAGCTCATAACAAAGCCCGTATCAGAACGTCTCTTAATTGGGCATCCTTCAACTATTTTCTTTTTCATTTCTCAGCTCCTTTAATGCTGTCTTAATAGTAGTTTTCTCTGAAGAATTCTTTGCAGGGCTTCTTTTCAGATAAATTGGTTTTGAATGATCATAACATAGCTTCTCTTTTTTTTTTAAACACGCAAAATTATCTCAATTGGCATTAAGTTCAGGGAGTCACAAGGCCAAATGTGCCTTTATAAATCTGAGATGACTTCACTGAAGTCTTTGAATTTACAGTCTCTTAACAGAGAGCACAGGTTGACCCCAGAGCCCACAATATTAGCTCTAATGGGAAGTTTAGAATTTTCTGGTGCACTGAATTCAATGACACATTGGTAGGATTATCTGAGGATGGAAAGCAAATGTTTGCTGTACCATAGCATTCACTTCTCCTCTGTATACATGTCTTCTCTGTTTGAATGGTGAATTACAGTGACTGAGATTCAGGGTGATCATGTTAATAACCTGGGTTGAATTCAAAACAGCACTTTTGCTGGGAGAATTTTTCTTTCCTCTTTCTAGTGGAGGTGTTGGCCAGGGTTTGAGTTTATTTTGTTCTTTGTTCTTTCAGTACTAGTCTTCCTAAGGGCTTGTCGGTGGCTGCAGCACTGTCCAGTGGCTTTTTACCATCCCAGCCGCTTCCCATAATGTTACCCCAGTGATTACTTGGGAGCAGCAGTAATCAACAGTAAGGCCCCAGGCCATTAATACAGGATGCACGGGGTGAAGGGTAGTGGTGTGTGGAGTCCTTTAACTTGCACAATGGTACTCTGGATGGCAGTACTCATCTTGTGCTCAGCTTTTTTCATTAGGTTTTTGCTTTCAGACTGCATTTTATTAACATGCAAATGACTGTCTTTATGTGCCTTGGTCACGGAGATTTCCAGGTAAAAGTGCTTTCTTTTTACTTGTTAACTTCTTCACAAAGGGAATTCTGCATCTGCAGTGCCCCATCTCTTATTTGTTTGTTTACAATATCAATCACATCCTTGTTTTACCTTGTCTCAGGGCTGTGTGTTTGTTTGCACTCTTCTATCAATGATAATCAAGGATCTGATCAAATCTACATCTCTTTGTCTTGAATTTGTGGAGCTTGCTGATTAATGTGGGAGGGTTAATAGAGGGAATGCAGCAGAAAGGCTGTTCATTTAGTGAGGTCTGTATACACAACGTGATGTGTTAAACTCCACCCCAAACATGCTTTCCTTCCACGACCTGCTGTCTCCTGTTTATCCATTCATATCTTTCCCACCTTTGTTTTCAGAGCCCTGCTCAGAGCAATGTTGGCCTTCCGGGCAGGACTGAGGAAGTCAAGACTGCGCTCCTGTCTCTGACAGTGTCCTGCTGAATCCCTTCATCCTGCTGTGTTGGCTGGAGTGCTGCAATGTTAGTCCCTCCTGCCAGGTCTGTGTCATACTATTGCACATGATAAGAAGACTGGGTCACATGGGCAAGTGCAGCTGATCCGGGTGCCTGTGTTCTGCTGTGTCAGCAATCTGCTCCTTTTCTGACCAGGCTGTGGGTTACCCAAAACCCCAGGATAGGCACTGTTTATAATACACAGCTAGTCTGTAACTGCAATGCCAGATGCCAAAGGGTCCAGGTAAGCCAGGAATACCATGAGCAGACCTGCCAAAGATAGCTGGTGGATAGGACATGTTGCCACCTGGCGTATACTGGAGAAGTATCCAGGCTACTATAAACCATTGCAGGGCCCATATGGGGAGCAAAGATCAAGCCTTGTTTTCTTCAATGTCCTGAACTGAATTTGGCCACAGCCAAATGAAGTATAAAACTTGACTACTACGAAGTAACCTCACGCATGCTTTGACCTGCATGGTAGGGCAAATGCCTCCTGCGTTACATAAACATCAATCCAGCTCCCATAGCAACAGTATCCATGTCACCAATTCAGTGATAACCATGTTGTAGTAATCTGCAAATATTTAAATTATACACGATTGGCTTGTCAGTTTTGTCACATATGTTTATATGCAAACAGATCTCATGACTAGCGCTTCCAAAAGTCACTCGGAATGTGTCAGTGCTGAACACTCAGCAGGTTTTGTTGGTTGGATCTGACCTGAATGTTAATCATGCTTTTCCTTAGTTGAGCATTAAATCTCTTCTTCTTCTTCTTCTGGAGACCAACATCAAAATTCAAATATTTAATTTGTTCGTTGACATTTATTAAAATAGCTTCGTGCTTGAATATCAAGTTAAGGCAGTGGCAGCTAATTTTGTTAGTTTAGATGACGTTGGAAGTAAATTTAAATCTGATTGAGAAGCATTTAATACTCACTAAGAAAAGGGGAGAATGAAAGGTCAACGGTATAAAATGTTGATATCTTCAAACACAGCAGAGTTTAAGTAAGGTTTGGCTTTTGAAGTAACTGAATGAAGCCTCAAAAACAGTTGCAATAGAGATATTTCAAAAGGTTAGGAGAGGGGTCTTCTAATGCTTCCCAAAATTGATCTCAGTGTCCTAACAAGGCAGAGACCTCCTCTTGCCTAGAGATCAAGTAAGGGATGTTTGAATCCTCTCAGACCATTTATGTTTAAGTCTTACTCTTCAGCCTGAAAATTCTTGGGTTGGGAGGTTAAATGTGGATCCAGTAGAGATGAATGTGTCCTGTGAGCATTTTACTTTACCAGAGGAGAAAGTTGCTAATTGAAAGGCTGCCACTTAAGTGGGAAAATATATACATATATATGCACATATATTGTAGAAAGGCCTCATTTTGAATGATACTTCCTTTAACTTCCAAATAATATGAAGAAAGGCATTTACAAGTACAGATGTGAAGGAAAGGCTGTGTTTTTCAAGTAAGTTGAAAACATGAGAAGGAGGGACAAGAATACTTGTTGACCTCTTTAATCACCTCTTCAAGTAACTGTCTGGTCTCCTACTAATAACTGGCTTGTTGGGTATAATTCCAGTTTTACACCACTTGCTTACACTTGGCCTGGAACACTGAATTATGAATTTATTGTCAAATTCCTTTTCATTGTGAAACCATGCAGCTGTTACTGAGAGAAATGTGTTTAATCCCCTAGAGGTAGGGATCAACTAGAGGCATGTAAGTACAAAGGATTATTTTTTCTCTTTTTAAGAAAAGCTTCTGTATATTTACAGATCAGTAGATTGGTACATATTTATTCAGTAAACAATGAATGGCTAGTCCTTTTTGCAAACAGTGTGAAGTTTGTTTTGAGGGTTTCTGTTTTGGTTCTGTTTCATTGCATTTCTCTAGAAAAACTTCTTTTGGACCCCTCTGAGGGGGGGGTTGCTGTTTCCTTAATCTTGGCTTTCACGCTGAGCTAGCAATGACCAGCTGAAAGTTAAGTGAAACTTCCCTATTTCTTAAAATACAGCTGTCAGCCAATGTGCACAGGGGTCTAGTGACTAATACCAGTTTGAGTAAAGCTGGTTGATTACCTAGGAGATGCTGTTCTGGATTCTCAGTGGAGTGTCCTACAGAAAAGCCTGAAAATTCATAAAACTTCTCAGACTGAGAGTCAGTTTGAATTAACCCCAACTGGGATTTCACACTGGAAAGTTCTTCCTGGGTGCTCTATTTCAGGAATGCATGAGAGGTAGCATCTGGTCATATTGAAGAATGCAGATGAGGACATTGCTGGTGACAATTAGTTTGTCAAATGCCTACCCTAGGAAAAAGTGACCACCCTACTTTGCAAGCAATGAAAACACAGACACCAGTCCCAGAGCATTATGTGAATGATATCTGTTGCTTGTTTTTTGGCAGACGTCGCTTTTCTCTGAGAACTTGGAATTCTGTGTATGAAGTTTGGGGTCAGAAGGAACTTCTGTTGATAACATTGTTCTGATAAAGATGCCTTGAAGCTCTTTAGGCAACTTTATAGATCAATATGGCTTTCCAGAGAGTAATTTTCTTCATTTATCTGTTTTGCAATTGTATGGCAAAGTACAGCGATGCTTTATCGTCTGTCTCTCAGTTTAGTTGAAAGAACACAAAACAATTTATTAAGGCATCTAGGTTCTCATTTTTTTAACTTAATATTGAAAGGAAATGACAGAGTATTCATGGTCTCAGTCATTCAAGAAGAGGAATTTGGACCAACACCTAGCTGCTCTCCAAGCACAGTTTCCCACTGCTCTAGTACTCAGCTTCTCTGAGAAGTGATGCTTGCTGCTAATTTACAGAATACCTTTAGCAGCAGATGAGCAACTTCCCATACACTATTTGAGGAACATGCCTTTCTGCAATCTGGAAAGACCATATGCAGGAGAAAGCTGAGTCTCTGTACTCTTGTAGTCTTTGAACTGAGTCCAAGCTTTGTCAGTCTTCCTGGGCCTTTTGTGCTGAGAATGCTGCTCTTCACAGCCACTAGAAGACAACTGAAAGTAAACTGCTTGGTCACAGCAACATACTCTCTGAGATGAGATCTGGAGCTGGTTAGAGAGTCCCCACCCAAAGCCTCACAGCATTCAGTTTTATAAAAACCAACTTTCCAACAACTGTCACTCTCCTTTCCAGACCCATTTCTTGACAATCTGGCTGAAACCTCCAGGCTCAGTAGCTTTGTGGAAGTCAATCACAGGAGCTTCCAGAGTATTTGGGCTCCCTATGCCAGGTAGAACCTGGGGGGGGGCAGTTCTGGGGTTTACTAAGGCTCCCACTAGCCTGATGAGTAATCAGACTTCTTGGATCTGTGGTCTTGGCAGTGTGGGGATTTGAGATTGATTGACTTGTGATGAAGGAGGCAAAAATCACCCCTGAAATCAGGATTTTCTCCCTCTGAGCTAATTTTTAAGGATTTGGTTTTGGGGATAGCCTAATTTTTTAGCTCTTAATTCTTGGTTTGAGAGTGCTCTGAAATGAACTGTTTGTTTTTCTTGAGCATGTTGAAGCTCATGATCTTTCTAGCCAACTTCAGCAGGGAGTTTCATAGGTATTAGTAAACTGCCAAAGACAACTCTTGTGTTTACAGCAAGTCTCTATCCTAACAAACAACAGCGGGTGCATGAGGAGTTAGTGTCAGCTTCTTTAGGTAACACACTTATTCTGATCATGGGGGGCAAAGTGGTCCCCCTGAGGGAAGAGCAGTCCCTGGAGGACTTGTCCCTAGGACTGCTGCTTTCACTTGGCTTCTGTATTGAGTGAGAAGCCACTGCAAGCAAGTCAAAAGAAGAAAGATTCAGCCTGTATTGTTAAATATTGAAGGTGTTTTGAGCCCAGATGGATTGTTGCAGGTTACATACCCTATTTTCAAATACAAAGGCAAAAAAACCTACTCAGTTCTTCCCAAATGATTCACCCTGACCTGTGTCTGGGGACATTTGCTGTAGGAAGGTGTTGGGTCCAGCAGCTGTTAAGAAAGAAGCATCACACAAGTCTTTGTTTTTAAACTAATCTTAGATAATAAGTGGGCAGATTTTCTTGCCCACTTCTGTTTGAGGGTGGGTGTGATGTCTTGGTCCTCTGTAGACAGGAGAAGGGCTCATCAATAAAGAGCTCAGAAAGCAGCTTCCAGTTATCTTGAGAACAAGCACATGTAAAAGGAGAGATAAACGTGATAGCTGGTGATACATAGTGAAAGCAAGTCTTTTAAAATTATTTCTGGCTCATCCTTTTGTACTGCTTCCTTGTCATTTCTCCAGCCATGTCCAGGCTTAGATTTATACAATCTTTCTCCATCCAAATACTTGCATTTCCCAAGGACTGGCACAGCTAGCAGCTAATGCTGTTTGTATCTGATATAATAAAGATACAGAGCTGAAAGACCTAACATTTCTGCCAGCTGGGTCTAAGCCTTCTCGCTGTCTATCTTTGCAGCTGTATGTAGATGCCAGACTGGATAGGGAAGGAGATTTGCTCATTTTTATGGTGCATTGTTATATGTTTATCAGCTCTAGCAAGAGAAGGAAAATTCCCTAGAACTGAATACTTTTATGAACACTATGCAAAATCTTGTCATCACATTGTGGTTTTTCTCCACTGTTAATTAAACTCTCATGATTGTGACCAACCCCTTTGCCTTTGGGACAACATTGAAGATTTAGGCTTAAACATGAGCTAAGTCCTTCTTATAAACTACATGAGAATCACAGGGCTATGGATATACATGTCTATTGAAAAAAATTCTTAGTGGTGTAGTTGCTGCCCTTCCATAACTTGTCTGCTTTGGCAAGCAGCAGGAAGCCCACAGTTGTCTCTAGCTGTCCACTCTTGCCATCCATTGTAATATATGTATGTGGCCAGCTTGCTCTCAGATTGCAAGGTAAACTGTTTTTAAACTAGGGCAGGTATTGATAGAGCTGGTTAAAATGCTTGGCTTTTTTTAGCTTGTTAGGTCAAGTATTAGGGAGATGTGAAGTGGGTACATTAGAGAAAGCAAGGATTTAAACGTTTCTTAGTTCCCAGATGGGCAGGGTAGGCTTTGGATACTTAGCTAGCCTCTTTGTTCTCAAGTGCTTAAGTATGGGACACGGGTCTCTGCCCTTGGCCTAGCATATGACATTCAGAATATCTTCCGTGTTATCATCTAAATGCCCGGATGGGACCTGTTGCCTGCGAACTTGAGTGGATCATCCCAGCTGACTGAATCTAATGTGTTGCATGTACCTCTGTGGTTGCAAAGAGATCTTTGTGTTTGGAGAGAGAAACTGATATGCATACGCTTAATTTTTATTCTTGTAATAGCTGTGCTCTGCCAATTATGCTATAAATAAACTGGTGTGTAGGAAGGTAATATATAGTATGTTCCTGGCTGTCCTCTCTGTAGCGGGAACTGTGTAGGTACAGTGTCAGAGCGTTTCAGGGATTGCAGTTTGTTTCACAAGCTGGTTGGGGAAAATAATTGACATACCTGCATGCCTTCAGCACTCTGAATATACAGCAGGAGAGTAGATTTCACGGCTTTAAAGCTACATGCTGTGTTTTGGAAACTCATCACTGTCTCTTCAATCTTTGCAAATGGGCACAAGCAAGGACCTGATGGATTGTTTTACCAGGAGCCAGCTGTCATGTATTGGCATGTCAGACTGTACTCTATTCAGCTTCCTTAAACCTCTGCTTTCAACCAACACACACACACAAAAAATAATCAAATCAAACCAAAGTTTGCTGTACAGATAAACTCTATTTGACTCCAAGGATACGGGGATATAATTTTCAGACCCACCTCTGCCAGTGAGGAGTCTGGAGGAAAAGATTTGTAAATAAAGGATGCAGATAAACGGCTGAAAGGATATATGGAGGCACAGAAGTGGATGAGATGCTTTGGAAAATCTTACTATATTCCCAGTCATATTTCCATGCTAGGCCATGGTCCATGTTTCAAACACTACCCAAAGTTGAGAAACAATTTTTAAAGACATTCTTAAGTCAAATAGGAATCTTCAGTAGAATTTAGACTCCTGAGCGATTTCCACAAATGGATCTTAAGCTCCTAAAGCAGGTAGGTGCTTTGGAAAATGTTACTCTATGGGTCTTATTATTGACACTTATTTTGAGTTGCCAGGCAACAAAATGCTGGTTCCTTCTTCATGGCTTAGACCTATGCACTGCTGGGAACTTAAACAGAGCAGTCCCTTTTCCTGAGAAGTGGCAATGCTTGACAACATATTTCAACTTAGGGAAAGTGAATGTGACATGGAAAGTGAAGGGGCAAAAAAAGAATTGGACTTTCTTTCTAAAAATACTTAAGGAAATGGTTTGAGATAGTGAAGGTAACCTACTATACAGATCATCCATTCCCTCATATCAATGGAAGAAACCCCTTTGGAGGCTCTTTATAGCCTGTGGGAAAGTCTAAGGCAGTGTGGGGACACATCAGTATGCAGTCCCTACAGGGAACTGGGGGCACAGAACCATCTCCTCTGGTGTCCTTAAGCTCTGTCCTAATCCTTCAGAGCTGTTGTCCAAGTCTGGACCCCTAACAGAGGCTGGCTATCCCTTATGATTTTTCTCCCACTTAATCATTCCATGTCTTATTTGCTCTGGTAATGCACCTATCTTTTATTTTTCTGTTTCTGTTTTAATGTCTTGGTTTTATCCCTCCCCAGTCTCTCAGGATTTTTTTCCCCAACCCCAAATCCAATCACAAAAAAAAAAGTAATCCTGTAATCAATAAACCTTTTTGTTTGACTGACTTTGTTCAGACACTTCCTTCTCTTCCATAAGAGAAAACTGACATGCTTACCATTTGCTAAATGCATGAATTATTTTTCCTGTTGCTCACTTCAAATATATTTTGCTGTTCTGGAGAGGCAAGTAGTTTTTCACTTTAGAAGCTTCTGTATTCTAAGTCATAAACAAAGTGAAGGTTTCATATAGTAACAGCAATGAAAAGGTATGACTGAAGAATAAAAATTCCACTAGAAGTGAATGTGTATCTGCATATGTGTATCTATTAATAGATGGTGAAGGGAGGATACGTTGTTTTGTAGGAGATGATGGTTGTCAGTAGGCTCTCAGGTAGCTGGTATCTAGTTCCTTAGTCCTGATTTTTTTTTTAAGCTGTTTTCCAGGGGAGAGACTCACGCAATTACATGGTTAGGCAATTCCTTCAGTAGTTCTGAAATCTCCTGGCCCAGTAGGAAAGAGGGATATTTAAGGTCATTTTATTCCTATGTGATTCATGAGAACTGGTGGCTGGAGGAGGTGAGCTATGCAGATGAGTGGCCTTTCTGAGGGCAGGACACCAAACTAAGCCCTTAGAAATTGTTAGGCAATAGCTAGCTCAACTGCTGGCTTGCTTGTACTCGATAGTGTAATCTGCATGAGTTTTGCTCTAGATTAGCCACAGAGTACAATAGCTTCTGCCAGGCAGGGTTGTCCAAGAGAAAAAGAGGTGTGGGGGATGTGCAGGAGCTACTATCATGGGACACCCATCCTATAGGTGCAGGATACACACCTTCACTGGTTTCACTGCTCACTGGACAGCTTGTTTGGACTGTGTTTTGTTTTCCATGCAACTTCAACAAACACCAAATTATTCCAATAGTGTATAACACTGCTGAAAGGTATTAATGGGATTCACCCACAGGAGGGTTGGCTTGTGGTTTTAAACCTTCTTACCCATTAAAGTGTGGATTATAGTATAAAATGTACTGTGCACTGTATGCACTAAAAACAACTATGGAGTGCAGCCTTTTATTTCTCCAAATAATTCACCATGACTTCTTGGATATCTTAGAATAAAGTTGGAAATACTTAACATGGAGATAGAAGGTAGCAGCTTTTAGGTGAGATCCTTACATGGAAGAGCAAAGCAACAGTTGGTGACATTGTTAGGTGGCACAACAGCAAGCCTGATGCCCACTTCTGAGAAATTTTCGTTTGCACTGGAGAGAAATTCCACTGGGCAGCAGTTAAGTTTTGTGGATGTGGGATTTAGCCAGTGTAACCCAACTGGACATCTTAGTGAGGAGGTTTCATTCATGCTTCTGGGTAATGTACATTTTGTTTAGCTGTAACTGGGGAGTTTTCTACAAAATGTTTGGCTTCTTTATTGGAGTGTGGTTTGGGATAGTGCCATATTCTATGTAGCTTAGCTTGCTACTTCTCTTATTCATTGGAGCATTAACCTGCTTTAGATTCCTCGATATGGTTTTTCAATACTGTTAAAAGCAAGTTGTGCCACCACCTTGAAATCTTACTCCTTCTGTTTTATGAAGTGCTAGGTCTATTCCTAGAAGCATTAATAATGTATGCACTTTGCAATTTCAATATTCAAATACTGAAGACACCTGGTACGTGAGAACCTATTTAAGTTGATAAGGCAAAGCTAGATGAATAGGATTATCTGTTTCCTAAGTGTACTGAATACAATGGTGTATAAATCTTATATCTGCAATGCTCTTTATGAAAATGTCTGAGAACATGCTTTAGTTCCCACTTGGAAGAAATAGAATTGGCATTAAAAAGCATAGAATTCTTAAATTAAGAAGAATATTAATGGTTAGCTAGTTGTCCCGTTGGATATCTATGTTGCCAACACCTTTTTGGCAGAGCTGAGCACAGGGCATGGAAAAAGTCATAGAAAAAATGCCAAAGGTAGAATGATAAAGTTCCCAATGTTGTATTTTTTTCTGGAAAACCAGAATTCAAGTCCTTCCTCCAGTTTGGGAAGTGATATCAGACCTTATATTGACCACTGGGGCTGCAGAGAACCTCAGCCTGAAGGACAGCACTTCTCATGCACTTTGCTTGACTTAGAGAAATGTGCTAATGAATCATCAGCAAAACTTCTTTAGCCCCAGGACAATCATCAGAGACTTCATAGCGACATCCTCATCAGCTTTTGCTGAGGCACATCAGAAGAGTGCTGGCAGGATCAGAGCTCAGGGAGTAGCGCTGCAGGGCCTGAGCTTAGCACTTATGTTGCTCCAGGCTTCCTTTTATTTAAGAACAGCAGCTCTTTCTGAATTTGCTGGTATGAGGTGAGCATGCTACAGATACGCAGTTTGAGTTATTCTGAGAGTTTCTCCAGTGTTTTTGGACAGTCTAACTGGAAAGGTGCCTTGCCGGGGAAGACTGGAAAAAAACAATGTTTGGGGGACTGAATGGGAGTTGGGGCAGCTGATTTTTAAGAGCTTTCCCAAGCTTTTTATGTTGCATGGCATGGAAGAATCATCTGAACTAACTTTTCTCTGGAAGGCACTTTACATTGTTCAAAAAAAGAGCCATCCCCTTACAAGGCATGTGACCCTACATCCTGACGTACATGTTCTTTCTAGCATGCCTCCCTCCGAGAGTGACATGCCTCCCTCATGCGATCCTACCATACAGGCTAGACTTTGTGTTTTGAGTCTGGCTGTACCTTAAATGCCACCTGATCAAACTGGGCTTTCTCTGGAGACTTTTCAATCACATCACATCTCATTGAAGGTTCAGCAAGATACATAAGCACGTGCCTTACCAGCTTGGAATAATCCTATTAGTCTTAATGGGTTTGCTCATACACTCCAAGCTGGAAGGTGCTTTGCTAAATGAAGACCTTTGTAATGAACACAGCATGAGGAAAATGCAGCTTTTGTTCCTTTTGATTCCTTAGAAAACTCACTCTGACTCTGAGAAAAAGTTTAATCAGGCAACATTTCCAGGAACATTAAGAGAAATTTTAATTAATAAACTTGCCCATCATAAGGGGCCATTGCTTACAAAAAGTAGGTGGTGTTAGCAACCCTTGAAAAGACAAAGTTTTAAGTATTCCAATCCAAATTAAAATGTTATTGGTACTTGCAGTTGCTACACAAGAAAGAATAGAGAATCAATAAGATACTTAAAGGCTGGATTCCTACTGAAGTCAATAGGAAAACTCTTGACTGCTTCGCAGCAGTCTGGTCTTGCCCTCTTTTCTATACCTAGCAAAGGAAGTGAGCGTGATGTCCTGAATGCTGCTATTTGGGAAGTGCAATGTACATAGGCTTTTTAAAGTCAGTAACTGTTTTTTGTGAAAAGCACAGCAGGGCCGATGCTCTTTGGATTGTGCACAACACAGGTTTAGCTCCTTAAGCTCTTACCTATCTCATATCAGAGTGTGTTCTTCTGGCCAATGTCACCAAACTGGAATTACAACAATGTAATCCTGCTCAGGTCTTCTAGGCTTTAACTATGATTGTTATAATCAGGTTGTTAGGGAATGGAAAGAAGACAAGGGATAAAGGAGACATGCTCAGAATTCAACTGGGGTTATGGGGAAAGCTGTGCAATGAAGTAACAAGCACATCCTGTCCCTTCTGTATACCTCTCATTATAAAAGCAGCATCACCTCCCACAGTCAGAAAACGAGTGAACTGCCTGCTTTCCTGAGGGCAGCTGGTTCCTTCAGGAGCTGAAATAAGCTCAAGCCTTACTTCAGAAAGTAATAAGAGAAAATGCCCATTTGGATGAAGGAAAAAAGCTCCTGAGATCTTTGCTGAGAAATAGGAGAACTTTAAAAAACAAATGGCAGCAGGAACAAAATACACTGCAAGTCACAGGAGAATTGTAGCTAAGGCCCTACCACTGCTCTGTTGCTTCCTCAAACTGCCCCTGCCTTCTGGCTATGCTGGGAGGAGTGCTGAGATCATGAGAGAGCTCAGCAAGTGGAGACAAGGATCAAAGGGTATTGTGCCTGTCAACCCGCCACAAACAGGCCTGCAACTCTAGGATTTGTGTGAGGGCTCTGAAGAAGGGGAGCATGGCCGTGTCCTTGCTGCTGGCTGGCTGCATGCCTCTACAACCTGCCAGAGGTTCCTTTTTCAGCCATATGCAGCAGTGATGGTGGCTGCAGTGTTTTTTGCAAAGGGAAGGGACAGAGAAGCTGCTGGTTGTTGGATGCTTTGGAACTTGTCTGTAGGTACTTAACTGGGATTGGAGCTCCCTAAAAACCTTGATTTGTGTGTGGTTAACGTGAAATCTGGCTCTCAGCTCCATAATATCATGATCCAAGGCAGATGCTTTACAGCATTGCCTATAAGCTGGTGTTCACAAAAATACATCATGGAGCACTTTTTTTAGTACCTATGACTGAAAAGGCATTGATTTATTATGTCCCAAAGTACTGTTAGTCATCACCTCTTTAAAATCTTAGGTCTGATTCAATAGACAATTCCTTATTTGGGCTAAAACTTTCAGTGTTAATTAGAATATCAATTTAGTAAATAAAGGTCAGAACTTTTTTAATGCTTTACATAAGGCATAAGAAAACTTAATCTCAGGGTTGTAAACAGTGTTGCTGTTAAACAGACAGGAAACACTTCCAGCTGGAGTCTCTGAAATGTAAATGAGCCCATTTTATCCCTTGATCTTCACAAACCTCTCACCATGTTGCCACTACAGAAGAGGAGAAAAAATAATTCTAGTATCGCTTCCAAAGAGACCGTGTGTTTATTGAAACCAGCCTAGAGCTTTGTAGCATTATTTTTAATATCGATTCACCACAAATGGTAGCTTGCAGCAAAATCTGTTTTTGTAATGACTCAGCTGGAATCATAATGGGCCCGAGCTGCTACTTGTGTATGGATGCTTCACAGTGGTGTTGACACAACTGCTAAATGTACACATCCCAAAGGCATCCGGTGTCATTATTGTATGTGTAGATACTGAGTAAGCAGAACACAGCTTTGAACTGATGTTCTGGTGAATGTGGAGAGCAAACCAAGGAAACAGCTGAGTGGCCTGACTGACGTCATGAAGTCTTGCAGATCCTTAGTAAGAATATACCGTTGGATCTCACAACGTCCTTTGATTTACAGCTTACTCCTGTGCAGATCCCTTATTATGTTGCAAGGTTGAAAAGCAAGGCAGAATATGAGCCTTTGTGGGTAGATCAGTGAAAATCAACAATCTGTGAGATGGACTGTGCTATATAGAGCTAAGAAGAGCAAAGGGTTGAAGGGTTGAATAGTCTTGATGGTTTTACAGAACAAGTGAAGAGTCCACCCAAGGTCTGGACCTACTTGTATTTCAAAGGTCTTAGAGGTGCAAGAAGCCAGTGAGGGGCCTGGACAAGAAGTGATGTCTCAAGGAATGGTGGGAAGCTAGGTTTTTTTAAGAGAAGGAAACACTAGCATTTTTGCCTTTTTTCCACTAGAGGGTGGAATCTCCTGTGGTTTACAGCAGTTATGGGACTGCTGTCTCACAAACCCTCTAGACATTTCCACATTTGGAAGCTAAACAATCTTCCACCAGTTTCACCTGCTGGATTTGAGACTGGGAGTTTGAATTGCAACTGAGTTGCAACTTCACAGAGGGGGACTGTAGCTGCTCTGTGATAATCAAATTTGGTTTGCTTGACACATAATGGGATTATTGATTAGACATCCGCAGCTTGCCATTTCAAATCACATCTCCTCTTCATTTCCAAGGGATGATTGGCATAGCCTAACATGCTCAGCATCATTAAATGGAAACAGTTATTTATGATGTTGCATCAGAATTTATCACTAATTCCCAGATCTGACAGAAAAGAATCACTTTGTGTGCCAGGCATTTTTATCTTGCCATTAAAAAGTGTATCAAAAGCTTTAGATAAGAACTGAAACTGAAATTCCTTCCTAGTCTATATCCAGATAATCTCATCTGCAAAACTGAAGCAGGGAGTGGTAGGACATGTGTTAAACACAGTTCTTGATCCTTCAGTCACTTCTGACATATTGTGGCTGCTCCAGATGTGGATCTCAAGTCAGAGCGAGCTTATGCTGAACGTCACCTTTGTGAAGTTCTCTTAGGCCTTACTTTCCCCATACACCACTAGATACCAGCAGCACCAGCCATGGGCAGATTTTAGTGGCCAGATAATGTGTGCTATGTGAGTCTTCATTTAGGAATTCATAAGGCATTGCTTCCATTCAAAGGAGGTGATATTTACCAGGAACAGGTTTAATGTGCTTTTATTACTTCCTCCTTTTCTTGAGGAGAAAGGTGCACAGCACCCAAAATTGTAAAGCAGAGGCTGTGAAGGGGCACTGTGCTCTTGCTACTGACCTGAAGCTGTTGGATTTTTTTATCCTGAATCTCAAACATCTCTCCTTCAAAATCTCCCTCTGATAATTTGAAAGACCTGTACTGGAATCCTGCCAGACAGAATGATTTTACTTTAAAGTAGTTGTACATAAAATCATACTGTTCACCCAGTTCTCTTGCAGATGCTCAGGTCATATTCTGTCAATGGAGCTAAATAGCTCTTCTGGGTAAAAGTATATTTGATACTTTTTGTGAACAGCCTCCTTGACTTCGTGACAGTACCTCTATGTATGTGAGACACCGTAAGCCCCATGCTTGGATTCATCTGGAACACCTCTGTAATACGGAGTCCCATTCTAGACTTCATACTTCCAGAAGTGTTGTGAGATTGGAGGATGTTTGAAGAAAACACACATGACTAAATGGGCTGGAAAAATATGCATTATACAGAGAGACTCCAGGAGCTCTCTGTATTCGTCTCATCAAAGCAAAGATAAATGAGCTACTTCCTCGTAGGCTATAATTACCTCTAAGGGGAACAAAAACATTGATAATTGACAGCTTTGAGCTTGACCCTAGGAAATAACAAAATCCAGTAGTTGGAAATTGAAATTTGGAGTGGAAATCAGATACAAAAGTTTAACCCTGTGGTTAACTAACTATTGGAGAAATGAAGTTGAAGTTGTGTGACCAGTGATTTTAAATCTAAATTGTGGGGTTTTGTTTTTCCTTAAAACATACACTCTTCTTCTAAGATAAGTTTAGGTCTTTGGCCTGTATTCTCTCAAAGATGGGGCCAAGGTGTTCTAAAAGCTTAGCTCTTGTTTTGGCAAAGAGATGCTGTGCAGGTGATAAACCTGTTTGAAAGGCATCCTCTATCTTTAAGTTTCTAAAAGGGGTGAGGACTGCACTTTCGAAAATCTGGTCCCAACTGTGGGACTTGAGACTCTGAAGTATTGAGGCCATGAAGCTGAAGAAGCAAATTCATTTCTCTCTCTTTCCATCCATCAGCATGGTAATGGATCTAGAGCAAACTAGACCCTATGTTTTGAATTCCTCTCTCATTTCCTGGCTTGCATTCTGTCATGCCTGGAATTTCCACAGCTGTATTTGCATTATACCTGAGATTTAGGCTGCCTGCAAATCCCACCTGCCCAAGCAGACTGCAACGTGAAGGCTAAACCTAGTCACACAGCACATCTGCAAACCCCCTAAGCAATGGATATGTTTCTTTGCGTACTCCATGAGCTCAGTTGCAATTGCTTTCTACAGCATGATGTACTTCCGCATCCCTTCTGATGTACAGCAGCTGAAAGGGACTGGCAGGCATTCTTTTCCTCGGTTCAGTTTCCTTTGCCCTAAGTGTCCCTCCCCATATGTTTTTTTTTTAAATAACTCATTGGACAAAAAGGGGTCCTTTCCGCCTTTGGTCTGGGTTTATCAACATCCACATGCCTATGCAAGGCTCAGCTAAATTCGTATTTTGCATTTGTTCCCAAACAGTAGCTGACTCTTCACTCACCATTTAAAAAAACCAGAGCTTTTCTTTATTTAACAGGCTTCCTACTTTCTGTATAGCATAAACCCAAAGTGGGACCATGGATATGCAGTTGAATCAAGGCATTCTCTTGGCTAACAAACACAAATGACTTCTTTAGATTGTCCTGTCCTTCAGACACTGCCTCAGGATCCAAGTCAAATGAGAATCAGAACTGATGCAGGTGGGCTTTCACTCACTGTGCTCACTTGTTAGTTTTCCCTTCTTTATGAATCCAAAACCTCCATGGATAATTACAATATCCTACCAATATTTATGTTACCTGTCAAATTTTAATCCATTTGCATCCCTTTTTTAGCTAATACAGAGTGTGAGAAAATCTCCTGTACATACCTCAGGCTCAATTGTAAATCTCCTGTAATAAGAAACGTCTGCATAATTTGTGACAAACTCTGAACATTTTGTGACAAATATAAAATAATGATTTTTGTTTAGAACAGAAATGCCCACCTTACCTAAATTGTGATATGATTTAAAATGGAAGCTCTGAAATGTCTGGAGGTAAATGGAATGTGTTACTGAAATCAAACCCTAGGTTTATTTTTAGGGAAACAGGGAAGATTTCAATCCCATAAACAATTAATTCTAGTTCTAAATAATTGGAAATAAATTTTGCTCTCTTATGTAAGTGAACTTGTTGTGTCACAAAAACTGATTTAAAATTGTCATCTGATTCCTTGAAGGAAAAAAATAGCACTTTAAAATTTCCACTTACATTTTAAAAGCAGGGAGAAAAGTATTTTGAAAATAGCTTGTGACAATTGAAATCCCCAATTTTACAGGCTTTTAGTTGTTGAAAATAATGGGAGAAAAATGTCCAGTTTGGGGTAAGGGGAGCCAGGAGATGGGAAGAATCAAAGGAGAGATTTGCTATGCTTCCATTGAAATGTTCCTTCAGGTATCAAGTGGCTTTACCTGTAATTTTGGTAAGAGAGAAGTCTTACCTCTATTATATTTGACAGAAGGTAGACCTTATTTTCCTCTTGCTAGAGGAATACACCTGTACTATGGGATCTTTGCTGTGAGGACAACAGACGTATCTACAGTTGACTCCAAGCCCAGACCTTCTTACTAGCCTTTTTAGTGGCCCCCAACCCGTCTAATTATCACAGCTCTGCTGAATTTCTACCTAGAAAAGTTTACCCAACTGTGCCCTGTCCTGCCATGTAGCTGGAGCCTTTCTTCATGCTGCACAACTTGAGTGCAAAATGGAGTCTGCTGGAAAATCAATGTTTGTATGTTAAATTAGGATTGTTTTCTTCCCCACGTGTGTCATTTTGCAGTCTACATTGAATTTTGTCTGTCATTGTATTGGCCAGTCACCAAGTCTTAGATGTTCTTCCTTTGCAGTTCCTCAGGCAGTCCTCACCTCTTACACTGTCCTGAATAACTTGGTATCATCTTTGGAGATGATAGGAGTTGTTCCTACATGAGAGAGAACTTGGCCCAGTGTCATTACAGTGAGAACAATGTAAGAGCATAAAAAGCTGGAATCCGTCAGAGTTGAACTGGCCATAAAGGCCCAGGCTGGGACTAGTGCATGTGATAGCAAGCCTTCCTCTGAAAATGCTGGAACTCAGGCTGGACCTTACATGACTTCCCAGCCAAACAGGGGACTTCTCCTTTTCAGTGATGTGCAGGAGGGATTCAGAAAGTGATTGGTGATGCATCATCATCACTTGGCTTCGCGGACCAGTCTCGGCTCATCCCTTTCTGCTTATCCTCAGAAACAAGGTCGCCGCATGTTGTACAAAGTGAAAGAAGCCCTTTTGAATGACTTCTGAAT
The DNA here is from genome assembly GCF_000699145.1 of Aptenodytes forsteri. Taxonomy (NCBI): domain Eukaryota; kingdom Metazoa; phylum Chordata; class Aves; order Sphenisciformes; family Spheniscidae; genus Aptenodytes; species Aptenodytes forsteri. Next base: position 11,100,794 of record NW_008794665.1, on the reverse strand, counting down.
GATTTAGGTTAAACCTAAATGCCATTCCAGCCAGCCTGCTCTTGCAGTATGGCTTTCTCAATTGCTCTCAGCAGGGGATTACAAAATGTGAGGACAGGGTGTGCTCATCAATTCTTGCATATTTACAGAGAGCTCTTCCCTCCAGCTTTTTTCATAACTTTTTAGTTACTGTAAATAACATGCAAGCCAAGGGTGAGTAATATGTTAGTATTTTAGACTCTGAAACTCATTTTGTGAGGATATCAAATAGATTCATGATGCTGCCAGTCAGAAGTAAAGGTTTCTTTTTGTCTGTGGAGAGGTTTGATGGGGGTTTTTGTCTTTCATTTAGCTTTCTTAAAATGTAGGCTTCCGACCTTGATCTCGTTGGCCTCTTTTCTTTTCAAAGAGCTATAAAACAGCTGTGACATGCAAAAAATATCTGCAAGAAACCTGACTGCCTTCCCAGACAACCTTGGCAATGGGAGCTGTTGAGCGAGACTAACTTTGCCTTCATTGGAAAGGGTTTTGTTCAGTAGTGCCTATGTGCAGCCTGTCGGTGCCACAGACACTTGGTCATTTGGCTCCATCTTCTGGGAGAAGACAGAAGGAACAGAAGCCACTTGAGCTGACATTTTGCAAGTCCTGTCACACACCATTTATTGGTCTTTTATTACTCTTCATTAATGTTTCCATACAAAATCACAATAGATACAAACTCAGTGGGAAACCTTTTGCTTTTCTGGAGGCTTTTTAATGGGAGCAAGAAGTCAGCACACGAAAAAAGTGCTGAAAATCAATAGCTTTTTTGTTTTCCAAGGCTAAGAAAGGAGAGTTAGTGAATGTTTTACTTGCAATTTAACAGTGATAGAAAAAAGCAGAGCTCAGGTAAATGGCTTTTTGATTCATGTACAGTTTTGCAGAATTTGTTCTCTGTAGCTGGAGCTTTGAATGAGAAAAGGGGATATGGCATTATTGCTAAAGCAACCTTCCAGTGGGTGCTGTAGATGGTCAAAAAGTCTTGGGATAGAGGTTTTGACCATCACAGCCTTTCCATGCAGCAACCACAACTGTGCGTCAGCCAGCCAAGCTGTAGTCACATTTACTTATTTGGGGGATTATTTTCAATTTTCTGTTCAGTCTTTGAGTTGCTCCACTGTTCTAAAATTAACAAAGCCTAAAAATTTCTCCAACCAGATCTTTTAAGACTTTCATCTCTGAAGACTTTTGCTGTGCTCCTGCTGTTGCTTAGATAGCCTGGCATTAGTCCCTTTGTGGGGACAGCAGCAGGATCCAGCACAGCTTCCCCGCACCCTACTCTGGCTTAGGCAAAAGCAGCGGCTGGACCACAGCCATTTGCTGCATCTGTTGGTTGGCTGCTTGAGCTGTGCTTGCTCCTGGTGCTCAAGATGCTGCTGAAGGGTACATGTGGTGTCTGTTGGGTGGTAGCTGGCAGGCTGTGGCTTTCCCGATAGGGTTTTGGGCCCTGGGTGACAACCATGGGTGCAGTCTGCATGCAAGCTAGGAAATGGTGTCCTAAGGGTGAGCCCAAGGAAGCAGGGAAGTGAAGTTTTGCTGAGGTATGGAGAGGAGGTGAATCTCCAACGTGTCTGGCTTTCCTAAATGCATTTTGGGAGGCTCGTGGGAGCAGGAGAGGGGAGCTCAGGCCAATGTTGTCTCCAGCTTTGCAGAACACAGTCAGGCCTTTTCATGAATTTACCACAGCTGGTTTGTCCCAAGTACAGGTACAATAGCTGCTTTCACCTTGGAGTAGTGATGGCAATGAGAGACCTGGGAAAGAGTAGTGCTTTGTGTCCCCAGTACCAAACTGTGCTGGTCATTGGCATGTCAAGGGGAGTTCACTTCAAAGCAAACTTACAGAAAAGAAATTAAGTCTTAAATCAGACCTCTGTTCTGATCAAAATTCAGCCATGCGTTGTACTTTGCTTCTATTCTATGTAATTTATGAGGGGTGACTAAATGGTTAATGCACTCTTAGATAAACTGGCTTGACATAGGTTGCCTGAAATCATGGTTTATATTCATGTATACAATATCTACTTCTCGAGTAACTTGCTTATAATGTTTACTGTGTATTTATTGAACCTTTATGAATACATTTTAACAGGTGTCCTGACATAAAAGGGAATGCACCTCTTCTTTTTTTGTCTTCTGTGGAAGGCAAATTTTGTTTAAATTTGTGGTTTTGACTTGAAAATGACTTCTTAATGTCTAAGATGAAGCTTGTTAATGAAATAGTGTGCACTTTAGTCATAAAAATCTGTAGCTTTGTAACTCAAGCATGTACTGAGTAACCCTTAATTTAGAATAAGTAAATTATCATTTGGAGGAAAAGGAGCTGCCCATACAGCTGCCTCAAACAGCACAGGCATGGAGATGGGGGCTCCTTAGCTCAGTCCTGTAGTTTGGACTCCTGGGAGCCGTCCTGCTCATTTGATTCTTTCTCCCACTGCCTCGAAGGAAGACCCCTTTCCTACAGCCTTTGGGAAGGTAGGAATCTGCTGCTCTCTGAAAGAGGGTTTTGGCCTCTTTGGTTTGTGGCAAGCCTAGTCTGGTAGGCTTGGAGGAGGCTTTGCAGGTCAGGTCCCTTGAGAACTAGAGCTGGAGGATGGGTTGCTTAGAACAAGAGGCATTGAGCTGCTAGGGATGTTGGGTCTGTCTGGAGTTAAAGCTTTAGGTACAAGTGAAATTTTGGAGGGAAAATGTGTATTTGCAGACTTCATCCCCATTCTGCATTAGCCAGCAATTGATGCAGGACTGTGCAATTTGGGATTTGTAGGTATAGTTTGGGGCTTTCAGATGAGATGTAACCATCCAAGTCCCTTAGCGGGGCTTGCTTTCTCCTACCCTTTGCCCTGAAAGATGATTTGACACTGCACACTGTAAGCTTTGGTCATCTCCATCAGGCTGTTTAAAAAAAAAAAAAGCAACTTTTTTTCCTGAGCCTAGAATTATAAAATTGATGAGGATAGAGTGAAAGACCTCCAGTCCCCACACCCCCACACCTTTTGCCTTCATGATTGCTTGTGCCACAGAAAGTCAAGGTGATTTGTGCTTATAAATAACAGTATTATCCAGAAAGACATAGGCAACCAGAAGTATAGCTGCTATGTTCTCCTTTGGATTTCCCCACTCTTCTCAAAATTAACCTAACCTAGGCGTTTCTTCAGTCAGATCTTTGAAGGTTTCTCTCTGCAATTTATCCTGTCCTGCTGGTCTTAATGCTAATACCTTATACATGTTGTTGAATATTTGGCTTTACCACTGAGTCACGAGTGCTAAACTCTGTGGAGCCATTGCCCTGTAGGTAGCCACAGTTACAGGGAGGTGAGAGAAGCTTGTTAGGAGTGAGGGGAGCATGTATGGGTCCTGCCCAGAGGCACCTGAGGGAGCTGGCACCTAACGATGAGGAACAAAGTCAATTTTCCCTGGCAGGGAGCTGTATGGAGGAGTGTGCTGGGGGATGCAGGGAGTCTGGTTCTGCTGCAGAAGAACAGCAACCCCTAGGTAAGAGGGAGACATGCTTGAAACCACTTTTTGCTGTTCCCTTTTCTGCTCTCCTTTAATTCCTGTGCAAAGCCTAAATAACACTTGGCTTTTGAGAATGTGTGAGCAGCAAATCACTGTTAGCGGTGAGTTCCCAGAGGAGAGGTCTGTTCATACCGAGCTGGCTCTGAACTGTGGGTGAAGCAGATTTGTCACGGGGCACTGGCTGCAGGTGCAATAACTATCCGCTTTCCCAATGCATCTCTTGACTAAGCCTAAACAAATTTCAGCCAATATTCTGAAAACAAAGATGAAGAGTGAAAATACTCCTCCTAAAAAAAGCCCCAGAGAACAACCCCCGCACACTTCTTGCTTTAGATAACCATGTTTGCAGAAAGGCAAACAAGAGTTTTGTTCTCATAAGTAACAGTATAAAGCAGAAAGGCGTAGGCAACCTTAAATATAGCTGTTCCTTCCTTCAATAGTTATTTTATATGCACAGACATAAACATGTAAATGCTGAAAGGAAACTGAGCAGTGCTGCAATAGATATGCAGCATTTCAATGAAGCAACCTAAAACTCTGGCATGGGACATGCTTACCCTGCAGTCCCATTCTGGAAAGTGCCAGGATACACACTGCAATTTCTGTAGTGTCTTATGGCTGTACCTGTGCCATAAGACGTGTGTTTTGCCCCACGGTGGTTTTACTTCACTAGCTCTCTGCATTGGATTACTAAATGGTTCTAGTAACACTAAATGGCTCTAATGGTACTAAATACTCTTCAATGGCTTACTAAAGCCATTTATGATTCCCTCCTCCCTGTGGATACATAAGAGCTTTCCTTCCAAAAGAAGCCAAGGCATGCAAGGACATGGGACCCTTGGACTAAACGTATGCCCTGAAGACAAGGTACCCCATGGGCCATATGTGTCCTGCACGTAGACACAGCCAGCTGATGTGTGTCATTTAGTTCCCTTTTATCTGCTGTTGAGTTGTTGTTGTGTTCTCTTTTAATACTTAAAGACAGATCAGGAGAGAGTTGAAATAGATGGGCCTTGCCTTTTATTCTGATGTACTCCAAGCCTCTTGACAACAGAAAAAAAAGAGAAGACGAATTGGCAGTGGCAGTCAAATACCTAGCCCTGGCGTGAACTGAAGTGGATGAGACAGTAGCTGAGTTGTCTGCGATTGTTCCCATTGCACTGTGTGGACACATCAAATTGGACAAAGCTCACCAGCAGTGAGCGCTTGACGTACTTGGTTTGCTTCAGGCAATCTTACAGTAATAGCTGTTATGTGCACTTATGTGCAGCATTTCAAATTCCCAGTTCAAACCCCTTATCCACATTGCAGTCTGTGATGAGCTAATAAAATATTTTGCTTTGCTGCAGATAGTTAAAAATAAAGGTAAAGGGTTGGAAAAATGGATAAAGTTTCTGATCAGATGTAATGAGAATTTACTTGCTCTTCCAGATGGCGTTTGGAAAGGCACAGAATGTCATGGGTTAGTATCTTAAATTGAATAACAAAATAAGCACAAGTTATTTTACAGCTGCTTTAATATCTGTTTTGTAAAGTGTTTGCCAGTTAATAAAAAATAATAGTTGTTATAATTAGGTCTAAGTTATTGACAATTATGGAACTCCAGAAGACTATTGAAGGAAGTGAGTAGAAATAACTTATCAACTGAACTCAGTAGCAGTGTTTATTAGCTGATGAATATTAATGAATTATCAATTAACTAGTTATTACCTGATATAAATTATTTTTAACTGGAGCTGAAATATGAGTTTGTGAGTAAGAACATCTTTGTGGCCAGAAAGATCTGAACAACAAGCTGCTTTTAATCCTGTTGGCTTCAGTGGGACTAATAGCTGAGGCTTCTTGAGTAAGGTCCATACGCACTCTATGTTTTTCGTTAATGCAAGCTGCAGGACTTTGCTGGCTTCATTGAGTAATACAGTTTCCCTGAGAGCATAAAAATGACCTAACCAAAGTAAACAACAGGTCTGGCAGTGACATGTGCCTGGAGGAGCCACAGGTGGAGGGGGAGTGGTGGTACTTCCCTGGGATGTGGTTTCTAGCAGCCTGGAACTAAGAGACTGCTTGAAGCCAAGGTGAAATTCTCATCTAATGGTTTTTAATGCATTGGCCTTCTATAAAAATGTTTAATTGCTCTTTGAACCTGTGTAAAATTTTGGTATTCACATAATCCTGTAATAATGGCCTTTACATTTTGACTGTATGTTGCATGGGAAATTGTCGCCTTTTCTTTGTTTTGAACCTACTACCTGATAATGTGGCTTGATGCTTTTTAGGCCTCTTATAACAAATAAGTCAATATTAATTTCATATTCATTTTTAATACCATTTTTTATTTTAAATCTGTATCATATCATCCCTCTCACTTGATTGTATTCTAGGCTGAAAAGCTGTAGACGATCAGGTTGTTCCTTGCATTGAAGGCATGTCATACCTCTGGTTACACTTCTCCTTTCTAGTTCTACAGTGTATTTTTGGAGATCTGGGGAGAGGCCAAACCTGCAAGCATTATTCAAAAGTCAGGGTCACTTTGGATTTATACAGACATTCTCAGTTTCGTTCTCTGCCATTTCTCGCCTAGTAATTTCTAGCATTTTGACTGCCACTGATTACTGATTGAGTATTTTAATAGAACTCTCTCTTTTAATTCTGAAATCACTTTCCTGAGAGGTAATAGTTTGTTCAGACCCCATTGTTGTGAATATGAAGTCAAGATTTCTTTTTGTTAGATGCATCACTTTACATTTCTTCAACCTTAACTTCATCTGCCATTTTTATCGCCCATTTACTCAGTAACATGAAATCTTTCTGCAACTCTTTGCAGTTAGCTTTTGGCTTTTTTTATCCTGAACAGCTCAGACTATTTCACCTTTGTGTTTGCATCGGTTTCTCAGACAGTTTAGAAAATGTGCAACAGCCTATTGCCATGTGCTCCCCCCTCACCTCCTGTCCTAGGACAAAACAGCACTTGCTGACATGAAATAGCACACTCATTTTGGTGTATGGCCAGACTCTGAAGCCATATCGCAAGGCAAGAGGGATGTTACCTGGTACCTGTATTGGTTTGTTCTGCTGTGGATCAGGACTAGTTAGCCTTTATGAAAGTATGACTGAATGGCTCCATGCCTCACAGCTGGGATGGTCAAGAAAGTGGAGATGGATTACGAGTGGACCAAGCATGTCAGCAAGTGTTCTGGTGTGGATTGTCGTATCAGGCTGTACACCTGGGAATTTTTCCAGATATTTATCTGGAAGCATGTGGTGAAGTCTGTAATTGTATGTGGCCTCCACGGCTGCCGGGGCAGGGGGGCAGCCCTAGCTCCATCTTGGGGTCTCTTTTGCCTCAGCTCCAGCTCTTAGCTGGGAAGAAAATGGTGAGAGCCCATCCTTACAGGCTCTCCCACCTCTTGGTTAAATGAGTGCTACCTAGAAATTCCCTGTACATAGAGTTCACCTTTCTGGGAATTTGTTGTTGTGGTCAGTATAATGTCTAAGTACAGTGTAAGTTGGGGGTGGGGGGTGGGGGGGTTGGAAAGGCACAAAGGCTTATGGAATAGGCACTGAGATGGGGATTTCTCCAGGGGATAGTTGGGGATGCAACCATTTTCCTCTAACTGAGAATGGATATTGGTTGTTTGTTTCTGCTGTGCTCTGCCCCACTGAATGTGTCAGGACTGCTTCCTAGGCCAGATGTTTGTATGAGCTAGATTTCCATGTTCATGTGTTAAGCAGCTGTTTAAAAAAATGACAACAAAAAACCCCCACTAGTGGACCTGTGAGAGAGGATTTTTCCCTTGCAAAAGCCACATAGGGTCTTCCTAAATATACTTAGCTGTACCTCTATTTTGTCCTCATTATACTTCATTCATCTGATCCCATTTGGACAGCAGGGGTGCTGGCTTTTAATTCTCTGGATTCACCCAAGAGTATCTGTTTGAAAAATTGGAAACATATTTTCCACTGTCCACCTCTGTCAATAAGCGGTTTTAAACAGTTATCCTTTTACTTCAGGCTTCATCTTATAGATGAGAAGAGGCAACAAGAAGGTTAAGTTAGGAAAACACTTCTGTTAAGAATATTCTTTAATCATGGTCCCAAAAGGAGCTGCTTGCTCTTGCTTTCTTCAGGCTTCATCTTATAGATGAGAAGAGGCAACAAGAAGGTTAAGTTAGGAAAACACTTCTGTTAAGAATATTCTTTAATCATGGTCCCAAAAGGAGCTGCTTGCTCTTGCTTTTGGTCATAGAATCATAGAATCATAGAATCACTGAGGTTGGAAAACCTCTAAGAT
>NW_008794665.1:11079644-11084489 GCF_000699145.1 Aptenodytes forsteri | reverse complement strand
CCAGTGCCCTGAAGTCCCTTTTGATCACTGCAGGACTTCTCTCTGCAACCTCATCACTGCCAGCCTGTATAACCAGCAGCGGGTAGTAATCGGAAGACCGTACCAGACCAGGGAGCTTCCTAGTGATGTCTCTGACCCGGGCCCCAGGGAGGCAGCAGACTTCCCTGTGGGACGGGTCCGGTCGGCATATTGGGCCCTCTGTTCCCCTCAGAAGGGAATCGCCTATGACAATTACCCTCCTTTTTTTCTTAGCAGCGGCAGTCATAATGCGTGGGGCTGACTGCCTCACCCTAGGCAAAGGTCATGTTCAAGTAATTTTTCTACCATTGGAATGAAGTTAGAGTCCATCTTTTTTGGGAGTTTAGGAATGAATGACCTGTGCCCCAGGTAGTGATCACAGGTGCAGGAAATCTATGACTATCCAGCATCAAGAATGAGATGATGTTCAGACTACAGCTCCTTAAACCTGCCTGAAACTTCGCTGGGGGCTGATTTTTCCAGATCAGAAGTGGTGACAAGTGGATCAGAAATGCCAGTGGCTCTGTAGGAAGTTGGAGATGAACGTGCGAGAAGAGACCCAGCCCAGGGACAGAGCATAGGATCCTGCAGGCCTCACACTGTCTCTATTGCCCGGGGAAGTATATTTAATACAGTGGGCCCTTGAACATTGCTACTGTGAAAACTGTCCTTTCAGTTTGAGGACTTCAAAGCCACGTCTGCCAGATGCCAACCCCAACCACAGAGCTGTAAGCTTGACTGAAAGGCATCAGGCAGCCTTTCTGTTGAGGAAGAGCTTTGTACCCGAGTTCATTGACTAGAAGGAGTTGCGGCCTCTGGTCCCTGCACTCCTGCACCATTCATGCATTTTGCACTCAAGTCATTGAATTAGGGGAGGGAGGGCGGGAAATGGGACAGGGCACAGAAAATCCTGAAAGCAAGCATTTTATTAAAATGCAATTAAATTAGTCTTTTAATTCCAGTTTGCAAAAGTAAAACAAAAATGATTTGGCAAAACTCCTTTTCTCCACACACACTCCCTCTCCACACAAATTTTCAACCATGTTTACTGTAAATAACACAAAGTGGGTTTATAAAATTTATTGGCAAAAATTTGTATTAGTTCTGTTTCTCTATATCTTGAGGATATAGGCAATTCTAACACTTAAGGGACTGGAGAAGTGAAAGTGATTGTACCTTTAGAAGCAGGATTAGTCTTTTATAGAAAGCAACATAATTTTTTTCTTTTTAAACCCACTGCAGCATTTTTAAAATAGCTGTATTCATATTTAGGCTGATTTCTGTTATTATGACTTACTGCAAAATGTTACTAGCATAATGTGGATAGATAAGTACTTGGGTTTTGGGAGAGGGGAACAACTCAAACTTTACATATATAACGATAGATTCTGGACTGGTTGTTACCACCCAGGAAGTGTGTTTGGGATTAGCATATTAATTTATAGTAGTACTAAAAAAGGACATCAACTGTTAGTAATTAATTATCGGGTGAAAGAATGGAGAATGAACTGGGTATTATCATGTACTGTTTAAATCCATAGTGTGCTTACATTTTGACCATGCACTCTGGTCCCCCCATCTCAAAAGAGATCTAGAAGGAAAGTATGGGGAGGCTTCCATGCTGGTGCTTATCAGCCAGGACAGCAGGCAATGAGGGAGGTATGACAGGGGTCTGTGAAACCTTGGGTGGGATACAGGAGGTAAATAAGGATTGTTTGTTCGTTTCTGTGTTGGAAAAGAAAATACAGCTTGGAGGCAACCAGTGAAGTTAGCAAGTGTCAGGTTGAAAACAGGGCGGCAGCTTTCCACATTTTTGCAGATAATAAAAGTTTACATGCATTCCAGGGGCAATTTAATGAAAGAGATGCCTCTCAAAGGACTATAAAATAAAATAAAAAAAAGCAGCACCATCTCTGAATTGGAAGTATCTGAACAGCAACTTGTTGGTTGTCTGCAAAAATCCTTCTGGTATATAGTATGCCCTTACCTTAGACTTTTCCATAACTATTTGGTTTTGCCTGTTTCAGAGACAGGATGGATCTTCCACCTGATCTGGTAGCCATTCTTACCAAAACACATGGGAAGGTTCCCAGTGCTGTCAAATCTATGCCTATAGGGGTATCTTAACTTACAAGCATGCTCCAACAAATGTCTTACACTTTTGTGCATCCATATGTGAAATCAAACATAGATGGGCTAAAAAATTACTAGTATGCTTACCATTTCCTTGAGTGTGAAAAGCAGGAAGAACTTGAGCTCTGAGCAGAAAACTATCCTGGTAATATGTTGTTTACCTGAAAACTAGATTTTTTGCCCTTGTCACTGTTTTTTTTAAGGACTGAGTTTAAGTGTTAGCAAATATCACTCCACATCTGTAGATTTGAAAAAAGCAAATATGCTTTTTAAAAAAACAGCACAATTCCACACCAAAGCAAGTGACCTGCTGTGATGGTACAGTCTGTCTTTTCTTTTCCTGAGGGTTTGTTGTTTTAAAATGTTTGCATATGCATGCCTATATTTAATGTTCTCCACTCTAGAAAGCCATCAGGAAGACTTGCTGTCAGATTGTTGGAGTGATGTAAAGGGGAAAGAAAGAATAGAATTAGAATATTGCCTACTATCCGGATGGGCTTAATGCAGGGAGAGGTAATGGTTAGAAGAAACTGTCATGCTTGATCCCAGGCCTCAGGCTTAGTTCCTTATAAGTGTATGTGCAAGTCCCTGTAGAGCTGGATCCTGCAACATAAGTCTTGACCTGTTCCAGATGCTGAAAGTAACGGGGGAGATGCTATACCTGAACATGCATAATAACACACAGCATACTGATGTCGCTGGTGGGGTAAAGTGTGTAGCATTGCCCGACCTAAATGAAACCGTGCACTGTATGAAGTGCTACTCTGCTACTCTCAGTAGTGCTACCTAGTTTATGCAGAGCTCCTTGCCTATGTGGGTAGCCTGTTTTCAGGGCTGAGATTGTTCAGGTTGGAGGGAGCAATCTTAATGAGGCATCTCCAAGCTCTTTGGGGTCAAAGACAATGTCCAGTGCTCCCCCAGGTTTGTTATGGAATCTCATCGGATACGTGACAGTAAATTTTTAATGCGGTAATGATCCCTACAGCGTACCTGAAAAATTCATCCTTCCCTTATCTGAGCCTGCAGCTCCAGTCCTTGCTCATCTTGAGCAGTACTTGCTGAAGGAGGCCAACTATAGCCATAAGGATTACTTATGTGAAATACGCCTGTCCCCCAACAACTGCATAGCCAAATCCTGAGATCAGAAGGCTTGTGTGTGCAAGCAATCACAGATTTCTGCCTAGAGTTTTGGAGATGTGGCAGCATTTGTTATTCAGTGTCTTCATTGGGACCACATGACGCGATCTAGTGCCCTTGTGTACCAAAGCGATGGGGATGGGATGATACTCTAAACAGCATTGAAGGCTTTTGCTGGTTACTTTATATTGGCATCAAGCTTCAGTGCATCTCACTCCAGTTGTGGATTACTCATTTCCAAACTATTTCTTATGCTCTGGTGCAATGGAGAGTCAGTCTTTTAGTTTTTAAAGTTAATTCAAAAGTTTATGAGAAGGAAATCAAGTAAGTGAAGAAAGAAGGAAATAGGATGGTGACATTTTGAACAGATGATTAACTCTGCAGAAATACAGTGGACCAGCTGACATTTTCTTACAGTGCTATCTGGGAGACCTGCCAGTGTGGAATTATATTAGTCAATCTATGAACTGACAAGATACGTGGTGTGGTGTTTGCAAGAGAGGACAAGATTTAGATTGCAGATAGAAGCCTTTATGACCTAATTCCAATGTGAATCAAAAGATAAATGGAAGCCCTTTCCTAAAGACCAACTAGTTTTCTACCAACTAACACAGGAATTATTGTCATAAGATTTACAGAAGAGATGATGCCATTATGAGTATTTCCAGTTTTCTAGGAATCAAACAATTAACAGCAGCTGGTTTTAAGAATCTGATCCCAGAAGGATCACAAATGCTTAAACAACAGAGGTATTAGGTGTGCATGGAGAGCAAAGAATCTGATCCTCACCTAGTTAGAAATGAGTATTTCTGTGACAGCACCATCTAAGAATATAAAAATCCCAGAAGCATGAAGTAAAAATGATGGGATCTGAAAATAATAGAACCTGGAGGGCCATCAAGCTTCTCAGCAATTTTGCATTACATGCAGTAAGCGCGAAGTGGTCCAAATACTGACCCAGTGCAAGTGCTAAATGAGAGAAATTGCTAGGTAAAAATTGGTTCTTGGTGGGATCATGTCCTTTTCAGGATAATAAAATCACTGTGCAGCTTCAAAACATGAACTGAAATTTCAGTGAGAGTTAAGGGAGGTGCAGATTTGCAGGGAGTGACTGAAATGTCTGAAATCTCTGTATTTTCTGTGGTTACTATTCCAAAGCTTGGAACAAGAAGTATGCTATTTCAAGTATTTTTTAATTTACCTCATGAAATAGTCTCATACTTTCTTTCCCCAACCATGAGCATATTGCTTTTTCAAATACGTATTTCGAATCTCTGAGCAGACAGATAGGCAGAAATGGGAAAAGCTGTTGTTACTGAGGCTTATACTGCCTTACCTCTCCCTGTGAAGCAAACTGCTCTGAAGGTACTGTGGAGAATGAGAAAGTTGTGAAAGGTCTGACAGCCTGCTGGCATTCAATACTCCTGTGCTGGTTTTGGCTGGGGTAGAGTTAATTTTCTTCATACTAGCTAGTATGGGGCTATGTTTTGGATTTGTGCTGAAAACAGTGTTGATAACACAGGGATGTTTTAGTTGCTGCTGAGCAGTGCTTACACA
>NW_008794665.1:11072673-11079329 GCF_000699145.1 Aptenodytes forsteri | reverse complement strand
CCCCCGCCCCCCGGGGGGGGAGTGAGTGAGCGAGCGGCTGTGTGGTGCTTAGTTGCTCGCTGGGGTTAAGCCACGACAACTCCTTAGGCAACATGGTCCCTTGGGTTTGAGTGCTATGGGTTTCTCTAAAAAGGATTTTCCAAAAGTATTCTTGCATTTGAAACTGGAAGAAAAATGTAAAATGTAAGTTGGGGAAATGGCAGGTTAGAATAAGTTGAATGTCAAATAGCTATGGATGTGCAGACATGCAAATAGGCTGGAAAGTGGGTTTTCTTACCAGGGATAGTATAAACAACTCTATTGTTTTCTCTCTTCTTTTGCTGCTTTTATTGGAATAGTCTGACTTTTCTCTCTTTGTATGCTGAGAATAGAAACATTTCAGGTTTTGGCTTTAAGAAATTAGTTTTTGATACCTCTTTCTGTGGATAAAATGTTGTTTCTTTTCCTGTGAGAGTGTCTTTGATTTCATAAAGAACAGTGATTTATTTGTGTCCTGTTGTTGATTTATTTCTTAGGAAAAAAAAATAAGAAAATGTTGAAGATGGTAGTTCATGATGGCTAGTGAGTCACAATTGCAGAACACCTAAAGTTGGGAAGGACTTCTGGGGTTTGCCCTGTTGAGTTTTGGATATCTCCTGGAATGGAGACTCTACAACCTCTCTGGCAGCCTGTTCCAGTGTTTGATCACTTGTCAAAAAAAAAGGGTTTTTTCTTATGTTTAAATGGGATTTCCTATATTTCCATTTGTGTCCATTGCATCTCCTATTGTCACTGGGTACTACTGAGAAGAGTCTGTCTCTGTCTGATTTACCACCCTCACCCCCTGCTCCAGTTAGGTACACACACACGTAATATCTCCCCTAAACTTCGTCTTCTCCATGTTAAGCAATCCCAGCTCTCTCAGCGTATTTCAGGTGCTCTAATCCCTTAATCATTTCTGTGGCCCTTTGCTGGACATGCTCCAGTATGTCTATATCTGTCTTGAAAGACAGCTTAAAAAACGATCTTTAGTCTGTGAAAAGAATGACAAAAAATCCAGACTTCTAGAGATAGTCTTTGTAGGTACTAAAACCAGGGCTGTCAGATACTCAGATGTGAAAAGTGGAATTTGAGGGGATACATCAGTAAATCATTACAAATCAGTAAATCACTGCCTTCTGTAAATCCTGCTGCACAGATGGAAATTTGTTATGGCTTTTCAGTAATATTGTTCCTACATGATACCTGATAAATTTCTCAAAGGAGGAAGAAGGGATGGAAAAAGAATAAAAAACCCAAAGCTGACCCCAAACTATATTTTTATGAATGCGTTACTTTAATTATCAGCTATTGCAGTACTAAAGGAGTGGTACAGAGTCCTTTGCTTTGATATTTTCAGAATCTTAAAAGTTGGACTGCTAGATAGTACTACTAGAGCTAAATAGCTGAGGAAAGTGATATTATTCCCTCGGCACATGAGCTATAATAATATTGAAAAAGTGGAACTGAAGATTGGATTCTGAAAAGTGTGCAGCTTCCAATGATTGCTGTAAACAACGCCATTTAAAAAAATGGCAGCTTTTTGGAGGCATGGAAATGAGAGCTAAGCTTTATAGAAAATCTATTCTGGATTACTTCATTATTTGGAAAGAAAAAAAGCTGGTAGTGATTTCACATTAACTAAACAATATAAGAAAAATGTAAATATTTGGATAGCCTTTGACCATAAAATTCCTTTGAATTTCTCCAAGGGCTGAAGGGAAGTCAGGAAGTGCCATTGGAACAGGAGAGTAAATAGTTGTCAGCAAACATGGCAGTGGCAAGGCTGGCTCTCCAGCGGGAAGGCAGAGTGGGAACTGCAGCTGAATGGAGAATACCATTGGTCCTGGCCTGGGAAGAGTGACGTGGCATGTGGGATTTTCATAGGCTTGCTTTGAGGCAAAATGAGGAAAAGAAATGGAGTTGCTATTTATGGCCCAAGGGAACCTTATCCTTGAGGTTTGTGGTATGAAAGATTATTTGCACATTTCCAAACTGCAAACACAGTTACAGTTCCCAGGGTTGGAGGAATCCCTGTGCTATAGCTCAGGGTGGGACTACTGTTGTCATTGATGCTGAGATACTGCCACCTTAACAGCATGTTGAGTTTTTTTTGTCCTTGAAGTACCCCAGTATCCATGAACTCAGACTGTCTTGAAAACCCCTTTGTAAAATGTGCTCCAGATGTGATGTCAAGTTCCCTGAGATATAAAGCTCCCTCTTTCACAAGGTACCTTCCCTTCCTTCCCCAAAGGGTTTGGTGTTTTGAATCTTTTTTCCTTCATACATCTGCCCACATAATGCACAGAATCAGTTGCTCAAACCTCTGATCCACCAAGTGAACCGAGGCAGTGCGTGGGCCCTCCCTCCCACACGGAACAGTATATCCAGAAAATTATCTGAGGGGGAAGAAACAGGTGAGGGAGGAATAACTTGTGTTGAGCTGATTAGCTAGAGAGGAGCCAGCTGAAGTCCAGGAGGAGCAGGCTCTGCTGGAATGTTTGCAGACAGCTTGAAGGCAGCATAAAGAGGAGGTTTCTAGACCTGAGGAAAAGTACCAATATTTCGAGGGTGGGCGTGGGATTAATTGATAGACTGATACAATAGGTCTTCAGGAAAAGGATTGGCTCTAATCTATTGCTTAAAAAAAAAAAAAAATACCCCCAGGCTAGAGCTCTCAATTTTTATGGTAAATCCCCCCTTTTACAGAAGTTGCAGGTGCTTATGTTTTTTGAGTACACTTCAATGGCTTGCAGGCTGTTATAGGAAGAAGGAAATGGGAAGGAAATAGGAAAGAACTAATGGTGAAAGCAGTTACTTATGTGATTCAGTCTTGCTTCTTTCCAGAAAATGAAAAGCGATGTGCCTGAATAGAGGAAGAATCAAACAGCAGGAGAAAGAATCAAATGGCAGGAATGTCAGAAGTCCACATTTTTTCTTCCCCACACGCAGTACTCAGCTCAAAATTTTCACACTAGGATTTCCTTGGGGCTTTTTTGTTTGTTTGTTTTTATTTGGAGAATTTCTGTTCTTCTCTGGATTTGTTCCTGCTCGCTCCCTCTACCACACAGGCATGTCTACCTAAATTGATCAGTTTCTGGAAAATTCTAATCCAGTTTGTAAGACCATTTCCCCTCGAAGTTTTGGGCTTTCTATAACACAGAGGTTTAGTAGTAATGTCACACTCAAGAAAAGCTTCATGTTCTTCATTTTTAGCCAGTCATAGGAAACGATTTTCACTATCAATATGGTACAGGAAATTAAGTAGCGTAAAAATATTTAAAACATTTTGGACATGTATTGCAATACATTTTTTCCCCATGAATTCTTGTCACCTTCTTTAATGAGGTGGCTTTTGCATGTTTCAGGAAGGTTTTCTTTGAGAAAGGTTTTATGGTTCATTGGTCATTCCTTGGGTTTTTTGACACTGAAATTTCTCTGTGTCCTACTGCCTGAATTAGCCAAAGGCAGCAATGTACAATTGAAGGACTGGCAGCCAGTTGTGGGGACAGCTAACAGGATCTCTGGCCAGGCCCACTGAATGCAGTGGGTTAGCTAGGGTGGCTTGGGATCAGGTTATGATCATCATAACTTGTTTTGTTGCAATTGTTAAATGTACCTACAAGCCCTGTATGAAGATCATCACCTTGGTATTCTCAGTGGACTTTCCTTTTACCCCCTATAATTGGTATATGCAATAATATATATCTTATTGGAATAAGAGGAAGTGAAATTGAGAGGTGTGTTTTTGCTTCCCTTTGGTGAACTAAACACGTTGGAGATTTGGCTTTAATGATGTGTTTCTTTGACATTCTTCCAAACAAAGTAACTTTCTGCCTTGTAAAGTCGTGTGTGTGTACCAAATAATTTCTTTCCTGGGAGCTTCATTTGCCATCTACGCTGGTAGCTAGGTATTAGGTAGTAATTTTGCAGCTATATGAAAGCTAAATCTAAGTCACTGTGGGTGATTCATAGAGGGAATATTTCCCTTCTCTTTAGATACAGGGAGATGATTTCTGATTAGCTGGCAGGTCTTCATTTTTGTATTTTAGGAAGATATCGTTCAGGTCCAAAGTAGGGCAGCTGTTTATTGTTACAGTTGGAATTAAAATGCAAACACGTATTAAAGTTAATGTTCCCACTGGGAGCACAGAACACAGTAATCGGAGGTCATGAACGTACTTACCTTAAGTGAGAGAGTCAGGGCATAATAAAACACAGCTTTTTCTTAAGTGTCTCCTGGATGCAGGTAACTTTTACTGGATACAATTTTGTTACCCAGCCACCTAGAAGGGAATTGTGCAGAAGAGTGTAAGTATGGAAAGTGTGCTCCACAGGACTGTGGAGAATTTCCTGAAAATGTGTGAATTAATTAATTGCAAATTTACCTATTGTTTTTTTCATGTGAAGTTGTTTACAAATGGATTACAAAAAGCCAAATACTAAAGCTTATTAAGGAAGGTGAGGGCAGCAGTGATGCTTAGGTCATATTCATTTGCTGCTCAGAAACTGTGTGTACATTCTGTGATTAATGTTGTGTTTTGGGGTTGACTTTAAGATGACACATGATGAAACTTTGATCAGTGCTCTGCTTCTTCCCCATCTCTGATATTGTTTATGCAGTGCTGGTACTAGACACAGAGCGAGCTGCACTGCTTTAAAGGAGACATCTCTTGCTGCTTTTGCACCCTGTTGCCCAGCAGCTCTGCCTTGGCAGGAAGGAAAGCATCCACTGGAGCAGCACAGCTGACACCAGGGTGTTCTGCTGCAAAGCAGAGAAGGTGTCCAAATCTCACTTGCTCGGAAGTAAACAGAGGTCAGTGGAGTGATTCAGTACAGATGAAATGGGAATGAAGTTCCTAATTTATCTTCCACAAGCAGAATGTCTCCAGCTCTGAAGAGCAGTGCCTCTTTCTGACTTCTATCCCATCCTGTGGTGGCAAGTGGAGAAGGCAAAAACCCCTTCTTTGTTATTGTTAGTAGTGCTGCTCCACAGAGTGTTAAACAATCCTTTTTCTCAGCATCTGGAAAGCCTTTTGCTGTCAGTGAGTATGTTAAGTAATAGTTTGGCTCCCAGTGAGAGGACACCTCTAGGTGGAAATGGAATAATCTAGCTTTCAACTGGGACATGGTGGCACAATCTAAGTGCTGGACTTAAGTATATTTAAAACATTCAATATTTTAGACTTTTTGTTGCCTCAGACAGGCAAACCATGAACAATGTGTTGCCACAGCAACAGGAGTCCGATGCTTTTTGGGATTCAGCTGACAATGTTTTGAATACTATTTTCAGCTAAGTGCATGTAAAATAACTGCAATTTGTAAAAGCTGTAATAACTACTTTAAAAGCCTGAAGAGAATTTTTTATACATATGTATTCCTTTAAACTGATCCAAGGAGTTAAGGAAATTGTTTTAAAATGCTCATTACCAACATATCTAGACTATTTCAATGGTTAAAATGTATCAAAATAATCTTTCAGCAGTCTTCAGTTTTATTTATTCTTTGCCTAATATCATGTACTTAAAGTAATCTTCATTCATTTTTAACTACTGATAAAAAGTACAAAAAATGAGAACTGTTAAACATCTTCCTTGAAAAGTACTTTCTAAACCTCACTTCAGTCACATGTAAGAGAATAAATTGTGTGGCATTTGCACAGTGCAATTTGGCACCCATATCCACCATGGAAGCAAAACTAGGTCAAGAATACAACATCCTTATTTCTAGTCAAACTATTTATTTGAATGTATTAGTTCACTGCAGAGCTGATGATCTCCCTCACGGTTTTCACACCTACAGCCTGTTACAAATGGTGTGAATGCCTTTTAAGCTGCAATAAAATTGTCTCTTACCAGAGAGGGTAAAAAGCCTAATTTTTAATATTCTAATATTAAATAAACCTGGGTTTCTTCAGTGTACTCAAAGGCTTGCTTTATTTTAGATTTCCATTTGACAGAGCAAGGAGTGAGGTTCAGTAATGTACAGTGTTGGCTTAAGGTCTGAGCACCTCTGAGTCCCTGAAACAGAAGAAGCAGGTGCAGATACCCAAAGGAGGTGATGGTGTCAGATCACTTTCCTTGGCAAACCTTAAGCAGACCGGAACCTACTGGGTCTGGAGAGTATTGTTGGGGTCATCTTCTGGACTGTTTCGGCCAGGCACTATACTGTCAGAGTGGGATGGGGGCAGAGAGAGACTGACCTTCCATGAGATCATTGGTGATATGCATATGTGGTTAGGAGACTCTAGCACTTGCCTTCACAGCAGTTTTGGAAACCCATCTTTATTGAGGAGATTATTAGAAGGTAAGACCCCAAATGACCAGTGACAGCCATACTGAAGCCCCACAGAGTCCAACACAGATTAAAGTCTTGTTATTTGAATAATTTTGTAACTGTGTTGAGCTGAAAGTAAAGTGCAGCTTACTACGGCTATTTTAATGCTAGGTTGGGTTTACTGGAGTCATGTCATTGCTGCAGAAGACCATAACTGTAGAAATTGCACAAGTCACTTCTTTAGGATATGGCTTTGTTGTGGTTTAACTTCAGCCGGCAACTGAGCACCACACAGCCACTCACTCACTCTCCCTGTGCCCCCCTGCCCCCCGCCCCCCCCCCCGCTGCGGGCGGGGAAGAGG
>NW_008794665.1:11041699-11072489 GCF_000699145.1 Aptenodytes forsteri | reverse complement strand
TATCCCTTTGGCCAGTTTGGGTCAGCTGTCCTGGCTGTGCCCCCTCCCAGCTTCTTGTGCACCTCCAGCCTTCTCAGTCGGTAGAGCATGGGAAGCTGGAAAGTCCTTGGCTAGTGTAAGCACTACCTAGCAACAACTAAAACATCAGTGTGTTATCAACATTATTCTCATCCTAAATCCAAACCACAGCACTGTACCAGCTACTAGGAAGAAAATTAACTCTATCCCAGCCAAAACCAGGACAGGCTTGAATAAAACAATTAGTGGAGAGAATAAAAGACCATGTTTCCTTGCAAGAAAAGCTTATCTTCTAACAGAAGTATTCCTTGAGAAAACCTGGCAGACAAGAATGTCTGTAGAAAGGGAATTAAAGCAAATTGATTTTATTTCTGTTCTTAGGATGACTGCATGCGAGCCCTTTGGGTAAAGCTCTGAGCTCCACAGTACCTTATGATGTATGTCACTGCAAGGCACTAGTGCACTTCTTCAAGGAGGTTGGTGTTTAAGCTGTGGGAGCAGCTCAGGCTCTGAACAATCACATCTCATTCCTGAAATCTGGCAAAACTAAGAAGCAGCATAGCACATTATGAACGCTAAGTGAATACGAAGGGCAGAATTTCTATGTAAGCAGAGACAGGGCAAAATTTAGTGGTTTTTTTTCTTTTGTGTGTCTTTCTGAAATTGTTCACTGCTCCTCTGTCAATTAACTTGCTCATAAGTTCAGAGGTAGAGCCCTTCTTTGGGATGACTGCTGCTATGCATTGCTATGAATAATCAAGGGTGAGGTCTGCCTTGTGTTGTTCCAGGTTGGTGTTGAAATAATTGCATTGATGTTGATACCTATGGAAATGGGATAAGTCAAAAGGTCCTTGTAGGTTCATAAATCCATATTTACCCCAAAGGTAGCCCTTCTTAATGGTTACCATTTTCTTTCCTGATCCTTGTGCTGTCCTCTGACTTTTAAACAATTATCAAGAATAAAGCCAAAATAAATACTATATCTTTAAGAAAGTCATCCTTCAAAAGGACAGGAGCTTTTCTTTTTTGAGGAAGAAAACGCCCAATTGAAACTTCAAAGGGATAACTGCACAGAACTGATTGAGTTCCTAATGCTTGAAAACACATCAAAGACTCCTGAACTTATAATCTTCATATTTTATTCATGAGAAGGAAATGAATCAGCATCAGTGAATTTACAAACAAGACATAAAGGAGGAGCTTTTTGAAAAGAACCCTATTTTACTGAGGGATGGGGAAACCTACTATAAGAAATCATCGTAATCAATACTGATGTAGGGAGAGGAGCAGAGTGCCTGACTAGATTAGGAAGTAGTTTAGCCTTTAACTGCTGAGTCTTTCTTTGCAATCCAGGCCTGATGAACAGCAATCCCACGTCCATGAGATGAGTCAGCTGGCAAGGCTTCAATACACATTTTTCTACTGCAGGGACATCCACATCATAAAATGTCTGCTTTTTATGGGTCTTGACTCCAATGCTGACTGAGGTTGGAGGCTGAATTTTTCTTTCAACCTGAAGTGTGTCAACATGTCCTTGATCCAGCGCTGACAGGATTTCTGACCTAAAATATTTTTGGAATGACAGGTTGATCTTGCTTTGAGAAGTAGCTTGCTACCTGGTGCTTGGGGCTCTTCTCATACTTCAGTTTGTGTGAAGTTGCGCAAGTCACATTATCCAATTTGCAGAATGGAGATATTCATGCCAGCCTTGTGTAAGGCACCTTGAGATCTGATGAAGGCAAATGTTGTGCAAGAAATCTGATTTCTTCTTCTGAATGGGCTCTTTTGTCTTCTGAATTTGTAGCTTGAAAACTTAGAAGATGTACAAGCTCAAGTCTTGCAGAAAGGAGGTTTTGGACAGCATTATCAAAAGGTCACTTAGACCAGTCCTCTGTCTAAGGCAGGATGAACTATTCCTTTTTCCCAGCAAGCATGTCTAATCTGTTATAGATACTCTGTGAGAGAGACACTCGTGTTCCCAGTGCTTCTTAGTTCATGTAGGTGTGAGGAAAAAGCTTTGTAACATAAAATGGATTGGAACTGCCACAAGGAAACCCTTCATACCCTATCCACTGTTCACTCAGAGATCATGCTTGGCCCTTCTAAAATCTGTTAGCAGAGGTAAATGGAATAAAGGGAAATAATTTGTAAATTTTTTCATCCTTTTTTCCCCAAGTTTGGATAACTATCACCCTGGGCAATTTCACTGGAGGATCTGACTACATCTCTAATTTTAGTCGCTCAGTTTAGTTAGTTGACTTCACTGCCTACGGTCTTTGTGTGGCTATTGTAGGGTGTGGATTCTCCATGGTGTTCTGAAATATGCCCAGTTTCTTCTTCTCTGAAGTGGGCTCTGAAGGAGCCCTGATCCCCACCTCTACCCCTAAGCTTCCAGAAAAACACTAGAAGATGAGCCAAGAGGCTTTGTCAGCTGAGGTGGTCAGCCGAGTTTGGCTGGTGTGAGCACTTCCCTGGAAGAAGCTGTCAGAGGTCCCTGCTGCCTCTTGCTCAGCAGCTTTTATCAATGAGGGTGCTGTAACTCTTTGAAATGTCTTTTCCCACTCTGTCCTTCTAGCAGAAAACCTTTAGATCCTTTTTTCCTATTTCATGGACTGATTTCTTTGTTTACCTTAAATATTCTCCTTTTTCTACCCACTCCCAGGTCTTTTCTCCTACAGCAATGTTCTAAAAATATGGAACCAAGCAATTAATGTCTGCTTACTTCCATGTCCCCAAAGAAGAGTGAAAATCAAGTTGTAAAAGCAAGTCTTTATGCTTTGTTCTTCCCCATTTGTTGGGCAACATTGTGAAATTGAGGCATTAATGGGCAGGACAGCAGTCCAGATATGAGCATAGTGCAGAAGGTGCTTGCTGGAAGTATATATGATTTTATGCCTGCATTTGTCATAAGGAAAGACACTACATTTTTGTGGGAGCGTAACTGATTGATTAAAAAACTTGACTGCAAATAAAGAGGTCTGGCATATACTGTTCCAGAGATGCTAACCTCCTTTTTTTACTCTTGCTCCTCTTTCATCTTGCAAGCTTAGGCATGGTCTTTACCCTTTGTTTTTAACACTTGGAGAATAAGCCTTTCTAAGATTAGTGTCTTTCAAAATGACTGGAATTTCTAAAGCTGGCTATTCTAGTTGTTTAGAAAATCTAGTAAACTTTAAAGTAATCTTTTGGACATGAGGAAAAATTTCTTTACTGAAAGAGTGGTTAAACATTGGAACAGGCTGCCCAGGGAAGTGGTTGAGTCCCCATCCCTGGAAGTATTGAAAAGACGTGTAGATGCGGCATTTAGGGACATGGTTTAGTGGACATGGTGGTGTTGGGTTGATGGTTGGACTCAATGATCTTAGAGGTCTTTTCCAACCTTAATGATTCTATGATTAATTGTTCATTTGTATAATGAAATAAAGCTCTTGCGGATCTCAGGGAGAGGAAGAAAAGGTTAAAACTGGAGCAGCTGATAACTGCTGAAAGGGCAGCACCTTCCTTCTCTGCAGAGAGCTCTGGATAGGAAAATGTTCAGTGAAATCTCTGCCACCTATCTGGTTAGGGAGAGCTGTTACTGTTAGTCAGGATCACCAAGTGGAATATTGGCTTGTATTTTCTTATGAAAACAAATATGTTTATTCCATATTCATATAATACTTTGAGGTAGATAAATGATTTACTATCAAAACTTTTTTCATTGATAGGGATTTTTTGCATTACTTTAAGGTTTATTAACAGGTTCTCACTAAACTTTGTTGCATCTTTTGATTCAATGTCACAGTTCACGGTTGACTGAATTTGCATACACATAATTTTTTCAGAGGTCTTAACATCTGAAGGCTTAGTGAGGATCCCAGACCTTGCTGGAATGTTATGCAGTATTCATTGGTTGTCTCATATTGCCAGTGAAAGCTCTGCCTGTAGCTTTCTCACACTTTTGTAGCACTTCAGCCTAATTCCATGTTTTCACTCTATTGGGAAATAAACCTAGGCGGCTTTAGACATTTGAGTTTTGCTGAGGAGTGCATATACATTCTTCTCCTTTTTTGTCACTTTTTACCTCCACCAGCTGAGTTTGGTAAGTGAACATATGGGATAAAAACAGTGATAGACGGTCCTGTCTCTCCCAGCCTGCCTTGTGTCTGTTTCCTCTAGTCCTACTCGTTTGTCTTCTCACCTCCTTTCAAAAGGAGTCAATTGGCTGATGTTGGTAAGTACTACATACTGCAAAATAGTAACTTTGATATATAAAGAGCTGTATCTCCATGGTGACCTTCTCCCTGAAGAGGCATACCAGCTTGGTTGTCTGAAGTGTTCATGGCTTGTTCTGGAATAGTTATAACCAAACTTTAAGTTGTCCTTGTGTCACTTTTCCTGCAAGCAAAGCATTCCCATGAGATTAACTGTGTCCTGTATCCTTGAAGCTGTTTCCCCTATCCAGTGTGGCATTCATCCCTCCAGTAAGGGTCTCCCTCAAAACACTGCACGTAGTGAATTGCCCTGGTAAGATGCATGGTAAACATTTTTTAGTGTGTAAACTCCACGTTGGATATGAACCAGCAAAGCAAAGCCAGAAGAAAAATTAGTTTAACATGTGTTGCATCCCACATGCAGCCCAGAAAGCCAACTGTATCCTGGGCCGCATCGAAGGAAGCGTGACCAACAGGTCGAGGGAGGTGATTCTGCCCCTCTACTCTGCTCTCGTGAGACCCCACCTGGAGTACTGCATCCAGCTCTGGGGCCCCCAACATAAGAAAGACCATGTGAGTAAGTAATGAATCTTAAGCAAGTAGTGAATCTTAATCCATAAGAATGGACCTGTTGCAGTGAGTCCAGAGGAGGGCCACGAAGATGATCAGAGGGCTGGAGCACTTGTCCTGTGAAGATAGGCTGAGAGAGTTGGGGTTGTTTGGCCTGGAGAAGAGAAGGCTCCAGGGAGACCTTATAGCAGCCTTCCAGAACCTGAAGGGGGCCTAAAAGAAAGCTGGAGAGGGACTTTTTACAAGGGTGTGTAGCGATAGGACAAGGGGTAATGGCTTTAAACCGAAAGAGGGTAGGTTTAGATAAGATATAAGGAAGAAATTCCTCACTATGAGGATGATGAGGCACTGGAACATGTTGCCCAGGGAAGTTGCCAGGTTGGATGGGGCTTTGAGCAACCTGGTCTAGTAGAAGGTGTCCCTGCCCATGGTAGGAGGGTTGGAACTAGATGATCTTTAAGGTCCCTTCCAACCCAAATCATCCTATGATTCTATGATCCTATGATTATGAAGCTACGGGGATATGACCTCTGTGGGCTCCTGCAAATAGGGCTGGGAATATCGTAGAGTGCACTGTGTAACTCAAAGTGGTGATCTGTCTGGAAGGTAGGTCCTTCCACATCTGCACTCTTCCCAAGTTACTTCAAGGCTACTCACATGGCATATTCCAGTCCCTTGAAATACACCTTTTTGTTTACAATATGTACTTTAATTCATCCATAGTAGAAACCTGTATTGTCTAGCCTTGTGGTTTTAATGATTGTCTGTCTGGATGAATAGTGAAATGCACCCAAACAAGACTCCTAAACTTACTTCACCATAGGAGCTTCTTCTACCCATTCTGACAGTTTGTAGGGTTTGATGAATGATTTCAGTGATAGCTGTAGAGAAAAACTCTGTAGCACAGTGGATTTCAAGAAAAGATCTGATCCAAAATACATGCAGCTCTTACCCTGGGGGTTATGTGTAAAAATGAAACCCATGCAACCAACCATTTCCCCAACAACTGCAAACTTTTGATGCGGCCTTTTCAGGCTATTACCCAGGGTCAGAATAAGATTATTATATGGCTCTTAACATAACGCTGCCTTTAATTGGAGAAATCGCTATTACATGGAAAAGCTCCTAGGACATCTTAAGAAATATTTGAGAAAATCATTTGGCAGTCTCACTTTGCATGAAACTTCAATAGCACATTTAACTTTTGACTTCCTAGTAATGTGATTTTCTTTCTGTCACAAAATATTACTTCTTTTTTGTGTTGGCTCAGAACAGATCCAGCTGGTGCTGGGTAGTGGAGTAAGTACAATGTTATTCACTGGAGTCTGGTGCTAGATCTGTTTCCATGTAGGGATTTCATGGGAATGGAGTCTCTGAAATACATGCTGGTTTGGTTCTTCCCTTTTCCCCTACCCTTGCTTTCAATTAGAAGTACAAATTTTCCATCAGCTGTGAAATCCCTTGTAAAATTTAAAGTTGCAGATCTGTGCAAGTAGTGAATCTACCTTTAGTGCAGCTTTTAAAAGTACTGTTAAAGTAGCTAGCTAAGTGGGTTTAGTATGTATGATGTGACACTGATAGGCTCTTAATGCTGTATTTTGGTGCTTCAAAATGTCTGCTTATCTGTGAAGAAGTCTGACCATGGTATTAATATTTATTGTCAAGGCCCACAAAAACTTTAGACTGCAAATGATTCAGGACACGACTCCTGTAGATGCACTGTTGGATCCTTTGTAGCAGAATGAAGTCAGTACTTGCACATGGCCAGATATCTAGAATTGGAAAATCAACCATAAAATTCAGTCCATGTTGACATCTAGCTTTCAAAATAATAGTCACAATTATACAAATTACTTTGACAGCCATAATATATCTGGCTGCAGCCATTCCCTTTATTCCATACCGGATGCCTTCTTCCAAGAGGAAAACACTGCAGAAGATCTGCAGGGGAGC
Organism: Aptenodytes forsteri; assembly: GCF_000699145.1. NCBI lineage: Eukaryota > Metazoa > Chordata > Aves > Sphenisciformes > Spheniscidae > Aptenodytes > Aptenodytes forsteri. The sequence goes on along the minus strand of NW_008794665.1, from coordinate 11,065,755 downwards.
AGAGAAATAGGAATTAATCCATTTGATAAGGTGGGTGGAGGGAAGGAACATGAAGGCTGCTTGGTACTTTGTAATTAAGTATTTGCAGTCATTATGAGGAATAACTATTCTAGGTTTATTTTGGTTTGAAACTGAATTTCCTCTGTGTGCTTTAGGAAGTATCAGCAGCTTAACCCATCTGGTACTTTATACCAAGAAAGTGACATAGGGTATTGAGGAATTAATGAGGTGTCTTAGCAATTGGAAGCACAATGATGTTTTTAATTACTTTGTCCAATGATTTTATAGTATTGGAACAATCCATGCTTTAACAGCTGTCTCTTTCTATGGGATTAGGTGTTAGGCATGCCTAAAGCAATTTTGCAGTCAAAGGTTGTAGGTGTTAATTAATGTGAGAATGACCAAGCTTTGCTTGTGTACTCAGCAGAGGCCTGAATTCAGATCAAGATAAATTAGAGAAAGCTGGGTAAAGGCTAGTACAACCAACTTTACAGCAGACTGCCCATCTGCAGCTCAGGCCCAAGGCATCCAAACTGTATTATAAAAAACAAAAAGCAGTAAAAGGCAGCCATCAGCACAAACATTGGATTTAATGTATTCATTTTGCTGTCAAACGTACTTACATTGCAATGATGGTGGCTTGTGCAGCTTTCTGTCATCATTTTGTTTCTCACTACCAGGGTGCTGAGGGAGGCTGAACTAGGATATTTCCTTTTTGCCCAGATGGTCCCAGGCCAATAACTTGAATTCCTGTTTTCAGGCTCACATTTCTCTGGTTAGACTCCTATCGAGAAACATTCCTCTTTACTCCATAAACTATGTCAGGGAAAGATACATCCCCTCTCAAGGGAAGTCTTGAGTAGAAAACCTCTTGAGAACTCCTAAACAGATCTTATCTAAGCAGCATCTGAAGTCTCTACCCATAAGCAGAGCTGTTGTTGCTTTGGCATGCTGATTCCTCCTCTTTTAAGCAAGAATTGACAAGAAGAGATAATTGATAGCTGGGTGAGTTGCTCTGTTTATGTGAAACAATTGCTTGTATGGAAGAGAGAAACGATGGGTTCACTGTGTGAAGGGAGAGAGAAATATCCTTCAGTAAAGATGCCAGGGGTATATGAAATCCCAGCTGCTTTCTGCTGGCCTGTGAGTTTTACAGGAGACAAAGGATGAAGGAGGTCCCCTGGAATCTTAAACAGGGGATTGTTAGTCCCGAGGAGTGTGGAGAGGACTATGGATGCTCCGAGTGATGGACTGATGGCCTTTAATGGAATAACCATCTAGCAAATCTAGGCTGCTGGCTTTCTTCTAGAGGAGCTTAAGGAGAGATGTTTCTAGCACAGCTGTTTGTCCTGCGACCCAAGCATGATACTCTGATACTAGTGTAAAATCTGAGTAACCAGATTTCAAAAGGGACTTTCATTATCCTTTTATTCTGAGAAATCAGGAGAAAATATGATTTTTATCTCAAGTTACATGAGAATGATTGTAGTAGAAGAGACCTGGGGGTTTAGCCTGGGAAGCTCTTCACAGGGTCTGAGGGATGGATGTGGGGCCACCTGTGCTGATCAGAAGGCAGACTGTCTGGTGGGAAGCTACATGAGACTGAGAGAACAATACCTTCTCCCTAGCTGATACAGTGACTTACTTTCTGCCAGCTTAGCAAGCTGAAATGGCTCAGTGTAGGGTTGGAGGAAGGCCAGTGCTGGCACAGAGAGGGTGCAGGGCCACAGTCTGTGATGGACAAAAAAAGCAGGACTGTGGCAGCAAGTGATTAGATCGGCCCAGGCTACTTTGGAAGCAGAGGTTTAATTTTCTTAATTTTTTTAGACTTTGACTGGTTTCATGCTTGTACCTTCCCCAAAAGTTTCTCTCCTGCTCCTTGAGTCCTAGTGAGCTTTCTGTCCTCTGTGTAGCACCACATGGCTCTGGCTGTGCTACATTCCTGGTGCTTTCCACTTCCTCAAAGCAGCTATGCCCAGCAAAACATCTGAGCTGAAGGTGTGAGCTGTTTGGCTAAACTTACTTGTGAAAGTCTAAAAAGAAGCATCCTTGAAACCATAATTTTCCTAAGTAGACAGTTTTGGACATCAGAAGCTGAAGAGGTGGCATGTACAGGGGAGAGAAGTAGTATGGGAAAGAACAGAAGTCTGTTGCTGAGATGATCTGCTGGTGATGCCACATCAAAATGGTCTCTTAGGCACACAGGAAAGTACTGGTTGGATTGGAAACCTCTTCAGTCAAGTGCACGGGAGGCGCTTTGAAGAGGTGGTGCAGCACACGGACAGACAGCTGTTCCTGCCTATGGCCCTGGGACACGTAGTTGAAGTTCCCATCTCTGTTCCTTCTGCATGTTCTCTGCCAAGCTTCAGTAATCCAAATCCCTGTTCAACTGGGAGTCTTGGTGGCTTATGCTGTCCTGACGCACGTAAACAAGAATCACATCTGTGGTGGTTCATCGCTCCAGGCAATTCAGATAGCAGTCCAAAGTGGATGTGGAATAAATAAATCATGGGCTTGGGGAAAAAATAGGTGCATGGATGCATTTCAGAGGTTACTTGTGTTGCAGTTAGAGCGGTTCTTCACTGCCAGTAGTTTCTGGCTGTCTCTTTGCAGTTGTACATAACCCTGTGGAAAGCCACCATAGTGCAGCAATCCATCTTTATTATATGGCTTCCCCATGACTAACTAACAAAGGATGCAAGTGTGGTACATATTTGTGGATGATGATATTGCAGACTTTTATGACTTGTGCTCATACCTCTGGATATTTGTATGTGGCCTCAGTCAGTTTCTGGTACTTCCTTTTTCTTTTTTTATGTCTGTCACCACTTCTAAACTTTGTTTCTATTATATTCAAATGCCCACATGTTTTGTTTAAAGATGCTTGACCAGAAGGTCAGTTACTTTGGGTGTGTAGAATAGTGATTAGAAGAAACTGAAAATGAGCATGTACCATATGTATAATGCACTCTTCCTGTTTGCAGGAATTCGGCAGTGATAGTGGTTGACAGAAGATAAGCAGGTCTGGCTGTCTGCTGATGGGAAGGCCTTCCTCTTGTCATGTCAGTGGGAATCTTTGGTACTTTAAAGGATGAGCTGATAAGCTGCCTGTGCTGGGAGATGATAGATGACTCAGACTGCCCATACCCAACAGCTATGAGCTGGGATGGCTGTTTGCCAAGTTGGGGCTGTAAGTCTTTTCTGACCTGCATGCAGAGGCTTGGGTAATGACAGTCTGATCTGGGAGATGGTGAGCCCTTGCAGCTCCCTTTGACCAGAGGTGGGATTCGTAATGGATGATCATTCCCATATACCTGCTGTGGTTATGGAAGTTACCCCAGGGTTATAGGTAGCATGGTTACCTGAGCAGGGTGCTCAACCCCCATGATAGCACAAAGAGAAATGTATGAATCGATGAGTATCACCAAAATGATGCAGATCCTTTCAAGGTTTGGAAAGCTTTGGCTTAATTTGGGGATTTAACAGCAGCTTTGCCCAGGTCCCTACATATAGCATGTAGTAACAGCTTGTGCCAATGCATGTCTCTCTAATCTCAGTCTGTGTTTTTGTTCTGCAACCTTTTCCAATGAACATTTGACTGTTGGTTTTGAATTTACATTTTATATATGTGATTTATACACAAATTCCTTGCACTGTGCTTTTTCCTAAAGGATGATCAAGATCAGCTGTAGGAACAATTAAGTGTAATACAAATACAAAATATGTACATACGGGTACAAATTTAAACAATAGCCATCTGAATTAAGAAGCCCCCTTCTTGGCAAAAAAAAATTACATATACATAATTAAATGTTGAAAAATCCATGTTATTGTCATGCGAACTCCATAATGGAATTCTTGGTCTTCAGCTTCACTGAAGAAACATACACAGAAAATTAACTCTACCTTTTATTGTATTGTAATATTTCTTTGTTAAATTACATTGGTATAAGGCTTATTTTTGTACCAGTAAAGTAATAAAGGCATAAATGTTCTCACGAAACCACTGTCTCAGGTTAGTAAACATCATTTATTCCCTCAAAAGAGATGCTGTGGTTTACTTTAATGGAGCAACATCTGTTCTTTCAGAATTAAATTAGTTCCCTGAACAATAATTAATAAAAATATTGCCACTAAATACAGCTGGCATATTTTTTATAATAATAATATAAAACCATACAATTGATGGAAACAAGAACACAATAAGTGTCTGGAAACAAGAACACAGTAAGTGTCCTTGTCTGCTTCCCCCCTGCCTCCCCAATGGGTCTCTTGGCAAAGAACTTTACTAGATAATTGAGTTGTTGGTCTGAATGCTTAAACACTGATAGTTCATTTTGCTGGGAAGAGTTGATGAGTTCCTGATAGCAATAACTGTAGAAAGATTTCTAGTTCTTCTGATTGTGTGATGCTATGGAGTTAATAATCTGAAAGCATTGTATTAAGATGCTCCAGAGACTGAGTGTGCAAAAAAGTCCTAATGAAGGGGTTTTCATGTTGTTCCTCCCCAGCAGAGTTCACTAGTCGTGAGAGCGTGTCATTGGCCTTTCATGCATCAGCATGCAGCAGTTCCTTATTCTTCAGAGTGGATTTTGAGAGCTGCAAATAAAAATGAAATTCCTCAAAGTATGAGGAAGAGAATGGTGAGTGTACTCACTTGATTTTTTTTTTATTTTTTAATTCTAAAAATATTAAGCTGCATTGCACTCATGCTGGACATCAAATGGTAGGGTGTTCTTAAGTTTGGTAACCATTTCTACTGTAACTTTGCTCCTGGTCATTCAGTACAAAGAGGTTTACCATCTCACACAACAGCTAAACAGGACAAGTTAACATGCTGATGGTAGAATTAACAATGTTGTAGGAAAGGTAAGTTTTCTGTAAACAATTGAATAGTACATCCATGTTATAGAATGATGTTGAAATATATTTTCCTCTATTGGTAACTAAGGAGAATTACAGGTTGGTCTTCATCCTTTTTCTGTTGGGTTTTTTTGGTTGGGTTTTTTTTTCCCTCTATCAGCTTATGCTATTAAAGAGAAAGGGAAGACTGGATAGTTGACTTAACGTCCCTTTATTTTTAATTTCTCTGGCTGTAATCACTACTTTCAGTAACACCTTTGCCCATTATGTTTACATGTCACTTGATCTGAGACTGACAGTGTCTGTATGCAGGTCAGTTTTCGAAAGAGCGTGCTGGGATTTGTCTTCCCTAGAAGCATGCATCTTCATTGAAAGGGAAACAAGTGGTTAAATTTGGTGGTGGTGGGAAGGTTTTATGTTCCATTATGGAGGAAAAACACTTTCAAACAGTTCAAGCTCCACAACTGTTAACAATGCAGACTATTAAAGGGGTAGCAATCAGCCTACGCACCAGACACACAGATTGAATTCTTGCTGCTTGTCATGTAACCAGAGATAAAAGTGTTTTCCAGTGACTCCGATAAAGTAAATGCTGTCATAATGATTCTGAGCGAGCCTCATCCAGATGTTGCAGACTTCTTGCTGTGGTATTTATTCATAAATCTTGTTAAAATAAAATCAGAGAAAACATGTCTCAATTATAACCATCAAAACTCTGTGACAATGTTCATGCAAATGCAATAATAATCCTAATGTGTTGACACAAAATTTGTGTAATAGGTTATTGGTATATCTGATCCCGCTGATTAGAGCTCACCAATTAGTACAAAACTAACTTCTTCCAAGTGAAAGGGGAAATGTAAGTTCCTCTGTGCATGAAGGATTGGATTATGCCCTTTTTGTGTGTATGCGTATGACTGCTGGGACTTCTACAGTACTTAAAATTCATAAAGATTTCCATATGTATTAACTTGTACGTGCACTCATAACTTACTCCTCTTACTCATCCTATACAATTGTTGTTACCTGATCTTGGTGCATAATACCATTTCATTCAAGACTCTGGTTGTGTAACATAAGGAGAGAAGAATATGAAGATGAAATGGAGTACGTGTGAACAACCTATAGGACAAAACAGTTTGCATAAACTAGGATATCGCCACTCTTCTCTCAAACACTTGAGTGTGCAGCCACAGCAGTCTGCTTTTCATTTCCCTCTGGTAAGCTGTATTTAAAGAAGCAAAAAATACTTTAATACTGCTTTTCCCTCTAAATAATCTGCTGCCCCACTATAGAAATGCTACTCAGTTACCACTGAGAGAGGATGGTTCTGAGCCGATGATTCTGTTAGGATGTGATTGTGCCATGACAGATATAACTGTGAAGCTTTAAGACTGTGAATGCCAAAAAGAAACAACTTAGCTTGGAAATTGTGCCAAGTATAATTTGTAAGCAGAATGAGCACAGGGATAATTCTTGAAGTTTAATTCTTCTTGAAGATAATTCTTCTTCTTGAAGATAATTCTTGAAGTTTAGCCTGTGAATGCCAAAAAGAAACAACTTAGCTTGGAAATTGTGCCAAGTATAATTTGTAAGCAGAAGAAACAACTTAGCTTGGAAATTGTGCCAAGTATAATTTGTAAGCAGACTTCTTCTTGAAGATAATTCTTGAAGTTTAGCCTCAACGTTATAGCTGGATGAGCTTTTCGGGGACTGAAGTGCTACAACAAAGTGTTGAGGGTATCAACAAGTTAAGGCATGACTGGCCAAATGTATCTTAGCAAGTTCAGGAGCATTCAAAGTAGCTGAATGGAAGAAGACTAAGCACACTTGGTTATTTGACATGCTTGATTTGACATGCCCCTTGACTAAGGGGCTTGTTGCCCCTTAGTAACTTGTTTGTGAGTCTGAGCCCATGGTTAGAGAAGTTAAGACTCCTGTTAAAAATTTGTAGCAAACTTGATAGAAACAAGTTCTCACACTGCAGGGCAGAAACCACAGAGCTGAGGCTTGTAAGTTGCAAATTGATTCTCTAAGCCACAACTGTGCAAGCCCAATGGCTTTATCTTTCAGTAACATTGTGTACTGTTGCAGGTGGTTCCCTGGGATTCAGGTATGCTCTGATTGCTTTAACCCATACCAGAGGAATTTTCTGCCTATCTCTGACCACTGGCAGGCACTTCCTCCTCTCCCATCACTACCAAATTGGCCTACACAGCTTCTGGGTTGTCACAGACAGCTACCACTTTCATAGTGTAGAGCAATGTGCAGAAGAGGTGTGCAACTGTTGCACTAATACCTGGGTTTAAGGATTTTTGCATCCTGTCTTGATGCTAACCAGGTATCAGAAAATTCTCTTCAATTCAGATTAGGTGAAGGTGAAACTGGAAATAAAAGAACATAAAACATCCCAAATGAAACCCAGCTTACAAACTAGATCCAAGTTACGAATCCCTAAAGAAATTATAGGTGAAGGAATGAAAGAAAACCACACTTGATATAAATTCACTGATCTACAAAGTATTTCTCTTTGTACTCAGAAGAGTTCCTTTAGACTCTTTCCTCATGAGAGATTGTGTCCTCATGCATGCCCTACATCTCAGACTTGCTTTATGAAGAGAGCTCTTGGAAGAGGATCCTAGCTCTTACACCTGACGACTTGTAGTCCTCCAGGGGTTCCTTTCAGTCGTTCTATTTTCCCCTCCAAAATGCATTTACCTTTGAGTTATACAGGGAATACACTTTTACCTTCTGCTGGTAAAAGGACTCTTTCACTTTTTTGAAGATGCAGGTGCTACTTTTGCAGACTGGATGACATTTCCTCTCCTGGACTGGCCTAGGGGTCATTCTTTAACTCTGAGAGTTATTTTCATCCCCCTCGCTCCCACAGTGAGCCAATTTGTACGCTTCAGTGTGAAGTGTCTCCATCTACTAAGCCTGTCTTTCTTCATGCACAAGCTGATGTAAAATGTATGTAGTTCATTTTTTCTTTTGAGAGTGGATGCTTTGGGTAAAAAATAGGATTGGAGTGATTGACTCTTCAAATCAATCTCTGGTACTGTAACACACAGAATTGAGCTGCATAGGTTTCTTTGTCCTTGCAAACCACACTGCGAGGCAGGAAAATATTATTCTCTGTATTATACCTAGCAAACCAGAGCATGAAGAGGCTTAGGAGGAGAATCCTCCAAGGATTTCAGCAGTCAGTATTGTTTAAGTGCCCCTCTGTGGCTAAATCAGTGTGCAGGCCACAAGCCTCCTACTGAATACTGTAAGTACGAAAACTGCCTTTGCATCTTAAGTCCTGTGTGATCCCAGAACTGTCCTCATCCCACCTGGGCACAGGAAACGAGCAGCTGTCTTCAGCTTGACGTCCCTGCCTAGGCATTTCTCTGCCTGCATTTTGAGGGTCCAAGAAGAGATTGAAGGGGGTGGAGAAACTTATGTTCAAAAGCTGTTAAATAGCAGTACAGTGGCCCGCTGCCTAGGCAGTGCATTTGGGAAGTGGGGAGAGAAAGGTTTGATGCCCAGCTTTTGTTAAATGTTCAAAACCTTTAAGGATTTCAAGTCTTCCAGCAGAATAAGCAGTAGCCTGGCAACTAAAACATTTTATGTTGGGAATAACTTATCCTCTCTCACAAAACATCCGAGCAGAAAATAATGCCAGAGTTACTGGGCCAGAGTGGAGTGGACTTGCTGGTGGGTGGAGTCAGCTTGGCAGAGAAGGGTCAAGTCCCTGCTCCACAGACATCACGTGCTCTCTGTTAGAGTGTCACTCTGTCAAAAAGGTACTTCCATCCCCTTATGGTGCTGGCTTCTGCTCTCCTTGTCCCTACAGCTCCAGTGTCACTGTGTTGATCACAGCAATTCCCAGGTCTCCTAAGTAATTTGCCTCCTACCCTACTTAACAAGAAAGCTTATGGTTGAGCAGGGAGTTGAACCGACTGTCAGGCTAGTGCCCTGCAGGTTTAAATAACCATCTTTCCAGTAGTTAACTTGATATTTGTTACCCTTTATTTCTTGGGCTTCTAGTTGTTAGTCAGGATATCAAAGCCAGAGGTGTCTTGGTGAAAGACAAAATAGCAAGTTGTAAAGGAGGAGTGGAGGTTTACAGCAAATGTGAAAGTTCAGGCACTCTTACTGGAGCACACATGTTCAGTATGGGCTGAAGGAGTTTGCAGTGATGTGGCTTGCTTGCTAGTTTGGATGCCTGTTATCTCCAGTTGGCATTGAGCACACTGTGCCTCTGGGGTGGTTTCAGCCAAAAGGAATCTTTTGTGCTCACCAAAAGCACTCTGGGATCCAAGCCAAAAGTGGGGATGACCTCTGAAAGCAAACTATCACTCTCAACTGAAGTGTCATGTTCTTCACCTCCTCTTAATGTTGCTCTGTTGCTGGTGTTGGACCATGGGTGGGTGCTTTGGGAGGAGGTGGAAGATGTCCCATATGAACTGCTATGTCTGCCATCTTGTGCTCCCAAGCCTTTGATAGTCTGGCATCTGGAGAAACAGTAGTGTGGCATTTGCTAATATCTTAGAGTCACCTAATCCATTTGGTTGATTTATCCATCTATCTTGCTCTTAAAATCTTGGGGTGTGGTACCGCTTCTCATTTTCATGCTGCAAAAAAGAGTTGTTATTTCCAAGACTATGAAGCATCTGCCAGTTAAAAGCTATAAACTGTATTTCCATAACCCTTTATTGTCTCAAAGTGTGTATCTAAGGAAATATCTCAGCAGATGGAAGTAGTATTGACTCATTGTCTAATGGATCTACAACAAAAAACACTGCTCTAAGGAGGGCAATCTAAGGACTGTGGTCCAAAACCTACAAGTAATAGCTGAAATTTAATCATCACCAGCAAGGGAATGAGTCTATGCCAGGAATTACTGCAGGAAAAAAAAATGTTTTGGACAGAACAAATACTTCCTGAAGGATGGCTGCATGGCTTTCTGCTTATGATTGGGAAAGTTCAGGTTAAGTTTGCTGAGGGAGATATTTCTGCAAAATCTCTCTTGATGAAAGTCAGGTCCTTAATTTAAAAAGGCTGTCATACTGTCTGCGATCTATTTATCAGAGTAGGATGGAAGACACTTCTCTTCAAATTTATAGTCTCGTCAGCTTGTAAATGTAGAAATAAACTGAAGTAGAAAGTGTTGTGTTATTTTAAAAACTGATTGCTTTCTGGAAAAGACCTCTGTCTCTGCTTGTCTCATTATTGTGACAGCAGTTCTCTGATAGCAGGATGCTGCCACTCCTCATTAGACAGGCAAACACATAGGTACTTTTGTGGGGGCTGCTGTGTTGTCCTCTGTATGGACTTTGTCCTCTGTCTTCCCAGATTGCCTTTTGTGGGCTACTGCAATAGAGCACTGGGAAACTCTTGATTTCAAAGGTGAGAGTCTTGTACTTATGGCTTCAATTTTCAGCTGTTGGAGCAGTCCCATAATCTTAATCTACCTGAAAGGTGTGGGATGGGATCCCTGTGCACTAACTTTTTGATGTCTAAATAATCCAAACTACTGACTGAAGTCCTCTTTGTAATCAGTGAACCACCTTTAGAGACTGATCTGTCTGGTTCTATTACACCGTTTGTAAAGTGACAGGCTCGGATGCTTAAACTTAGGTGAAAGCAATGTCACTCATTTTTCTTAGACCACCCTGGAAAGGGTTATGGTCAGGCATAGGGGACCAGATGTTCAGAGGAGCTCAGCTCTCAGGTTAGGCACTTAAATGAGGTCAGTTTTTCACCTTTGTTTCTCTCAACATAGACTAGAAGGTGCTTAGCAGGGCCGCAAAGTGCGTTTTTGAAATCTCAGCTTAATGTCAAAAATAAAGCAATGACAAAAGGAGCTGGGTCTGATGCCTCAGGAAGTTGCAGCATTTTAGCACCATTGATCTCAAGTTGGGGAAAGAGTTGAAATGCTTCAACAGAAAGTTCATAGAGTGCAGAGGTCTTTTACTTCATTATTTTGTAGCGATAACAGAATATTTCAGCATCTATAAATTGTACTGTTAGTTTTGTTAATCTCTCATGGGCTGCAGGGCCCATATGGGGATGTAGTTCCAGAATATTTTGTGCCTCTATCCTCCATTTCTCAGAGCACCTTCTGCTCATCTTGGCTGTATCACGTGCAATGCACTCCTTTTTGTCTGTGGTGCTTCTCTCTCTCCTCTGTCCCAAAGCAAATGCAGAACTGGACCTTCAGAGTGTGAGAACAGCCACTGCAACAGAGATGATAGGAAGAGAAAGTGCTTGATTTAATGCATATGCTAGACCAACAGAGGAACCACTTGCTGGAAAACAACCTAAATGGGATGAACTGTAGTTATAAATAAATCGTTGCTGGTGCTTGTATGGCAAGTTTGGAAGCTTGTCACAGCACCTGCTTTTTATTATGCTGCTCTTCGTGAACATTTGACACAAGCCCTGACTTGTACAACCACAACATTTGTCTGCTCTTTTTCTTCAAACAAACAAGCAAGCCTGCTTTGTTCTGTTCAGGAAACAAAATCTGCAACCACGCATTAAAAACCTGAGGAATGCAAAGTGCAGCCAGCCTTTACCCTCTGGCAGCCATCTTTCAAAAGGGATTGGATTCTTAAATACACAGGGGTTTGGAGGAAGTCTTCAACTCTAAGCGGGTTTGTCAGGCCTGTGAATCCCACCAAATCTGACTAGAGATAGACCATGTTTATAGCAGCCCCCTCCTTTCGGACGTGCAGATGTCCGCAGTAAACAGCTGCTGCATGAAAAGAATAGGGCACAGGGTTTGTGGCAGCTAAGAAGGGCGTGTCCCCCTGCCCTGCTGCTGGGGTGCATCAGCCACTGAGAAGGGGGTGGGCTTGGAAGCTGGAGCGAACAACATCCATAGTCAGCATGGGAAGGGTTGGCAAAATCTGTTGACCTGAACCAGGAGTTCTTCCATAAGCTCTGTGGCTCCTCAGGAGCATTGCATTAGGAGAAGCTGAAGCAGAAAAGTGCTTTGGCCAGAAGAGCAAGCTGCTATTGCTTTCTCCCCCACACCCCATCAGCAGTTAGATATGCGGAATTTGCAGTGTGCAAGGCCACAGTGCAACAATAATTGTTTTCCTACTCATAAAAAGCTGGAACCTTTAAAAAGGGTGGGATGGATGCTTGGATGCTGGGCACAGCACAAGGTCTTGGTTCTAGCTCTTTCATTTAGAAGACAGTAAACATTTGTCCCCATAACAAGCAATGTTTTATTTTGTTTTAAATTTCTGTACATTAAACGTAACTTATTTGCATCAGTGGATAGCTAAACTGTATCAAAGGTATGTATATCCAGTTTTGGGTTTTGCCTATTAAGGTGATTTAGATAATAATTTTAAATTATTTTTCACATTAGTAGTTTGCTTTTTTCCACATGGTATTTCTATTTGATTTTGTGTTGTTGCCTTGAGCATTAATAAAAATTGATTTAGGCAATAAACTTTGTGGTGGCAATCCAATAAAGAAGGGAGACCCTGTAAAGTGGTATCGAAATAGGAGACATTGTGAATTGCTTGAGCAACAACTTTCCCATTCAGGTGCCAAACTGTCAACAAGTGGCACTAACTTCTGTGCATAGCCATGCTGCTGTAAGGTAAGGACAGACTGGTTCTTTCTCCCTACAAATCCAATAAGATCTTGTTCCTTCTAAGAAAGTATTATTTTAGGGTGGTATGGAGGTAAATAAGACATATGATAGCAAGATCTAGTTGGGGGCATCACAAAAAACTCTCTGTGCTGTAGGTATAGCACAAAGTGCTTTGGCACAAATCTGTCACTCAGCCTGCTTGTCAGGTGTTTCTGAACTTGTGTTAGAGGAGTGAGTTTTGGGAAACTGAGGTACCACACTTTTTCTCCCCTTTTCTCTGTTAGAGAAAATGATGATGAGAGGGAACAAGGGTACCCTGGCAGGGTACGGACAAAAGAGCTGCAGTACAAAAAAAAGTTGTATTGAAATGATAAGGTACTGCCCACTTCCTTTAATCTAGAGCTCCTGAATTCCTCAAAAACAAGCCTGAAAAGAAGACAAATGAAATACAAGTAAACAATTAGGCAGTGACATTTAAACCTTAAATGTTGACTCTTATCAGGAAGTCTATTTCATGCAATGCTGCACTTAGGTGCTGGCTTAGTCCAAATGAGCGGTCTTTGTGCTACGTGCTATGAAGGTCAAAGCAGAAGGATTGACTGTGTTGCAAAGAGTCCAAACTGAGTACAAGACTGAGCTGCAGAAGGACAGATGAGCCCAAGCGCGAGAGAGATTTGGATGGTATGGTAAGTAGCGGCCATCCTTTACCTGTCTTCCCATTCTCAGATGTTGTGTTAGTATCTAGCCAAGGAGAATTCTGCTGAGGATTTCCAATGAGGTTGTCAGTGAGGCTCTGCAAATATTTACAGCTGCTTTCAAAGAGAAGAAAGGACAAAGAGGCAGTTTCTTAGAAAGTGAGGGATTGAAGCCACAGTTTTTACTCCAGATGGCAAATCTTGCCAAGTTGTTGATGAAATGGGTGGAGTTTCCCTTTCTTCTGCATTTTCTTGCTTTGTAATTTTTTCTCCCATGCAAAATCATTGTTTCTTTATAGGAATAAGTCAAAAGGATGTTTTTTCTGTTGAAACTCTGATAGTAGGAATAATGCCTAGTTTCCTACCGACCCTAGCTGTGATGAAGTGAAAGTTAATGTTGCTGTTCGAAGGAGCTGGTCTATTGCAACAGAACTCCTGCAGGGGCCTTTGAAAATCCCTGCCAAAATGTCTTCAAAAAGTATTTACATAGTGTGTGTAAACAGTGATTTGCACCCATGAATGAGATCGCTGGTTCTGTCACTAGTTAAAGCATTATAAACAGCTCCGTGTTATCAGTACAGATATGTTTTCATATTCAAGAACTGTTTAAATTTTCTAACATTTAAGGAGTGCATCAAGGTATGTCATCTTGTACTACACCTTACAGATCAATGCTTTAAAATTCATAAGACCACTCTTCTAGTGCTCTGTGACACATCTGTGAAGTTGAAGTGCTGCCTACCCTGTTGTGGGGCTAGTCCTGTTCAGGATGGCTTAACCAGATTTTAGGTTTCTGTGGTGCATAGTAGAAAATATGAAATTTGAGGTAGGGTTACAGCTAAAGTGCTGTCAAAATCTGAGACCATCAGTTAAAGACATGAATTTAAAAACTGTAATTTGATCTGTATGCAGCTACAACTGTAAAAAGCATTGCTCTAAAAGGGAAATCACCTTGAATTAACAAAAATTTAATGAATATAAAAATGTTGGAATGAGGATAGGGAGTAAGGTAAGGGGCTAACAGGGAACCTGCAGGTGAAACGGAAAATCCACTTGGAGCAAACACCTCTGCATCCTTACCAATCAATGTATGATATTGCTGATCAGTGGTTTGTTTTTCAGTAAACCAGCTGAAAAGCTTATGGGAATATTTGAACTGCCCAGGACTCAACAGTGCTTGCTGTGAATGGCATAACGTTGCACAGTGCTTTGGTAGGCCCTGATGTTCACTAAGAGCCTTTCAAAAAGGAGATATCTTCGCACCCCTGCCCGCTACAAACCCACACAGTTATTCAACGTCCAGCAGCTTCTGTGTCTATGTGTGTTGGTTCTCATGTGATGCTTCACATATTGGGCTGGTGAAATGCCTGGAGACATAAAGAAGCGGTATAAGGGAGATGCTGGTCTGGCAGGAAGTTTGCTGGCAAACGCTGTTTGCATTCAGACTGTGCAAAAACGCGATGACCAATGGCTCCCAAGAGGGGAAACGTTCCTTTGGATGGAGGAGTGCAGAGCAGAACCTGTGCCTAGCTCTAGCTGGATATCTTAGTGCAGGCTCAGTGTAGGTGCTGGAAAGAGTCAGAGAGGTGAGGGAGGAGGAGCTGCTCTGGAGGGAGTGGGAGGTTAGGAGCTGTCTGCAGGCCTGCGCTGTTTGATGGACAGAGGAGGAAGAGCTTAACCCAGTGGGACAAAGATAATTTCCAGTCATCTCAAGTAAGCTTTGACTACAAAGAGATTGGGAATCCCTGATCTGAGGCTTACGCTGCATTAATGTAACAAGCCTGATTTTTGCTAGCGGAAAGCCTGCAGCCATGGATATGGCCTGTGGTGCTGGATGTCAGAGAGTATTTAAAACCATAAATATTTTATTTGAGTCAGAAGAATTCACAGTGGAGTAGCCCAGACAAGGGAGCATTTCTAAAATGAAAAAAGAGAAGATAAGGTAAAGATAAAAGGAAAAAAAATATTTTTAAAAATGAAGTAAAGGGAATGAGTTGATCTGTGTAATGATGGAAGAATAAAGGACTTCAAAGCTGTGTGGACTTGGCTTGAGAGACAGAGGAACAGCAGGATTTAAGGTTGTAGTAGCCTAGCAAGGACTTTACATCCACTTTTACTTGGGAGAGACTTTTCTGGGCTCTGGCATGGATATGAGCTGTCAGTGAGTTCTTACACAAGTTTAGAGACACTGAGTTGGTGGGAGTGGTAATGCCTTGTGGAGACCGGCAGCAGGGGAAGAGTCGGAGACTGCAGCTCCACCATTGTAAGCACACTGTATGTGAAGAATCTTGTCTAATAGTGACCCTGCCCCATTTTCAGCTGCGCTGCTAAATGCAGTGCAATAAAACAGAGTTAAAACCTGAAAAATCCAGTAATAAAGAACTTTTTATCCTCCTTGTCTTGATCCTGGAAGTGGCTCCCAGCTTTTAGGAAATGAATAAGGGAAGAACCACTCTACTTGAAAGACTTGTCCATGTCCTCCAACATCTCCCCAGTTCCTTGAGCTGCTGTAGCTGCTAGTTTTTGGTTGTTTCTCAATGTATTGCTGAGTGTCTAGAGAGTGGAATGTAGCTTAGAGTAAAATAATTCTTTTGAAAAAAATAAGACCTGCTGTAGTTTTAGATCTCTTTCAGGCTGCTTTCTTGTGGTGGCTGGTCATAAAGGAGAATCAGATTCTTACCATCTGAGAAGGATGTCTTTCCCACATTGCTTTTAACTGCAGAAAATCTCCCATCAGTTTCTGATAGCGAGGGGAGCACAAGAACATGTGCTCAGGATACGCAGTAAAAAGCTGTCTGAACTCTGGCAGTGTAAGGCACTGAGAGGTGTTGGTGTGGGGCAGCCAGTGGTCTTGGTGCTGGATTTCCAGACTTTTTGCCTTTAGTAAGGAGAGGCTGATGGCTGAGTTGTGTTGCTGAACTTCACATTGTTTATTTGAGTGGAGAATATGGAATTAATCCTTGCGTGGCAATCTGTTCTGTCCATCTGCATGTGCAGAGCAATATGTACCTTTATAGGAAGGAAACATTAGCCATTTTTTCTTACGGAAAAGGATTGTGAAATGTGTAGATCCTGTGAAGACATACAGCTAATGTCTTGTCATTAGCTAAATTGGAAGGGCAAAATTCTGCCTGTCTGCTTCCTGACAGTCCCAGGCATTGGTCACTATTTTTTTGTTCTCCATACAATACCAACAGGGACTTGGTTTTCAGCTTGGCCAGTCTCTTAAACAGGTCATATCTTTTGCAATTCCACTTTATAGTCATTGCATTGATAAACATCCTACCAACCCCAGTGTTTAAGTTCACAGTGGGAGGGAAAGCGTCTTCCTAGTCAGCAATATCACTAGATGAAAGAGATTTTGAGGATGTCAGTTTATACAAAATATTTTCTAGGGGATAAATGGAAATGGGTCTATTTTGTAAAGTTTGGAGAAGTCCTCCTGACCATTTCAAAAAGAACATTTTGAGCCCCCCACCCCTTTTTATAATTGTTTTTCTTCACTCCTTAAAGAGTATTTCTAGATTATTTTTTGACTCTCAAATGAAAGTCAAACATTGTTTTCTCAAAACAAAATGGTTTGGTCACTGTGCTATTCCCCAGAATTCTGTTTGGAAAGAAGTTTTGAAGGAATTTTTTTGGGGGGACAGTAAAGTGTCAACATTCCTTGCTGAACTTACACTGATCCCTAACAAGTCTCTGCAAGAGGGGTTTGTATCACTGTGGTTGTACTTTCTTATCAAGACCAGATGCCTCTTCTACAGGAAAAAAAAAAAGTCCTCTGCTCCTTGAAGGCAATACTGTTTCCAAAATATTAGCTGTTTGCTTTCTTCAAAATAAATGCACCTTGCTATGTGGCTTTTGGGGTAAATATTGACACAATTAAGTTCCCTGCATTTTTCATTCTACAATGTACGTGTCTAAAACAATACTTGCAATATAATGACTAATTTTCTATGGTATAATGTAAACATTGGCGTGGTTCTTATATTTATGTGTTTACCTTTGACAACCCAGCCATAAACTTTAATTTAAAAGGTACTGAATGAGCTCAGGGTATTTTTTCCAGGGTTTGTTATAATAACATGACTTTTATATAAGAATACCTCGCTCTTTTCTTGCAAATCCCTGAGCAGATTTCAAGGCATTCAGTTTCACTGTTAAAAAAAAACAAACCAAAACCAACCAACCCTGGGACTGCCCTTATCCTTTCTGAGCCATCTCTTTACAGTTTCAGGCACTGATTTCTGTGGGGCAAAGTAAATGTTTGCTGTTAAATAATTAAAGGCATTTTTTTTTTCCTTAAACCGATAGATAGCACTGAAATTTAGACTCTTTTCCGGCAAGATTTTCTCCTCTATATTCTGGCCTCCCCACAGACACTTTAACAGTTCTGCACATTTTCAGTCTTTTGGAATTTATTACTTTTATATTAATACAGTTCTTTGCTAATTCTCTAATTGCAAAGATTCTCAGCACTGAGGAATGCTGCAGATAGCACACCCTGAGCCATGCAGTCACACTAAGTCTCCTGACTCCCGGAGATGGTCTGTATGACTGTAAATACCTCCTTCTCATGGCTGTCAGATCTCATAGTGAGTACCTCTGCATGGCATGATTGTCTGTGTTCAGGAGGGGATGGGCAAATATTTGGGCTGCTTAGCAGAAGGAATCATATCTTTCCTTTGAAGCTGAGTGGTTTAGGAGATTTCAATGCTATGTTCAGGTAGATAAATGGAAGCTTAGCAGCTTCTCTCTTCCAACTCCCCACCAATATTTGACCCCACTTAAAGGTGTGAGCCGAACTGACTATGTGATTTCTTCAGAGTGCGCAGAAGACTGTTCATTGGTTGTATTTGGATCAAAACTATGTGGGAGAGTTTGGCAGAATAACATATGTATGAAATTATTCCTCTGCCATAATGTTTGCATGATTAGGATTTCTATCACATTACAAAAACAAAACCCCAAAAAGATACAGGCATACACTTAAAAAAACCCAAAAAACTTCAAACAAAAAAAAAATTCAAATGCTTCTGATTAAAAGGCATGAAGCTCCTCTCCTAAAGAGGAAAATCCATGTTAAATTTGGTTGAAGTTTGGCAGCCTTCAAGCAAGTGAAGTACACATTAAAATATTAAAATATTTTATGCAATTTCACTCCTGGGTTATGATACACTGGTGGTTAATCTAGAATGACAAGTAGTTTTGCTGGGGATGGTCTTTTTCTTTATTTGCGCTCCTTAATCACACAATGGATGCTTAAATGAGATGTTCACTCTAGAAAAGAATTTTCTCTTTAGAAAAAAATGCCGGCTATATCCTGTTTTAAGTAGTCCTGATTTCTGGTCACCTTGATTTCAGTTTGACTCTTGAGTATTTGGGATGCTGAACAATGGGGTTTCAGGTCACTTTTGCAAATGTAACCTACGTTCTTGACTCTTGTTGTTGGTTAGATTGTAAAAAGAATCTGAAAGATTTTGTAGTTGAGATTAATTAAATCTTGAGCTGGGAATTAGGAGTTTGGAGCTCTGCTCCTAACTTTGCCACTGATTGGCTTTTATGGCCAGGAGTTACCTACTCCTTTTTGGTCTTGTTTCCTTTTCCAGGGTTTAGCTAATGTCACTACAGGGATTTTCGAGTTCTCTGTACGTATGTAGAGTGCTTAGTGCTTAGCACAGTGTGGTCCATTTTCAGTGACTCCTCTAGGTTATACAGTAATATAATAGTCCTGATGAAAGCAATGGGGTGGAATAGGTATGTTGCTGGCTTGTGGAGCTTGTGGACACGCTTCCTTTTGGCAGGATAAGTCTTCCAACATGTAGTGTATTGTGCTTTCTTTCAAGCATCTCATTCAACAGAATTTTAGAAATGGCTGCATGTGCAGCAGTCTTGTTCCTCTGAGCGTGTGTGGGTAGTGAAGACATGCTGCTGTAAGGTAATACTTATTTTTGGGATACTAATATCAGAATTCATCAAAAAGTCTTATTATAGCTTTGGAATAAATTGGTGTATATGTGCTGATTATCATAGCTGGGTATATCTTTTGGGTGAAAAGTCCCTTTGTCAAAGATACATTTTGGGATTGACTGCCTGTTGCATCCAGTAAAAAAGAGAAAGTGAAAAACATACATTGTCGATGATTTTTTTTGAAATGAAGTATTTCAGTTTTACTACTGAAATAACTTGTGTTGTGGTTTGCTTGTAATTAACACTAAAAAAAAAGATTAAAAAGTAACATGGAACAAGAACCACTGGTTGATTTAAATTATTTTCACTTGTCCATAAAAACAAAAGATGACTGAAGGTTTACCTGAAGTATGTGTGGTGTTTGTTCTGGGTTATTTTGTTGTGGTTTCCAGGAAAACAAATATTAATTGTTCACTCATCTTTTAATGTGTGTTTTTTCTTATTTGATTAGTCAGTTCTTACAGGATGAGCTTGGTGTCTGAGTTTCTAAGACTACCACTGAAAATAGAATAAAAAAAGGAAGAAGGAAGAAATAGAAGGTATGGAAGAAGGCGGTGTTTGCTGCTACTTGCATTTTGCATGTATATGTATATAAGGGGGCTCGAAGCATAGTTATCTAATGGTCAAGATCATCAGGGAGTTTTTTCCCCTTCTGTTAAGAAATATGTCTGGAAAGCATGCTGATTGTGCTTGTCATACAGCTGAGCAGTCATGTTGTGACAGGTATTAGAGCATGTTCCAATATGCTTGAGTAAACATACAAAACTTTAATCTTGGTACATTGTTTCTTCTTTAAGGAAGTTACCATGTTATAATGTTCATCTACTATTTCAAACCCGACTGTTGTCCAAAGATTCAGCGCGGGAGAGGAAAGGAGAGGAGATGTTGAAGATGAAAGTCATATCAATACCATAAATGAGAAACTTGGGCAGTGCAAGAGAATCTGTAACAATATTGACATCTAGTAAACTTCGGAAAAATATTTTTCCCATTATCCCCAAGTTAGAATAACTGAAAAGTTGTCAGGATTGTTTTGTGAAACTCCCAGTAAAAATTCATGAAAACACATGGATTTATTAATTATTTTGCTATAAAATCTTGGGAGACTGAAGATACCAAGTAAGTGTCAGAAAAAGATACTTCCATACTCATCTGCAGTGTTTGGGTAGCTTCTGCCTTGAAAATACAAAGTAGATAAGAGACAACCCTTCTTGGTCTCACGGGTGTAATGAAGCAAGGCTTTTTGCTGTTCTACCTTGTCAGTCAGAGCACTTCCCCATTTGCAAGTGTACAAATATCCCTTATGCTATAGCTAACTGATACTTTTTTCCCCTTCATGTTTAAATGATGCATGTGATAAGTATCTAGTACTGCCTTCGGGAAGCTTCTTAATAATTTCTTTGATCTGAAATAGAGTCCACATTTTAGTTCCTTTGCTTTCATCCCAGCTCAACTCCCATGGCATGCCCTTACCTATTTTTTCCCCATCATACTGGTCCAGGTTGTGCTGCCCAAACTTGTACAATATTTTATCAAACACGCTGTCCTACTGACTAGAAAAGATTTGATTTGCTGTGGTGGCACTTGGGCTTTGGAGGACAATATTGTATTTCTTTTTCACACCTGCAGCACCTAGCTTGCCTGTTTTTAAAAAGGAGGCAAAGAAAACTGATCCAGTAGCACTGCAGGTTCTCCACATATGTGGGGGGTAAAACAGGGGCCCTACTTCCTCAGGAGCCTCTTATTTTTCTCTGATTTTTCTGTCTTCCTTACTCTCTGTTCTCTCAGTAGCCTGTTTTGTTTCTCTCAGTAGGTCTTTAGCTTTTGGCTCCCTCCTCCCTCCCCAGACTTTTATGCAGGTTATTTAAGGACTGACTTCCAAGTCCCAGAACTTCCTAAGAGCTTTGTTATCTGTAATGCAAATTATATGCTTAAAAATATGAGGGATGGCAACCAGAAACAGAAGTTTCATTTCTTTGCTATGTTTTCACATAATTCCTTTATTTCTCTCTTTTTGAGATTGATTTAGTGGGTTTTGAACTGGCAGAACGTGGTGATGGTTTTAAAAATATGTAAAGCACTTGGGCAAGGTAGCAGTATGGGGCAGTCCATAGTGGGTTGAGAGGTCTCAAGACTGTGGCTGTGCAGGGCCACAGTGAAAGGAGAAGCTGAATGTAAGGGGGAACTGGGGGGTGGGGATAAACACAACTCTAAAGCCAGAAGCTCAGAGCTTTATTTCTGTTTCTTCACTGGTAAAGCAGCCCATCATATTATAAGTGCTTCAGGAGGAGGAAAGAGGGCTGGAAAGATTCCTGCTCCCACAAGCAGCAACGTAGTAGACCGAAAAGGGCCCTCAGAGCGTCTATTCTCTGCTTTCCTACAGGCCACAGCACATTTGTACAGAGCACTTTACAGATGCTGTTTCAGCTGCACAGATGTGAGGCAGCTAATGCCAGTTTGCCTGAGGTGATGCGGGAGTCTGTATCTAGCGAGCTAATGCGTGTGGTGTAGAGGCAGCAGCCTAGATGGAATTGGACTTGCTTGTGTTTCTCAAGAGTAATAACCTACTCCCGTTTTGCAACCAAATGACTCTTGGGCTGCAGTCTCCAGGCCCTGAATTAGAAAGGCGTGATCCCTGGCATGCGTGGAGCCCTGGTACAGGGTGGATAATTATTCTTTTGTATATCCATATGTATAATGTCTGGCAAGTTCTCTGTGTTCATTGACTTTCCGACTGAGTTGGCCACATTTCAGATGCCAGCCTTCGCTCTGGATGGAGCAGGTAGGAAACGAAGTTATGTTCCTTGGTCAGTATAAGAGCTCCAGGATCTGGTTTCAGTCTCTTTTTAAAGGAAGCACCTGTATTGCTCAAAGCAGCCATCTGAGGATCCTATACAAGACAGAAGGCAAAATGAGGAGAGAGATCAGAGCAGGCTGCAAGTAAGAAGCAAACTTGATGGTACATATTCGATAGGTTACATCAGCATCTCTTCTCCTCCCTCCCCTTATACTCAGTGACACAAGAAGCTGCTTACAGCCAAAAAGAACCATAATCCCTAATTCACTTTATGAATCTGGCCCCTTGATATTCATGAATAAAACCCAAGCAAGGCTTTATAAAGAATATTTCCCATCACTTGTTAATAAAATCTGAAACCATAAATGTGCAACCCATAGCAAAATTTTATGCCAGCTACCACTGCTATAGCCAACTCAGAAGGTAGAAATGTAGCTAAACAGTTCCATCCCTGATCCTCTCTCTAGCTGGAAGAGTCTTGCTCATTTATAAAGGGCTGGACAAATTCCAAATTCCCTTAGCAAGAATGAAATCTAACAGCAGGAAAGCTTGCTTTCTCACAGCCTAAGGCACATCAGTCGGTGTTTTTTCCTATGTACTTGGGCTATGTGTATTCCTCCAGGCTGTCTGAAGGTCCTTCTTTTTTGCCCATACTCTAATAATGTCCAGCAAAGCCCTCCATCCCCCTCTTTGAAATTTCTCACTTAATTAACTTGTGCCTTTGACATCCTTCCTCTTGGCTGTTCCAAAGCTGAACTGTGGTTGTAACCCTTGCCAACTGCAGCAAGGCTTGCTGGAAGCTGAACGATATTTATATGGTTTCTACTTAACTGTGTACTTTTCAGATATGCTCAACTGAATTAGAAGCCAGTTATATTAAAAAATAAGTCACTTATGAAACTGGGAATTAGAGCCTTTTAAAATGTTAAACCAAACCCCTGTTCAGAAAAGGCTGGAGTAAATATAACTTCATAAACAAATCCCTAAGGTTGGATTTTTTCCACTTTTTTGTTTTTGTTTAGGCTGTTCTCTTGCTTCCTTACAAGAGAGATGATATTTCTTTTCCACAAGAGAGAGCATTTATCTACTGCAACATTCAAGGATTTTAATGCTCTTAACATTAGACAACATGGTGTGTGAAGGGGCCTGTTATTTCTCTTGGGTTCTCTTATAGAATTTTTGCTTCATTCTTTGCACATTTAATCTCCTGCTCATTTTGGCTGAGAATACCTCATGCAGCCATGTTTAAGTCAGTATTTGAATCTGCTCCAGAGAGCACAGGAAAATGCCAGAATTTACTTTGTGAACTTGAGTCACCATTGCTGGGGGATGTTTTTGACATCTCTTTTTGGTCCTTGTTACAGATTAAACTTCTGGATGCTGGTGGTTAGTTGCTTCAGAGATGTCAATGCAGTGTTTCAAGTGAGGCAGAGTGGAAAGTCATCTGAAGGACGATATCTCCCTCCGAGAAGGTTTGAGATGGTGCAGTATCGTGTGGTGCCGCAGAAAAATTGTTATATCTGGATGTTGGGGGAATTTTACTACCATGTCATCCACAGGTGGATTGACTGAATTTTGCAGTACTTTGTTTTTCTCAATGTATTGGGTTTGCATGGCCAGGTTTTGGTAGTGGGGGGACTACAGCGGTGGCTTCTGTGAGAAGCTGCTAGAAGCTTCCCCTATGTCCAATGGAGCCAATGCCAGCCAGCTCCAAGACAGACCCGCCGCTGGCCAAGGCTGAGCCCATCAGCAACGGTGGTAGCACCTCTGGGATAACATATTTAAGAAGTGTCGGGGGGAACCGCGCACCTCTGGGATAACATATTTAAGAAGTGTGGGGGGGAACCGCGCAAAAGCAACTGCAGCCAGAGAGAGGAGTGAGAGTATGTGAGAGAAACAGCTATGCAGACACCAAGGTTGGTGAAGGAGGGGCAGGAGGTGCTCCAGGCGCCAGAGCAGAGATTCCCCTGCAGCCCATGGTGAAGACCATGGTGAGGCAGGTTGTACCCTTGCAGCCCAGGGAGCAGATCTCCACTGTGGAGGACCCCACACCAGAGCAGGTGGATGCCCGAAGAAGGCTGTGACCCTGTGGGAATCCTGCACTGGAGCAGGCTCCTGGCAGGACCTGTGG
>NW_008794665.1:11025150-11041372 GCF_000699145.1 Aptenodytes forsteri | reverse complement strand
GGAGTCCTCCCCCTGAGGAGGAAGGAACGGCAGAGACAACATGTGATGAACTGACTGCAACCCCCATTCCCTGTCCCCCTGTGCCCCTCAGGGGGGAGAAGGCAGAGAAAATTGGGAGTAAAGTTAAGCCCGGGAAGAAGGGAGGGGTGGGGGGAAGGTGTTTTAAGATTTGGGTTTATTTCTCATTATCCTACTCTGATTTGATTAGTAATAAATTAAACTAATTTCCCCAAGTTGAGTCTGTTTTGCCCATGACAGTAATTGGTGAATGACCTCCCCCTGTCCTTATCTCGACCCACGAGCCTTTCGATATACTTTCTCTCTCCTGTCCAGCTGAGGAGGAGGAGTGGTAGGGCGTCTTTGCTGGGCACCTGGTGTCCAGCCAGGGTCAACCCGCCACACTCAAAGACTCTAGAAACTGGAATTTTATGTGAGACTGGGCAGCTCTCACTTGAAAATGTCATGGCATGTTTCTAACTGTTGCCCTCTTCCTATCTACTGATGGAAGAAACAAGTGATGAGTGTAGCATAAAAAAAACAGAGGACAACTAAAGCAAACAAGCATCCTATCACTTTTTTTATATTTAAAATCCTTGCTTTTTAAGCCTGCTGTGTGTATTCTTGGAACCAGAACCAAGATTTGTGAGCTGGGTGTTGGCAGCACTGCAGCTGACATCCTGCTCTGCATCATCCCGCATTCTTTCTGTTTTCATCTGACACACAAATTTTTAAGGCCAAAGGGAGCACTATCATCACCTGCAGATCACAAATGAAGGAACTTCACTCAGTAATTCCTACAATTCATATTAACTGTGTAATGGAAGGGCAATTAAGATACAGGTGAAATACAGATGATGACTGTTTGGGATTAGAGTAAGAAAAGAGAGAAAATCCTTTGGGTAGACACGGGACTGTCTCCTGTATGTATTCGTGTAAGCCCAAAATATATATTAGAATGTGTTTTGACTGGAAAGTGTTGTACCAAGAGCTGTAAAATGCCGTATAAAATAGGATTGTATTGCATAAATGGAAACATTAGGAGTCTTAGAAATCCATTTGGCAAGAAGATCTGTGGAGTTCTATTTTATAGATCTCTCCAATGTTATTAGGAAGCTGACATCTAATAAAACTTCATTCCATAACATTAAAATACTCACTTATTTGGCATGACAAAAGCCTCGCTTGTGGGACAAAAGGGTGGAGGGGAATGCTTCCGGTCACTAACCAACACGTTGCCACGTTTCTACATTAGTGCAAATGAGTCATTACAGGGTGAGTGTGGTTGAAATATTGTGATTAAAGGAGTAGCCTTCAGCTTGAAGAAGTTATCATATACAGATAAAACAGGAAAAGTACAGCAATGAGTGCATTATTAAGGTGGTGGGTGAAAGGAAAGCTGTGACACACAAAAATCTAAAAAGCTGCAAAGCTCTCTTAAGGGTTACAGCCAGACAGCCACTCCTACTTGTATTGCAGACGGCATTGTTAGTGCCGGTCTTGTGGGGGGCAGGCTACGTAGCGAAAGCTGGCCACACAAGGACTGAAGAATTTGCTGGTGAAAAATGTGGAGGATTGGCTTCCTTTAGCAATGGGAAAGTCTCTAGTGCAGAAGGTCTGGTTTGAAATCGAAGCAAATTGAGCTGAAGGGTAGTAAGTGCTGCGAGGGGGCTGACCCAGCATTTCCAGCTCTAGGCATCTGCATCCAGGTACCCGAGCATCCAGGAACCGCAATAGCCTGTTTTCCTCTGTCCTCACTCCTCTAGAGAAGCCCCATGACTGATGGCGGCTTGGAGACAGAGAACTGGCCTGTTCCATCTGCATGCGTGCAAAGCATCTCTCAACAGGCAGCGATATGACTCAAAGCATTGTGGAGTGGGTATGGAAGAAGTGTCATCAGTGACTCGAGTCCACTGGAGGCGTGTTTCAAGTCACGGCGCCAGTCCAGTGGGAGAGGGGCAGTGGGGTCAGGGGTGGATAACAGCCCACCACCTTTCTTGTTCCAGGCAGTACAAAGTCTCAGGCCTCATCTATTATTGTTTGGGGATTTTTTTCCCAGTATAATTTTATTCTGTAAGCCACATATGAACTACTTGAATAGAAATATTTTTGTATTCTTTT
This sequence comes from Aptenodytes forsteri, assembly GCF_000699145.1. Lineage (NCBI taxonomy): Eukaryota > Metazoa > Chordata > Aves > Sphenisciformes > Spheniscidae > Aptenodytes > Aptenodytes forsteri. The sequence continues at coordinate 11,039,254 of NW_008794665.1, read as the reverse complement.
CCTCTTAGAAGCACTGTTTCCATTTAATAGGTGCTTGCCCATCCTTCCAAGGACTGCTGTGAGAGCGTACTGCTTTGCAGGTGGAAAGGTCCAAACCTCTTATTCTGATTAAAAAATCATCTTCCACAATGTGTGGTCTATCAAGAATATGCAACTGCACAGTACAGTAGGAAGGGTTTATTGCAGTCATGTAGAGTATGTCTATAACTTCTGGCTTTTGTGGCTCATTCTCAACTTACATTGCTAAAGATAACACTCCACACTATCATGCACTTGATATATGCTACTTTGTGTATTATTTTGGTGATTACATGGTGATAGCAGGTTCTCTGTAATAGCAAAATGTCAATAATTTTTTGTATTTATACTTACAAATATATCCTGGCCCATGAAGAAAAATGCCCATGAATTATCTTCTTTGTCTGGTTGCAAATGGTACAGCAGTTGGTAATTTAAAACAGTATCTTCTAAATTAAATTCCTGTTGAGCGAAAACATTATTTACTGGCATTTAAATTTCATCATGCTGTTTTCATATAGTCTTTACACAGTTTACATTTATTTGCATTGGTGCCAAAAACACTACTTTGGAGATCCACAGTGCTTAACAGCTTTGGATGGCTGGCATAACTTTAGCTTACAAAATTATTATTTTTCTTCTCTCCTCAAACTATGAGTCTAATTTCAACTCCTGTGCTGTGGATCCAGTGTTAACCAAATAGCACACAAGCTCAGTGATGCATTTGTTCAATCATGCAGGAATGATGCAGAGCTGGGAGCCACAGCTCTGAGCGTTTAAAACATTTTCACCAGAAATATCCATGCAGTATCTGGTTGTGGTTTTTGTCTCTTCAGAAGTATGTCCCCTACCTGTTTTTTTAAGGAAGGTTAAACCATCCCTTTCCTATTCCTGGGGAAAACGTATACATGCATGTGTACACTCCTGGTCCGGAAGGGTTGGAAGTGCAGCTCTTCCATTGCTGGGGCTAGGCAGGGAGTCAGGGCTGCGGCAAGCTGGGAGCCTGGCTGAGTGGCTGCCTGGGATCCCACAGGGTCCTTGCACAAGCAAGCAGAATGGAGGTGCAGCAAGTTTGCAAGCCTTGCAGACTTGCAAGTAGGTGACTACTGCCAGCAAGGCTCAGTCTGGAATAATGCACATCTTGGCATTGCTTTGCATCAATGGTTTTTAGCCTTCCAGTTTCATGGATGTCTGTGTTTTTAGATCATGAGGAACCAGTTACTCTAGCATTATGTAAAATATGGTAATAATGACAATCATAAAAGCTCACCATTGTTTCTAATTTGATCAGAAGTTAGTTCTTTTTTTCTTGAAGACGTGCTTTTTGTAGAAGATAATGTGCTAGAGAACCCACTAGATACCTAGGCAAGCTGTTCTCATAGTTGTGTCCCCACACCATTGGTTGGTACTGTATTCCTAGTCTAAACTGTCAAACTTCAACCATCAGTCTTGTACTCTGCCACATATGGAGTTACAGGATAAGGTAAAAGGGGTTTATTTCTTCTCTCTATGCTCCACATCACTGTCTTTATTTGCTGTAATGCTGACAACCGACATTGCTCTGCACAGTGCAGTGATGTGGTATCTTCCTATCTCCTCTGAAGGCAGAGAGGCGTGACCAGATGTGGTGTGTGGCCCACTTGTGAGCCTCTATGTTCAACCTTCTTGCCACAAGATCTGGCCTGATATGCTAGGGGAGGGAGGGTGGCACTGCCTGAGGTGCCTGCATGTCCCATCACCTGTGGGGCTGTGCCTGTCCTCCAGTATCTCAGGTGCTTTGCCTGCTAGCTGTCATCACCCTAAACTGGCAAGGAGAGCATTAGCACTGATGCAGGTTTACTGCTTCCAGGTATTTGTCTGTGTTTGCCTCCAACAGAAACATGGCTTTGAAGGAAGTTCAGTGAATTTTTCCAGAGAATGGCTGAATAACAGTGACAGAAACAAGAGCTGATATAAAGTAATAAGCATTAAAGTAATTTGAGAGCCCAGGTAGAAAACTTCTACCTTAATTTAGCACGAGAAAGTACATTTTTAAGGATTTCCAGGTAGCATCAAGCTCTTAAGATGGTGTAAAGGGTTGACACAGCTTAAGAATAGGAGGTGATCTTCATAGTTAACATACTTAGCTGAAGAGATGCCAGTTGACTGGTTTGAGCTGCCACTGCCTAATTAGCTTTATATTTAAAATAGAAAATAAAATTCAAGTCTACCTGTCAGGCAAAAATCACAGGTCTGTGAAGAAAACAGATCAGAAGATTGAGATCTTTGAAATTGGGCAGGTATGATGGAAATGGGGAGTGTGCATTTGCAGGGAGACTACTAACGTGCTAGGCACTGTGGTCAGTAAAGCCGAGGTACCTTTATGGATAATGAGAAAATGACTATCTGTATGACTGTTCATAACTGTAGAGGGGAGAAGCTTTGGGAGACAGGCTAGCTGAAAGTGCTGCAGAGTTGCATCTCCCATAAATGGATTATTCTATGCTGTCAATCATGTTGGTTTTGTGCTTTACCTATGAAGCAGCCTGCGCTGCTGTGGCCAGGTTCAGGACACTTGATGAGTGTAGAACAGGCTTAATGTATTCTGGCAGTTCCTGTGTTGAAAAGCATGTGAGCCATATAGAAAATTATACTACGTCAAGTAATTATGGGCATTATTATTATGGTTTCAACAAAACAGAGTTGACTCACTCAAGATACATTTCAAACACAGGATAAATCTTTCTTTCAAAACTGGATTTCAAATACTTGATAATCCAGTATCTAATCCAGTCACTCATTAATTTAAGACTATTTTCAAGTTTGATCATTCAGGAAATTGATTTATGTAGTACTTAGTGGCAGAGTTTGCTGGTGAATTTCTGATACTCCTATTTCTCATCTCTAGGTCCTGCAGATAATGATAAAACTTTCTCAGAACTCCCCGGGCCTCAGGCTTTACCCGCTAAGCCCTGGCCCCTCCATGAACCACGCATCAGTGAAGAGGTCTGTTCCCTCGTTGAGCTTATTAGAGGATCAAGATTTAATTTCAGGAAATGTGTGTTTTTCATTTACTTTATGATATGGAAAGGGGCTAGGTATGTTCTGAGTGCCTTTGAAAATCCTATTCAAATGATCTCCTGCTTGGACAGCCCTAAAAGCTCAGCATGTACAAACACAAATTCAGAGCTTTTTAGAGGTTGAAAGCTGCTGCCCTGCTCTGCTGATCCTTTAATCGCTGAGCAGAGGACATCTGAGCACTGTTTCCCAGCCATTGATTAGAACTACAGAGCAAAACTCTCAGCTCCCCCTGAGACTTGTATCTGTGGATGTGAAACCATCATCAACCCGGGGCAAATATATTCTGAATTGACAGATTCATTTCTCCTTGTACATGACCTGAGAAATGATATAGTTCAACATCTTCACTTAATGTTTTCAGGATCTTCCCAGTTACTCAGCACTAAGGTTGCTAATACTAATCAATCCCTCTTAGCAGCTTCTTCCTTTTCTGTCCTATTACAGCTGTTTTGGAAGTGATTCCTCTCCTGATTTTATTGTATTGAAGTGTTTGTCTTTTTCCAGTTCATCATGCAATAGAAGCTACTGTATGTTCAGCTGTATGTTCAGTCTCCAGGTAACATCATCAGCAAGTACTTTGATGTTGCTGTTTATATCAAACTGAGTGGGCAAAAAAATTTGATCCAGAAAGGTTTTCTTTCTTATCAAACTCTTTTTGATGAAACGGTGTTGGCTCTAAATGCAGGTAGCAAGAATTGTCCATCCTACAGATTACATGACTGTGGTCAGGAAAAAAATCCATATCTAGCTACTGCTAAATTCTTATTTTCTTCTCATTTATAGAATCATTGACAAATAAAAAGCTGCTGGCAGCATACAGCTCCTTATATATCTCTGCAGGAGGTTTCTGCTTCCTGCATCTGAAAATGGGCTGTAGGACTGGGAACCAGACCCTAGGATGCTGCTGTTCCTCATCTTCTTGTTAATCCCTTCACTTTGCTGTACTTTGGGAAGACAAAAAATAAGAGAGGTCAGCATCTTTTGCTCAGACATTAAGCTCTTCTTCCCAAAGCAAAATTTTGCTTTTTGGTGGACTAGAGGAAGGAGGAGTAGTGGCTCTGTACTTCAGAAATGTTCATGCTGCAAGAAAACCGTATGTCGTTCCAGTCCATGCTGGCTGTGGAAGTCCTATATTTCCCTGAGATTGATATGCTCCTTGCAGCCTTCTCACTCATATGTTCCCAATTCAGAATCAGCTCCACGTGACTCTGCCTCTCTCTGGCTGGTCCATTAAAGGGACAACAGCTTTCTACTAGAACATAGATAATGGAGGCGTTGCCTCTACTCCATCTGTGGACTTCTGTGCTTTGCTACTTGGAGATGATTTCCCCAGGGATGTGCTGATACTCATTCTCTAGAAAACTTTACAGCTGCTCAAGTATGAATTTAGGAGTTAAATTTTGGGTTTAGGAAGTCCATTACCCCTTAAAGTAGCTGTAAAATGCTGATTTTTGCAAGTAGTGCACTTTTGCAGCAAGGCCTTCACTTCTAAATTGCTGCCTTGGTCATGGGTGATTTCAGTTCCAGTAACAAGCCTTTCTTTTGGGGAAAGGTTGCCATGTTATATAGTTAAAGGGAAGTTCTCAGAGTACCTTGGAAAAACAAAACCTCATCTGCAGGTGCTGTCTGCACCTCCTTGCAATCTGCCGTCTGTGAGCATCTTGGACAATAACATGTTCTGCCCTTAATTTTCTCAGGGAATGCTTAATAATTTGTGAGGGATAAGATACTCTAAGGAAAAGTACTTTTACTTTTTTGGACCACTTTTATGACTGCTTCTTTAGGAAGGCCCTATGACACCATGACTTGACAAGCCTCCCGATATCTGAGGACTGCTAGTCCTGAGGATAGGATACTGAGGATAGGATACTGAGGATCCAATAGTAGTAAAGATCGGTTACTCTATTCAGCAGGTAACATATAGCCTTTGAGTCAAAGGTCTTAATCCTAATGGTGAGCAGTATGAGCTCGACATGGTTCACACAGTGGGCTGTTGGTTTCCTGCCTCAACAGCTCAAGGTTGTAAAGTATAGGTGATTGGAAAGAGAGTCTTAATGATAAAGTGTTTAGGCAACTCACCTATATATGCTGAAGGACCGTATCAGCTGTATAATGTGTGTGCTGTTCATTCAGGTTTTGTGTACTGCTGCATATCACCTGGAACTTTATTGTTGTATATTGATAACATATCTCAGTCTTGGCACATGAATTGTATGTTCAGTGCCTCTTGAGTAAGTGTGAGCATTACAACGTAACATGTTTATCCGCATTAAAATTTTGTTCCTCTGTGTCTTTGTGCATCTCTGAAGCAAGGGGGTTAAACAGTTATCCTTCATTTTGAGCTGCTTTGGTAAAGGTATCTTAAGGGAAACTGAGCAAAACCAAGAAATTCAAAACAGATACCATACTATTCCAAATAGCTGCAAATTATATTCCCTCTCCTGGCTAGGTGGTAGGCAATACAGATGCATTCCTGTGGGTACCATGTTTTTCCCAACACATACTGGAACAATGGCAGCAGCGTTGCCTAGCATGCTCCACTGGTGCTGTGAGCCCATCGAAATTTGTTCAGTTTGGCAGCCGATATACATCCTGCTAGGTTGGGCACTGATGGAATTTATTCACTGCTCATACCCATTGTCTTCTGCAGGTTGTGCTGACGCTCCCTTTTGCAGGATAGTTGGCCTTTGTTTCTCCATGTGCCAGAGGCTGGGCACAGGGAAAGGTACCATTTAGTTTGGCAAGTAATGTATGTTATTCCCTATGAGATATCAGAAGGGAAAGCACAAGATGCTAATGAGAATTTACGCTGTCAGATACAGACAGAATTTAATAAGGATTACAGACTGCGAGGCCAGAAGGGTGCAGAGCTGTGTGGAATCACTGTATGAGAAACAGATGTGGTTGTGGTTTTTCACCCTGTGTGTGATGTGGACAGCCTGTGCACAGCTTGATCCAAAACTGCATGGAAGCAATTGTATGGGTAGGCTCTCTTACACAGGGGGAAACCAGCTATGTGGTCAAACATCCCTTCCCCTGATCAGCAGTAGTGTTAAAATGTGTATCTCAACACACGGCCAGCATACACCCTCGCTCCTGCTGCCTGAGAAAGTTAACTCTGCTCGCCTTTTGATAGGAAACTGGTAGAACAGATTTGCCCAGCCCTTGTCCACCTCTTCCAGGAAAGGAGTCAACAGCTGTCCCTGGAGACGTATTCCTGCAGAGCTCAGCCCAAGTCCCAGCTGCTTGTCCTCCCATGAGCGCTGGATCAGGCCCAAAACAGTAAAGAAACTGCACAGGTTTGAGAGCGGATTCTGCACAGCATTAATTAAGGCCACCAGTCCTTGGCAGCAGGCTGTCTTTCACTGGTTTCATGGGGCTTCTTTGACTGTAACAAGTATTTGCTTTTCCTGTTTTCTTTCCTAACTGTAAGCCTTACTGCACTGTTGTTTCTGATCATGATATTTGTTTGGCAGGATGGACCAACAGGGGCCCTGTTACACTTTCTCACCAGTTCTGTCAAAACAAACAAAAAAACCCCAAACCCCACCTCAACAAATTTAAAAAAGGTGTATAATTTGTGGTGTTCCTCCTTTTTTGCAGGGCTTGTTGTAAGCATAGAATTTCCTCTTTCCTTCAGTCTCTCTAGAAGAGAGCTATTTCTTGAGTCAGAGGGGTGTATTGGGAATAGGGTGTAGAGGCAGATTTGAAATTTCTGTTAAAAGGGATTGCTGGTATGTTACATCCAATTTTCTTTGTGTTGGGCTTAGTAAACAAAATCCACAGTAAGTTGTAGTAAGAATTATCCACAGAATTGTCATTCACTTCTCTGAAGACAGAATGACCCTAAAAGCTCCTACTACGGTGTGTTCAAATTCACGTTTTGAGTGAAAAGTTAATGTAAGGACTTTGCTAGTTGTTGACTGTTTTATTCAGCACTGTCATTGCTGCACTGGCTCTCTTGTTTGTTTTTTTTTTATTTAATACACTATAAATAACATCAAATGAAATGAAATGGTGGGCTCTCATTTTCCAGGTGGTATGCAGAGTAAAAGAGATCTATTAATACCATCATGAGATACCATCTCTCTCCTGAACAGCAGTCAGAAGGAACAGCTGCGTGTTATTTCTGCCTCGGGTTGGAGCTCATTTCAATAAACTGAGATTGGCTGCATTTTCCAAGACTTTGCTAGCTGGCTGATTTGTAACAGCCATTCTTCGGAGCTCTCGCATCTGTCAAACCTCATACAAATCCTCCCCTAGAGGAAGCAGATGTTAGAAAGTTATAATTTAGATGTTTGTTTTGCCTCTTAGAAGAATTCTGGACAGCAATCACTGTAGTCTGTTAAACATCATTAGCAAATGCAAATTGTTGATGAATCTGGATTAGTTTGTAAGTGATTTTTGTAACAACTCTTCACCTCAAGAATTAGAGCTAGGGGAATAAAAAGGTAATCTACTATTACAAACATCTAGAATTGTATAATCTATAGATTCATGCACAGAGTTTAAGGAAGCTAGCTGAGTTATAATGCTATAAATAGATTGCTGGAGTCATTAGTAGCATAGACTAAATGGAGATATCCAGACAGTTCTGTCTGTCACCAGTGTTAGATATGTGAGCACTTTCCAGAGAAGACCTTTCCTTCCCTTCTTTTTTCAGGTTGGCTTTTTGGCAATCTGGTGCTTACTTTAGTGGTTCTCCTTTCCTGGGGGAGTTAGAGCAGATAAGAGCATCTGCCTGGCAGTCGGAGGGGCTTGTTGTTATTCAAGTGGTCTGTGAAGCTGCAGAGGGAGATCTGGTCCTTGCATGTTGGGGCTTGGAGTGGGGAGTGTGGGCTCAGCTTGTGTGTGTTTTCAGAGTTTGCTCTGTGTGTGCACTATGTCATGTTGGTTTGCTTTTAAAGGTCATATGAAAAAAAACTAGTGGTGGGGAGGGTGGAGTGCCTGTTTCTCTTGACTTGGCTGCTGCCCTTTGGGAATTAAGCAGATGAGCAAAGAGGTATGTATTTCAGCTAGCTAGAGTTCAACGCTGCTGTGAGCAGGATGGATCTCTGCCGAGGTGGGTTGAGAGGGATGGGGCCATTTTCATGCAACTGTCAGATTTCCTAGAAGATCAAACCCTTAACAGAAACATGAAATGCAAGAGAGGTTGCACCTATTTTGTACTCCGGTGAATATAGCACCTTGTTCTGTACTTTTGTAAATATCTAGAATATGTTAAAAAAACAAAATGGCAAAATGTGTTGAAGTACCACATTCTGTAGTAGAACAGTTCCTGCTCTGGCTGCAGTGAAATACGTGCATCATAGATTCATTAAAAAGCATATGCTGCACACACAACCCAATTATTATGCTACCTCTGCACTTCAGGCCTTGGTGTACTGAGATAGGGTCACAGGGCAGATTTTAATGAATTAAGAAATAAAAAGTCCTTTTACTCATCTCTCCTAAAATACCATACAGTCATTGAATCTGAGCTTCTCTTTCTTTGCTTTTAAAATCTTAGAAGATATAGAGTTTTCTCTTGGAACACTAGCTGTATTTTTTCTTAAAAAGATGATAAAATGTTCCGTCTGTTCATATACTGAATTATCATAGACATTTTTCCAAAATAATTATGATCTGTGGAACACCTCATTCTTAATTAACAAAAAAAATGTGAGTTGCTGCTATTAACTGCCAACATATTTTAAAGTGGGAAAAATTGATTATCCATGCTACAGGAGATGAACAGGTCAGATTGTCAGCTGAGATAAGGTGTCAGAACTCCAGCTGCTTCTCTTGTCCCTAGTTTAGTCTTTATACTAAAATAATTTTAAAAGAACTTTTTATCAAGAAATGTTTCTCTGGTTCAGCAGATGAGAAGTGAAGCTAAAAGTGAATTGGGCAGAATCTACCAGGTTTGGTCTGTTGCATAAGCCTGAGCAAGGTACTTCAATCTCTCTCTGCTTGGGATTTCCTCCCAGCACCTAATCCTCTCATCTAATTAGGCAGAACTCTTTCAGGCAGAGTTTATGGTGCATTTTGTAGGGTGCTCCATCACACCTCATCACACACTGCAGGTATCCGGTTGTCAGCAGCCCCTCAGGCTGGGATTGATCATGGTAATTCTAGAAGTGGACAGTTGTCTCCCCGGGGAGATGAATGAAGCTGAATGGGGGATAACTAGAAAAAGCAGAAGGTAAATAGCCCATCATCTGTATAAGGACATCTTAGAGTTTTGGGGGATACAGGACTTAGTGAGGCACTTAACTGGTCTCAGTTATGATGAGACTATCACAAACTGCAACTGAAATTGTTTTGCAGATGCAGAGGCTGTTCTGGTCAGTCACATACTCGGTCTCCCACACAAGCATCCAGCCAGGAGTACCTGTCATTGTCCTACTGTAGCTGTCTGAAGCTTTTCCAGTTGCTGCCTTGCTCGTGGAGCAACAGTGTTTAGGACCATACAAAACTATAACCCCACCCAAACTGTTTCTCCATGAAGATTCTGAAGATTAATTGTCACATCTGCTAAATATATGTACCTAAAATTACATCTGCTAAATATATGCACCTAAAATTGACCTTATTTTACTTTCTGTTCTTCTCACTTCAGTTCCAGTTACAGATTATGTTATGACTTTCCTGAGGGATTAAAAAACTCTTCTACTTCATGTTATTTGCTTCCTATATTGGCACTCAGACATCATAATCAATTCATTTTACATACTATCTGGTATTTTACTGGTTTATTATTTCTGAAATGTGCTTGATGAAGAGAACTGCCAATATAGGGTGTCTATTTGCAGAATGGATTGACGAACATTTTAATGGTTCCTAGAGTCTGCCTCCATTGGCTGATGGTAGAATTTATTTCCTTATCTTTCAAACATCCCTTGTAGGTGCATATTGCACTCTGCAGCATCCCACAGCTTTAGATTCATGTGGGAGTGAATTCTGGAAGATCATCTTTTTTGATTTTTCTTTTAAGCGGAGAGAATTAAATTACAGTACTTTTTAAAAACTGTCTATCTTGGCTTTTTTTTGCACTGGGAGGAGATTATTATTCTGAATTATTAAAGATAGATGGGTCCCAGACACTCCTTTGGATCACGTAGCAGGGCTTTGTTCTACAGACTGTCAGCTGAGAGGTATAACATCTTCCATAGCTGGTGAGGGGGGAGGCAGGCAGGAGAAACTGGTCAAAAGTATAAATTAATTAATGTTTCCCAAGCAATTAAGTTAAGAAAGGCTTAAAGTTGAAGAGGTGCAAAGACATAGGAAGGATAAATGTGATTAGATCAAGCTTTGGCACACGTCTCAAGATAAGTCAGATCCTTTCTGAGGCAGAGGTTTTGCACAGCCTCAAAGGGTCCACTCAGTTAATGCAGAATCTACAGCCCCTGGCAAGTAACTTGAGGAAGGTATTTCCTCTTAAACAAGGGTTAAGAGGACAAATCTGAGTAAGGGTTGGCCTCTGGTGCAGCTGTCGGGTAGGTGTTTGTAAGCTGTGAGCACCTAGCAGGAAAAAAGGAGCATTCCTAAGAATACAGCCATGTTAACAAACAAAAGGATGTGTGACCGTAATGCTGTGATGAGTCTTCACAAAATCTTTCTTCGTCAGCTGCTTGCAACATTTTGTAATGCATTTGCCTGCTCTGTTGTTTGTGCTGATACATACCTCTGCAGCACCACATAGTCTTGGTGCTAGTGATATTGGGAAACCATCACTTAAACGCTGTAACTAATGTGGTTTCTTTCTGAGGGACTTGATGTATTTTCTGGAGCATTTGCCATAGGCCCACTAAGCTACTTACATCTCAGTATACCAGTTCTGTCTTGTTTTCTGTATAGACATCTCTGAGTTTGTATAGACACGTCCAAATTTCTTTTAAACTCACTGTTTGGGAACAGATGGCATATCACCTTGGGAATTTCAGCTTGGCTTCCAGTGTGGATACACCAGCCTTACCAACCCTGTGCATAAGGGGACTCTGGCATCTGCATTAATGCCACGTTGGTGAGGTTTCTGTGTTCCTACATCTGCACAACAGCTCGTTTGGCTTCACAGATTCCCCTGATCCTCTTTATTCAAAACTGGATTTAATCTGCTCTGGAAAACTCATTTCTAGTGTCTGGGTAGCTAGCCAGTGCTGAGCTCTGGTGTGGATATCAAGTCCCAAGTGCTTGTACTAGCCATTTAAGGGCTGGAATACACATCTTGAGTACATGTGGGTCTGCAGCGTGGCTAACGCATCCTAGGAGCAGCATATCATGGCTAAGAATATTGTAGCAAGTCCTTAGTGCAAATATGGGTTAATATTTTTCCTTGGTATGCTTCTGTATGCATTGACCAAAAAATTGAATCACAAGCCTTGAGAAAACTTGACTGTGCAAAATGGGAATTGTTTAGCTAGAACGAGAAGGAAATAGCCTGTCCCTAACATTAAGATTGTCTCGATTATTTAAGAGTGTTGGGTTTAGGAAGCAATTTTCAACTTGATATAATATGCCAGTCAAAGCGGAAATTGTGGGTGATAAGTGATGTTATCATCAAGCTTAAGTGTATGACTGAATTGGGGTTCAGGTCTCTATTTCATTACTTAATTCTCAGTTAGCTAAGCACACGTTCCTCCACGTAGGTTATTGGTTTGTTGTTTATATGTGTTAAGCAATAGGTACATCAGCTTTCCCTCCCTGGGAAAAAGTTTGCAGAAGAAAATGCATTATTTAGTTATTAGCTGTATGCATCACAGACTCTCTAAAAGTCTGCCCCCCTTAACATGTCTTTAAGCAAAGGTGTACATTTTTTTTGCAAAATGTCTGTATCTGGCTGCACCAGTGGGAAACCTGCAGAGTGATGTAAATAAGGTTCAACAAGAAACTACCCAGTTACCACCCAGGGGAGGAATACCCTGCAGTAGTCGTGCAGCAAGGAAAGTGGAATTGAGCCAGCTGTGTTAGCACTTGCAGTTTCGTTGTGAAACAGCAGCAATTTTCCACTGAGAGTCAGAACAGTTGCATTATTTGTTGTTTGTTTGTTCTTCCCAGTAACGTGCTCTAAAAGCCTCAATATCATTAAATTGTGATTACAGTAAAAAGAGTAACTGCATCAAATGGGATCTGCTTAATAAATGTGTTCCTTCTGTGCCTCTAAGTACTGTTGGTTACTGCACTGATACTGACATACTGCACAATACAGACAATGCCTTCCCTGCACCAGAAACCTCATGTAGCATTTCTTATTTGTTCTGAGTATTGCTGTTAAGATGTACTTAAGCATAGCAGCTGGCAGCTCCAATCAATATCAAGGCCCTATTATGGTATTGATTGTGTAAGTGCACTGTAAGGGACAGGTCCTCAGCCAGCGAGCTCCCAGGATTGGGGAACTGAAGCGGTGACTTGACTAACACAATGCAACAGGCAACTGGCAAAGCCAGTACTGGTGTACAGGTGTCTTGGAAAGCAATTAGCTTCTGGCTCTGTATTCTGTCTTCTGCTTTTGAAGAATGTGGTCTGTTGTGATGACCCAGTAAAATGAACAGGCAAGGGTAGGGAGGGGAGCAGACTTGTGAGTTTTCATCCAGGAATGAGTCTGGAGCAAGCTGGAGGTTGAACACTATTTTTGCAGGAAAACTCAGCCAAATCATTGCAAATACAAGCAAATGAATGAAAATCATGACATGTCTTCTGGTATGTTGTAAGTCTGTGAGATGGCTCAGTATGCCAAGTTAATAAAACCTGTTAGGACTTTGCCCAGATCTCAATAGAAAAAACGTGTTCAATTTGTTGCTTAACATGTTCCAAATAATATGGCTGCTACCAGAAAGTAGAGCCAATAAATATCATTGCAAATACAAGCAAATGAATGAAAATCATGACATGTCTTCTGGTATGTTGTAAGTCTGTGAGATGGCTCAGTATGCCAAGTTAATAAAACCTGTTAGGACTTTGCCCAGATCTCAATAGAAAAAACGTGTTCAATTTGTTGCTTAACATGTTCCAAATAATATGGCTGCTACCAGAAAGTAGAGATCCAATAACTATTAACCTGGTCTTCAAATGCATTCTGGTATTCAGGTCTTCACTTGGTAAATTAATTAAATAAATAATTCACCATGTCATTGAATTAAGGTGGGAATACTGTTTTTCCTGTATTTCCTGTCAACTGAGAATTTTTCAACAAGAGGTTTAAATGTCATTTGTGTGGGAGTTCATTTTGAAACAAGTTTTGATAATTTTATTTTTTTACTCCAAAAAATTTTAGAATTGTTGGAATACATGAATATTCTCTGAGCAAAGCAACTATTAGTTTCGGAGTTCAACCAACCGTGACTTTAAAAATGACCATCAAAAAATAAAGATTTTTAAGTAGTAATTTTCTCTCATGGGTGAAAATTTCCTAGAATAGAAAACCTCCCTTGAAGTTCAGTTCAACTCTGATGTTTACCCTGAGTTAGATGGCTTGTTAGATGAACCATTGTGTCTCTGTTGATTTGTAAATCAAATCTCTGATGTATAACTGCAGAGGTAGACAGGATGCCACGGAGTCATCGGGAATTCTGTCTTTTGTTCTGTACCTCGTTGAACTCAGTCTGGACTGTGGGAGTTACTGTTGGGGAAGTACAGGTAAAGCCCAAGCTTTATTTTTTTCAATGGTGACATGTTATAGGTAGAGAGAATTGCATGTTTCGCAGCCTATATTGTATTGATGCTTAGGTGAAGCAGCAGCTTAAGTTTATTGGTGTATTTTTCATTAAGTTTTTCTTGTTGCGAGGAAGAAGCAGCAAGGAAGGGAATCTTTTTCTTTGAATCAATGGCTTAATTTTTAAATGAGCACTTGAATTTCCTGGTCTTCAAGAATTTACTTGGAGGAAGTTTTTCTTGTTGCGAGGAAGAAGCAGCAAGGAAGGGAATCTTTTTCTTTGAATCAATGGCTTAATTTTTAAATGAGCACTTGAATTTCCTGGTCTTCAAGAATTTACTTGGAGGTATGTTGTTCATAGAATCATAGAATCATAGAAAAGTTTGGGTTGGAAGG
>NW_008794665.1:11018881-11022340 GCF_000699145.1 Aptenodytes forsteri | reverse complement strand
TAGCCGAACCCCTGGCTGTGGCACCAGTCCCGTAACCATTTGTTGACTCGCCAGATTCGACTGGCCCTTTCAAACCCCTTCCCTTTGACTGGCAGGATTGATGAAAAACTACCTGCACTTGAGTCCCTTACCACCGCTGCCAGGGCTCTGTAGTCCTTCTTGATAGTCCTCAGACTGCTCCTGGCTGCGTCACTGGTGACCACGAGAAACAGCAGCAGCAGATAATAGTCAGTGGACTGCAGGAGGCTTGGTAGCCTCTCGGTGACATCCTGGATGGAAGCCCCCAGTAAGCAGCACACCTCTCTAAAGAGTGCATCAGGTCGGCAAATGGGTGCCTCTGTACCTCTCAGAAGAGAGTCGCCTACTACTATCACCCATCGCCTTTTCTTAGTTGCGCTGGTTGCTATATGGGGGCCAGATCAGGCTGCCTTACTCAGCTCCAGCTTCTCTCCTGATGTGATGGGTCTTTCCTCTTCAGTCGCCAGAGCAGTGAAGCAGTTCTGCAAGGGCACCTCAGGCTTCAGGGGAAGTCTCTTCCTCCTGCTGGTCCTTGCCTTTGCAACCGTCCATTCTTCTGCATTATTGTCCCCCTCACTCCCTTCTGCGTGTGCCGGTGGGGGAGTCTTTGGCTGTTTGGCTGTGGGCTGTGGTTCCACTGCAGACTGCACGCCCCTCCCTGATGTTACACAGCCTTCTCACCACCTCCTGCAGTTCAGCCACCTACTGCAGGAGGTCCTTGACCTGGGCACCTTTTGCCCCTACCCCAGGAGAAAGGTCTAGGCACTTTCCTGAAGTCTGGGGTCTGCACTGCAGCCTCTCCCTTCAGCAGTTCCGTCTGCGTGGAGGCATCGTCCGCCGCTGGGGTAGATGGTGCATACCCCCAGCTGGAGCCGTGACCTTTACCCTCAGACGAGTGCCCACCATTCTGCCTTGATGGTTAGGTAGGATGAGTGCCCTTGACCTGTGCCGATGGTCACAGAACAGTGCCCGGTTGCTGGGTTATGATCTTGTTACTTTCATCTCACGGGTGGCTAAAGGGATCAGATCAAGGAAATGCCAAATGCACCGTTACCTTAATGGAGGAGCATAGTGAACACCCCTGTGCCTGGTGCCTGTCCAGGGGAATTCCCCACACCTGCATCGCTCCAGTGCCTACATGTTGCCACGGTGAATTAGAGCTTTCTGATGAGGCTCTCAGTAAATATAATTAGTTCAGGTCTCCCCAAAGTGAAAGGCTGTATCATTTTTCTGACAAGAAAGGCAGAGGGACTGTCTGTGAAGCTGGATAATAAATCATTAATTATTATTAATTACATTATTATTACATGCATACCTGGGACCCATCCTCACTACCTTGTACTGATGTCAGCAGGCTTTTTTTAAGCAAGTAGACCTACTTAGGTCCGTGTGACTTCTCCTGAGAGTAAGACTTTGCAAAATCTGATGTCAGCACTTTAATAAATTAAGTCCCACAAACAAAAATATGCCTCCTGTTTGCAGGTACTGAACCTGTACCAGATCCATGTCAGTGGGGAAATATGCCTGTCATTGAGCAAATGTTCTAGTCAGCAAAGCACAAGGATTAATGATGGAAAATACTAGATGAATGAGTATTATAAAAGCTGCCAAAGCTCAGACTCCCATATCAGTTACATTTTACCTTACATATCCCCTTGGTGTAGCAGTAAATTATTAATGCTGAAACTGTTATTTCATTCGTGAATAATTTAATATGGTACTGGATGGGTGATGGGGAGATAGTATGCAGTGTAGGAACAAAGGCAGCAACTCCTGCTGATCCAAGATGCTATATGTGCTGAGCAAGATAAAGCCCGGATCATCAGTTGTGCACCTAATAGATAAATAAGAAGAGAAGGGATGGATCCTGGACCCCTTCAAAGTGGGTCAGGCCTGTGCTACTGAGTGATACCAGGAGCAGTATCTGCAGAGAAAGTTTCAAGGAGTGACATTTAAATGTGAAACTCTACAGAGAGGGTGTATTTGTCTCAGCTTGGTATTGCATAGCACCTTCTTTGTAAAGGGTGGAGGGAGAACTGTACTGAAACCATCAAACTTGGGAGCCTGAAGGAAGAGCTACCTGACCTCTGTGCCAGAGCCTGCCTCATGTTGTCAGGGAGTCTTGGAGGGGTATTCGGAGTATCCCAGCGCTTCTCTTGAGTGCTGTGAACTGCTCTCTGGAGAGCCCTAGCTGTCTAGGGATCTCAAACGTGTAGACACCTTCAGTTAGCTCCTCCAAGTACTGCCTGGTTCTCACTTTTGTTGGTCGTAATCCTTTTCTTTTCTGGAGCTGCTCAGGGCATGGTTTCTTTAAGCCCACCAAAATGCCAACTATAGCACTTATACTATAACTATAGCATTTCCTTGTCCCAGGAAATTGTCCCAAACCCCTGGTGGGCTTCTTAACCCCATATGCACTAAAGTGAGTTAGGGCTATTTTGAGGGTTGTAGTTGGAAGAAGTTGTCAGTGGAGGCAAAATGTTAAGTACGCAATGCTGTCCCATGCTCCCTGAGCTCTTCTGAATGTCATTTAACATTGAAAATGATTTTATCTCTGAGGATGCAAAGCTCTGCTTAAAATGCACTTGTTTGGAGCATGTGCTTCTGCATCAGTCTTGGCACAAAAGCAACATCAAATGTGCTGCAGGGCTATCACTAGGTGCCACCTTCCAGTCTAGTCAGCAGGGTGGGGTGTTGGTTTAAGTTTTCAGGCTTCACTTATCTTTTTAGATGTGTCATGAAGCACGGGGTAAATTGCCAAATTGCTGGGGTGAGGTCTCTTTGTAGAAGTTTCACAGCTTAGTTATTCCTAGCTAGCAGGGATGGAAATGTCAAAGTGTTGGGGATGAAGGAAGGTTTCTTGCTGTGGTATGCCAATTCATTGGTTCAAGGCTGAGCTAGGACTGAGTGTGTTTAATGTATGGGAAGAAAATGGGGAAAAGGTTGGATTCACCACCTTTTTTTTTTTTTTTTTGCTTGTGGAGTTTCTGATAGCTGTGCAGAATCTGTATTTGAAGAATCAGGAGTCTGACTTTCGTATGCGGTGTATTTTAGGGTGATTTCAGGGGAAATAGGTGTCCCACCTCACCTTCCCCTTGCATAAAATGAGACCCTATCATGCATGTGTGCAAAAAGAAAGGAGAGTACTGTGAAAAGCTGCTTCCTTGAGTGAGGAAAAATGAGATAAAATGTAGTTATTCAGTGTCTTCCCCCATCCTGCTATTCTCTGAATATTTCTACCTCCCTACTGTTGTTCTGTCTGCACATTTCTTTACCTTGTGCTTATTAATCATAGAATCATAGAATCATAGAATCACTGAGGTTGGAAAAGACCTCTAAGATCATCGAGTCCAACCATCGACCCAACACCACCATGACCACTAAACCATGTCCCTAAGTGCCTCATCTACTCATCTTTTCAATACCTCCAGGGATGGGGAC